>NC_142923.1:2150909-2458181 GCF_054131065.1 Drosophila arizonae
TTACTGCTAGTGGTTGGTGGTGGAGCAGCTTAAACTTGAGATCCAAGTTGGAACATGTGCCCACGCTTGAAATTTGATTGATTTTGCATTGATTATCTGGCGAATGGGGAATTCGTTACTGGCCTGAGCCTTGCGCAAATATAGAAAATTCAATTAAGAAAAGTTTTTGCAAAATTTTCTACAATTAAAGCTGGGGAATTACACACAATTTCTGGTATTTTTATTGTTATTGTTGTTGTTGTAATTGTTGTATTTCATCGGCTTACATCCAATTAAATTTGCACAGCAATAAGGAAACTCTTGGAACTGAATAACTGTTAGGTAGTAATGCGAATACCTGACTGCCTCATGCTCGCCTAAACAAATGAAAATTAATTGTATATAAATGAAAGTAGGCTTGGATTTGGATCAATTAGCATTTATGCGTCTATTTGTAAAGGAATTCAGCTAGAAATATTGTGTAAGAGAAACTATAGAGGAGATGAGGAAAAAATATTGTATTTTGCAGCTGAGAGTAGAAAGGGAAGCGAGCTGAATGAGAAATGAGGACTAAAGCTAAATAGAGAGGGAAATGTTAGTAGAGACAGAAAAGAGTAGAGAGACGAAAGTAGTAAATAGAGTAAATAAAATAAATAAAGAAGATAGCTTAGGGAGAAGAGATTAGACAGTAGAGAGTAGAGACTAGACTGAAAAAAATTAATATTATTATTATTATTATTATATAGATAGCTAGCTAGAAACCGAGTATACTCTCTGTACACTCACACTAACGGGAATCGAAAAATGTTGACATTTTGTTTGCCAATCGGTTGCTAGCGTCTGGCCGAACGCCGCTCGCCCGCCTCGGCGTTGTCATCGTTATCGTCAATCGAAGTTCACGTCTAGCAAAAATATGCAAACATTTATTGAACGTTGATTTTATTTATGTTGCTGTCACACAACAGCGCAGTCCCGTCGCCCTCACCGTTATACATATATGTATGTGTATATACCCTCTTTTTTTTTGCACCTGCTCAAATATTAACATTTGCTATTTATTTATATTGCGAATCGTTTAAAGTTGAACCACCTGCGGGTGTCGCACCAACGGCAACAGCAAAGGCAACGGCAGCAGTAGCAGCGCTGCCAGCAGCCAACACCCGCAGCAGGACATCGCCGTAAAACTTCAATATTAGCACAATTAGTGTTTGGGTCGCACTGCGCTGGGGGCGTCGAATGGAGTCGCATATTAAATCAAATAAATTGGAATTCTTTGTTAAACTTAATTAGCATAAATATGTTGATAACAATTGATGTATACATTTTAATTAATACTCCCCCAATTTGCTTGGCTCTTTGCAGACTCGACTTTCAGCCGGAGCGCGGCATTTATGATCTGCAGATTAAGAATGTCTCCTACAATCGGGACAATGGACGCTTTGAGTGCCGCATTAAGGCCAAAGGCACCGGCGCCGATGTGCATCAGGAATTCCACAATCTAACTGTGCTCACACCCCCCCATCCACCTGTCATCTCGCCTGGCAACATTGCCGTGGCAACCGAGGATAAGCCCATGGAGCTGACATGCAGCAGCATTGGCGGCTCACCGGATCCAACAATTACGTAAGTCGCGCACTTCATGTCTCTAAAAGACCTGGCTCACTATGAAAGAAGAGCAAAGGCATTTAGCAGCTACAACAACTCTCTCATAATCTAATTTAGCTGGATACTTGATGTAGACAGACTCTCTATAAACCAGTCTCGATTTGAAAGATAATCTGTATAAAATTCTATTCCTGCTGTGGAGTCTCTCTAAATTGCTTAGAGTGTTATAAGCTTCGTTTCCTTTGTGTTTCTTTCATTTTAAGTTATTTTTTTCATAATTTCAATTATATTTTGCCTTTCTCTCTCTCTCTCGCTCTCTCTGAAGGCTTTTTTCTCTTATGAGCTTATTAAGTTTTCAAAACTCTAATCTGAGCTTCTTGTTTGTTTCTCTCTATATGCAACTGTCTTTCTGTAAGCTGATTGCTATTTATGAACTATTCACTACCTACTCTCATCTTTCTCTGTTAATTATCTCTACATTCTATTCATTAAGTTACATATTTTCTCTATATGAGATGCTCTCTCCTATCTATATATTCCTTTTAAGTTACTTTATTTCTTAGTCTTTCCCCCTTCGTCTATCTCTCTCATTTTCTGTCTCACACCTTCTCGCTCTCTTTCTCTCCCTCTCTCTCCCTCTCTCTCTCTCTCTCTCTCTCTCTCTCTCTAAGACACCTTTTAATCTGTATATCATTTACTGCTTTTATAAGTTAATCTATATATATATATATATATATATATTTCACACTCTCTTTCTCGCTTTCTCCCTCTTCAGCTGGTATCGCGAAGGCTCAAATACCCAACTACCTGCCACAATATTGCGTGGCGGCACCAAGGATCAACCCACCAATGCGACGCTCACGATTACACCTCGCCGCGAGGACGATGGCGCCAAGTACAGGTGTGTCGTGCGCAATCGCGCCATGAACGAGGGCAAACGGCTGGAGGCAGTGACCACATTGAATGTCAACTGTGAGTACCAAATCAATATTATAAAAGATCTACAAACAAGAAATACTATACGATGTATACACAAGTCTGGCTTAGGATTAGGCTTGCGAGTGCTGAAGATTGAAGAAAACACATGATTTAATTGAATGATTCTCGCTCAGTTGATTAATTTCCCTACGCCCTTGGCTGCTCATTAATTATTTCCACTTTTTCCCACAACTGATGCTGACAAATGTGTTTGACATTATTTGTTAGCCACTTGAACTCCGCTTTGCAATTGTCGTCGACTCGTAGCAATTGTGGGCGTGGCACATTAGTTGACCTCGATGGCCAATGTCTAATTAGCATAGCTCGGCAATTACACTGGGCAACAAACTAAATAAATAGCTGCATAATGAAGTGACCAGACATGACCGCAGCTCTGTCACGCCCCCCACACACCCCTTTACCGCTTGCTCATTCATTATGGCTGCAACCGAGAGCTGCTTAACAAATGTGCTGACACATTCGTTAAAACGCTGCTCAAATTGCCCAGCGCAAGTGCAAGGGCAGGCAAAACAGCATCCATTCAAAAACAGAGACCCTACAACAACGACAGGCGACAAGCGAGACCGAGGTCCAATATTTGCATAGAGTATGGAGTAGAGTATGCATATATGTATGTAAATATGTATATGCACTGAAAAAATAGCTGAATAATTTGTAGTCTACACTGGAGTTTCTTTTGTGAACTCTATAAACGATTTAAGTGACATTTTCTAATTAGAATTGGATTCTAAATATATATTTTTTCAATTTGTAGATCCAGTTTTAATCCTATAATTTCAATTCACATTATAATCTGCATTTTGAAAACTAGATATTTTTATTAAATATATATTGAGCTGGTATTTAGATATTTAATTTTACAAAACTAAAAAAAATAAATAAAAAAAAATAAAAAAAATTATTGATATAAAAAATATACAAATTTAGAAATTTATAAACATTTGGAGTGTACACAATTTTTCATATATATGGATAAAAATCATTTATATTTTTTTTTTCTTTTTTTTATGAATATTAATAAAATTAAACTTTAAAAATTAATTTAAAAAAATTTAATTAAATATAAATATATAATAATTTCAATTAATACTCCAATTTTATTTAAAATTTTCCAAATTTAATTTCTGCTACTATTTTCGCTCAGTGTCGTGTATTTTTGTATAGCTAAAATATTTAAATAACAGACTCAACGCAAATAATTAGTATAGAAATTGGTGTGTGGCCAAGCAGCGTAGTCAATGTCGTTGATGATGATGTTGTTATTATTGTTGCTGTTGCAGTTGCAACAAGTTGCAGTTAAATGTTGGGTTAAGCGTTGCATTACACGCCCATGGCACATTAGCGCATGTGGCTATTAGAGCTAATCAAAAGTCAAACAAATGCTAAAACCCAAAATATGGCTAACGGCAATTGCTCAGTCAGCTACAGCAGTCAACGACAATGCCAGCAACAGCAGCAACAACAACAACAACAGTTGAGGTCAAACATCAAATGCGTAATTAATTCAAATAGAAAACCACAAGAACATCGCACATGGTAATTAGCAGTTAGCCAGGTCGAAAAGCTGTCCAAATGCAACTGCTGCTGTTGCCTGATACACACACACACACATTCTCTCTCTCTCTCTCTCTCTCTCTCTCTCTCTCTCTCTCTCTCTCTCTCTTATTGTCTCTCTGGCTGGGCACCCACACTAATTG
This sequence comes from Drosophila arizonae, assembly GCF_054131065.1. NCBI lineage: Eukaryota > Metazoa > Arthropoda > Insecta > Diptera > Drosophilidae > Drosophila > Drosophila arizonae. Next base: position 2,155,190 of record NC_142923.1, read on the forward strand.
CGTTTGCATTCATTTTGAGGCGTGAGCCAGAGCCGTTGATTAATTCAGTGAGTGCGAACCAATCATTGACTGGCTAAAAGCTTCAATGACTCTGAAAAAAGAAAAGGAAAAGAAACAACTGGGCTTTTGACCATATTTGAATAGTTTTGGAATACTATATGCGAGGGTAGAAAGAAAAGAGAGTGAGAAGAAGATATACATGAAATAAATGCACTACATTTACTCCATATAAATAATAAATAATATATACCTAGCCAGCTTTAAGTTCCAACATTGTTTTCTCTTTTCAAACAGACAAAGCTCGTCACACATACTCAAACCTACCTACATCATTCAATTAGCATAATCATAAAAGACAAAGCATTTTTGCATTGGCAATGAAATTATATAATTTATTATACAATACAAAATGCAGCAATAAATTAGCTGCATATTTGCTTGTTGATGTCATAGACAGACGGTTCGCTCATAGAATAAGCGAACAGTTGGCAACAACAAGCGAAACACACAATAAAATACCAAATATAATATAGGCGAAATACGCTAAAAATACTGTAGAGTATATTTGAGCTGGGCCGAAGTCTTAAATTGGAAATATAGAATAAGGTCAAAGCGAACTATTTAATATTTGACAAGAGCGAATTCTCTCGAGAGACTAGAGATAAGATAGACCAAATAATCGAAAATCTTTATAGTGTGGCTCTTGTATCTTGGTATACATATGGATAGTTAGCTATGGTTTACTGTAAATAATGAAAAACTTTTAGTATAGAAGCCACACAAGAATATAAGCTTAATATTTCATGCCTCTAACTTTGATCGGCAAGGATGGTAGTAAAGAGTCTAACAAATCAGCTTATTGGTCTTATTAAGAATAGATAGATACATCATAGGCCCAGTATATTCACCTCCATTAATGGTTATAAAAGACAGCAGAAATTGTCAGTTCAGTTTCACAGCTGGAGCTTAAGCAATTTGTTTAATGCCTCATAATTGCCACAGAGAATTCATTTGCTATGCACGCCCTTTTTAGATCTCGCTTAAGATTTTGAATAGAGTTTTTAGCTGTTGTCACTATAAGTAGACAGGTTTTCTTTTTTTCTTTCCACATGCTTTGTCAACACGCAATGCTCAGATATTGTGCCCAACTCCCACGTGGCGTATGCGCAATGTCATATAAAACAAATGTCGAACTGTCTGAACTGTAGCTAATTAGACGCCCCAACATGCACAACTCTTTTATTTGGTATTTCGAAAAAAAAGAGAGAAAAAAAAAACTGAATAAACACACGGTCACACAGTGCGAGCTACGCCCACACATTGATTGAGCTAATTGAAGCATATGAGTTGATATAAAGATGAATATGTAAAATGAATTCGAATTGTGCGCTCCGGTTAAATGATTCGACTGCGGTTTAATTAAAATACAAACAGGGCCGATTTATACACATGCCACGCCCACCAGCTGCCGGGCAGCCAGAATCTAATTTGCATTTATAAGCGGCATTAAAATTAATATTTGTTGTTTGTTTAATTGCAAATAGTTTGCACTAAACGCGACTAACCGCAAAATAAACGCAACGATTTCTAATTGTCATGTTTATTAATTGTCATTCAGGAATGGCGTAGCTCAAAGTTAAGGAAGGAGCTGGAAAAAAAAATGTGAAGGAAGTGTGAGTGTGAAAGGCGTGGCATGACTGACTGCAAAATACTCTACTGTGAAGAAAAGGCCAAGGAAGGGATTTTTAAATTTAATAGGGAGATAAATGCTGATGAGGATGAATAAAAAAAAAAATGTTTCCTAGTGTTAAGACGAGACTTTATGGAATAGATTTAATACGTAAAAAATAGTTAATGTAAAGAATATTAGTTTTCACTCATGACCCAGCTAGTGTAGCTCAAACAGTAAAGGAGCAAATGACAGCAAAAGCCAATATGCCGCATTTGTAGCTCTCGAAGAAGTATGAAAACAGGCCACGTATCAAGTAAAATAAAGTAAAAGCTTAGCCAAACGCTGACAGAGACAAACCGCAGAGACGCTCTACAAGTAATTGCAACTGAGACGTGGTCAGCAGCAGCAGCACATGGCATGGGCAGCAGGGGCAGCGGGGGGCGTTGCGATATGTGGGCAAGGATTTGCCAGCTGCGGTTAAATGTGACTCCAGAAGGTCTGGCCCGGACTGAACTTGGCTGAACTGAACTGGCCAGGCTAAATGCGTTTTTAAGCAACGCTCGAGCCTGTTGATCGAAGGCAAAAGAGTTGAGTGGAAGCAAGGCACTGACCAAAGCAGAAGGGGCCAGCAGTTGTGGTTGCTCACTTGCTGCGGGCCAAAAGGCAACACACACACACACACACAGACATTTAACCTGGCAGGGGTTTGTTTTGCTCTATGCTGCTGACAGAGCCAAGAGTAGCAGCAGCTGCCTTCGTTTGCCTAGCAAATGAAATCAAAAACAAATTTAATTGTCTCTCTTTGAGGCGGAAATGTTTAGACGATTTTCCGATTTTCCAATTTGCCAATTCAACAATTTTCCCACATTTAATTCATTTTTGCCACACACACACACACACACAGAAATTTAACAGTTGGCAATTCTCTGATTTACGGCCAACAATAAAAATTCACTTAGGCTTTCGCTCGCTCCCATTGACACCTACAAATTAATCAGCTGCCCCAAACAGCCGTACCTACATCAAAACTGCCTTTCTCCCTCTCTTTTGCTTTCACTCCCTTCTGTCGTTGGCATAATCTGGCAACGCCAGCGGCTTTCGGCTCCTTTGTCTAATCGCCTTCAATAAGTCATTGCCAAATTGCGGGCAATAAATTACAGGCCCTTCGTCCGGGACAAATCATCTAAGCAACGCGCTGCTAATAACCACAAAATGACAAAATGTGACAAAAATTACCAAAATTTTAAAGAGTATTGAATGGGGTGGTTGCACTATTGTCAATGGGGTGGTCGAGAGGGGGATTTTAATTAGAGTTTGTGAGTTTATCAAGTCTATAGGGCAATGGAAACAATATTATTAGGATATGCCTATGACTGAGGAGGAGCTTATGCAAGTATATTTTGTACTATTTAAAGGAACTCCTTGTACTACACTTTGAAGTCGAGGCAGTCCTCTACATAGAAATTGGAAGATGAAAGAGAAGATGGTCGAAAATTCATATAAATATTTGGGATTTTGATAGTAAAATATTCTGTAAGATATATCAGTTTTTGTCTCTCTCGCATTGCGCTTTCTCTCTATGTTCCTCGCGCTTTGCTCTGTTTGTTAATGAATTGAGCTCTTGTTCTGTCCGTGATTTTCTCTCTCTGTATGCTTCTCTCTCCTTCTCTCTCTCTCTCCCTCTGTCTCTCACTCACTCTCTCTATCCGTCTGTCTTTCTCTCTCTCTCTGTCCCCCTTTCTCTGCCTTTCTTTCTCTCTCCCCCTTTTCCGCGCTCTCTTTCTCTTTCCTGTCTCCGTATTTTGTTTTTCATAATATCTTCTTCGCCCTCCCTTTCGTTCTACCTTTGTTTTTTGAATACATTAAGTATTATTTAAACAAGTCCCGTTAAGACTCACCTTTTACACCGCTGCGTCTCTCGCTCTCTCACTCCTCTTATTATCCACTTATGAGTCACTTACAAAATTTGAGCCCTTCACCCCTTTTGCTCCAGGCGCTGCCAGCATTCCCCTAATGCCCATTTGCCGCACAAATTGAACTTGATTTGTTGCGCTTAGCCAAGACTTGCCTCGAATCGGCTCGACTCGACTTGGCTCGGCTACAGCTCAGGCAAAACAATATATGATTCCAAATATGTATATATATATATATATATAACTTGAATCCGCGCTAAGTCTGCAATTGGCAACAGGGTCACCGCGCCAGGCCCGAGATGGCAACTCAATTGGGTGCGAGTTGAGAGTTGGCTGCGGCCGTGCTCAGACGTGTTTGCCCGCTGGCTTTGCGAGTGCTTGGCCCCAAATGCATTTGATCAAGTTTTAAGCTGGAACCCTAATTTATTGGGCTGCCCTCGCGTGTGCTGTTGCTCCGGCTGCTGTTGCTGATGAGCCTAATCGGATCTCACCTGGGCGCCCCACTCAGGTAGGCAGGCAGCCAGCCAGACAGACAGACAGCTGCTGGCGAGGATTGCCGCTGGAATTGGAATTAGAATTGGTGGCGGGCTCTGACTGCTGCCTGACTTTAGATTTGATTCTAAGCCGACAACCCTGACACTGCTTTACGCTGCCGCTGCTGTTGCTGCTGCTGCTGCTGTCAAATGTTTTTGGTTTTTATTTTGCAAAGGGGATTTCGAGGTGCTTATGTCGCGCGCAGCTTAGCACGGGGCAAACATTTTTACAGTCGAGACACACTCTCACACTCACACAGTCACACACGGAGGCAAAATATTGATAATGCGTGCGTGTGCGTGTGCGTGTGCACTCCCGCAGGACATGTTCTCTATATGTCCTGTGTGTCCTGTGTGCGTCCTGGCGCCTATCATTTTCATAGTTTAATGTCAGGCAATTAACTTTTGTCTGGCCTTTCAAAAGACCAGAGAGCGAGAGAGAGAGGGAGAACGAGCAAGAGGGAACTCAAAAGCAGTTACAGCCGGATAAGGCCTAAAGCAAAAGAGATATGTCGAACGCTCTGTCGCATGCTGCCACGCCTCCTGCCCGCCCACTCCTCTTTGGCTGCCAGTCAGCGATGAGATCATGCATAAAAAGGCAACAGCAGCAGCAGGAGGTGGAGCAGGAGCAGGAGCAGCATCAGCCCGAGCACGTTCCGGATGGAGATGGAAATGGAACTCTGTAGAGCGGGCAATGGAAATGTAAATGTAAATGTTGCCCGCTTCGGTTGGCTGAAACGACCTTGCGCCATGTTTGAACCTTAACACCAGCCTCAGCAGCAATGAATGAAAGAGAACAGTGAGGAGAGGAGAGCGGGCAGAGGACAGGCTAGGGATGGCCAACTAGGCAAATAGGCACAGCATGTTGTGGAAAATCAACGAAGCAAATGCCAATACACATGTGCCAATAGACAGGGTGACAGTCAGATGAGAGAGTGACGGCAACGGGGGTGAGTGGGGGGCTAGCGATGTCCTCTGGCATTAGGGATTCCAGGGCTTAACATGGCGTAAACACAAAAGCCTCTAAAGGCATCAACTGCGGCATATAAAGTGGCATTACATAGAGTACAAAAAAAAAAAAAAACAGAAGAGAAGAGAAACGAAGCTGAAGAAGTAGCAGAAGCAGAATAGTAGTAGAAGTCGTAGCAGGAGCAGGCAAATGGCAGGAAGTGACTGCCAGGACCAAAGCCACAAAAACAAAGCGATGCAGCAAAGGCAAAAGCAAAAGCAAAAGAGAAGAAAAAATTGTCGAGTGCTCGCCGTCCGTCTGGCACGCATTAAATTGAAGATAATGATGATAATGCGAGCAGATAAGAGCCAGCGACCAGGCGGCAGCAGCAGCAGCATCAACGACTCCATTGTTGTAGCCGGGTTCATAGGTAACAGGCAACTTAACGCCAATAATACGGCAAAATAGTCAGCAACAAGCCATGAAATGACTCCCAGTGAAAAGACAAGAGGCAGTTGGAAGGAGACAGAGTGCAAAGAGAGAGAGAGAGAGAGAGAGAGTGCGACGTGTGTGTAGCCAACAAACTTAACCGCAAGCAACTGGCCTCCAGCCTCATTTGTGGCATGAGCTAAACAACAACAACAAGAACCAGAAAAAAAGGAAACAATGGAACGCAATGCCCCTAACCCTCTTAATGTCAATGCCCATCTAAGCATGACTCTCTTATGTTCATATCTCTGTTACTCTCTGTATTTCTCTGTGTGTCTGTGTGTGTGTGTGTTTACTATTTACTTGGCATTGAGCAAACTTCAAAAAAGGATAACGAGACACGCAAGCCACCACACTTGACTGGTTAAAGGAAAAACAGATTGTAGATCAGGCCAAAATAAAGATGAAAACTTTAAAGGCAGCGCTCATCGTCTTCTATAAATAACCCAAAACAAAATTAGAAATAGAAATCATAAATATTTAACACTCGATAAAGAAAGAAGAAAACATACAGAAAATGTGTTTAAATTGAATGAAATATTGAGTAGTTCAATGCATTAAAAATAGATTACGAATTTAGGGAAGTGTTTAGACAAAAACGCAATCAAAATAGTCTGGCAACGCTGTTGCATGTGTTATCGATAATGGTTAAAAATTCTATGAAACATGATTTTACTATGCCTAACTCCATATTCATTGGGCTGAAATCGAAAAGGTTCAAAGGTTTCTTCGAAAAGAATATCGAAAAATTTATATATCGTCAATTTTCGTGACACGATAATAAAAGAGTCAAGTTAAACATAAACAGATAGAAGAAAATTTTTTAAAATATTTTAAACATATTCACATAAATGATATATGTTTAATATATTATATCATAGAAGATAAGCATAAAAAATAGTCTTATTGCCTCATTGTTCCGCTTTAACTCTCTAATATACTGCAGTTCCAGGAGTTTCTTGTTAATTTCCTAGTCAGTCCTTCCACTGCAGTTCCAGCAGACTTTGTCTATATCACAATTCAATCTGCATCTATATCTGTCTGTGTCTGTATCCTTATGCACAAACTCCCATAACAAAGCTCTCCATGTCAACATGCTCACTGATTAACAGCCGTATCTCAAAAGAGTGCTTCGAAAAAAAGGAGGAAAAACCAAGTAAACAACCAGACACGAAATGAGCATCAAGAAGCAACAAAGACAACAACAGCAACAGCAACAATAACAATAGCAACAACAATTACAGCATCTTCTAGACCAGAAGCAGGAAAAAGTAAAGCACATTTTGGCAAAGGGTTCGGGGCTTGAACTTGCCAGGGATTTGGTGTGGAGTGCGGCCCACTGGCTGAAAGCCGAAGGCGGTTGGCTGTAAGCTCGAGTCTGAAGGCACGACAATTGCACACAATTTTCATTTATTGTTTGGCTACACACATTTGGTCACATTATGTGAGCAGCTGAAACCGAGCAGCAGCCGCAGTCGGCAGAGGCAGCCGCAGAGGCAGCCACGTCTGAAACAAAAGGATGCCAGAAAACCCTTCGCATAGCCATAATCGTGCATTGGCCCCGAAGCCTTTTGGGGCATATTAGTGGGGCGTGTTGGCATGGCAGCGCCATTCAGAGCCGTCCAACTGTCTCTGGCTCTGCCTCTGCCACTACCTCTGACTGCCTGTCACATTCTAAGGATTCGAGCATTGGCATTCGCATGCGAGCCTCGAGCGAAACAAAATGCGACAAGCAGCAGGAATCGAGAAGATACGCCCTACGCCGTACGCCTAACGCCTTGGCGCAAGACATTTTGCGTGCTGAGGTCAGTTTGGGTCGTATTGCGGTTCGCATGTCGGATACTCGTCATTAGCTAGTCAAAGGCGAGTGAGAGCGTGGGAGGGGGCGAGAGGGTTGCGTGATCTAAGTGGACATGTCGATAACAGTTACGCAGCATTCGGGGCTTCAGTGCCTTGGCCAAGGCAAATTAATTGAAATACAATAATTATGCGCATTAGCCGAACTGTGGCACCTGAGGCGGGCCCTAATTTCGATATTACCTTGGGTTACCTGAGCGTGGCGTGGGAGGTGCGATAACAGGAATTTGCTTGATTGACGCCGCAAGCAAGCGATTTACGAACGGGTCAAGGCTGTTGAGCGAAGAAATTAGTATTAACAAAAAGCAAGTCATTGTCTTGCTAACGAGTCTTCACTGTAGTGCTTAACAAAGGATTTATATTTAGTTAGCTGTAAAAATAGCTAGAAGAGATTTTATTATATATAAATGGGAGAGCAATAGCCAAGCATAGGCTGCTGCCTATGTTGATGACATCGAGACACACACACGCACACACACACACTGATAAATATATGCAGTCAAGCCATGAACAAACTTTGCATTGTTGAACATGGCCAACGTTTTAAGCTCTATTGTTATTGACTGATATGATGAGGATTGAGCTGTATGATGATGTGCCCAGATGATGATGATGTTGCTATTGTTGTTGTTGTTGTTGTTGCTGCTAGTGCTGATGATGCTGTCAATAGTGTAAATAACAGCAACAATGCATCGCCTGCTGCTGCTGTTGGTGCTGGTGCTGCGACGACCCTAACAATAACTCGGCATTGTTTCAATTGACTAAACAAACTTGTCAGCTGCCACGCCCACACAGAGAGAGGGAGAGGGCGAGCACAGCTTGTCCCATATTGCTTGTGCATATATATTTAGACATTCCGCTGCTTCATATCAGCTGCTAATTAAAGTAAATTTTGTGATTCAATGATATTTGCGAATTGTTTGTCCGAACACAAGAATATATTAGTTGGAATTTGATAAAGGGGAAAATGTGTGGAGGTAGAAACAGGCTCTAATTTCCTGAGAGTTCCTCAATAGTAAATGCTGCTCTGTGCTACACCAAAGATGCATTGGATCTACTCCACAGTAGATACCCTACAGTTGCTATAGATGACTGCAGCCCTGGATGCTCTATACTTTGCAATAAAGCTAGACTTTGTACTAGTTCTAATGCCCTATCAAGCTCTACTGCATGAGTGCAACTTAAGGTTGCTTCAGCTCTAGATGTCCTATATTTTATTTCCTATAGAACTAGTCGTTTCTTCTGACCTTTGTTATAGCCTACGGTCCATATCTAATTATCTCTATGTACCCCACATTCCATATAGATTCCCTTACAGAGATACCTAATGCTTAGAATTACTCTAAGCTCTTCCAAAATACTCTACGTTCCATAGAGTCACTTTACGCTTCAACTCTATATACCCTACACTCGTACGACCCTCTCCAATACCCTACAATCACCAGGCAGGCCTCCACTCAATTCGCACCGCATAAACATGTCAATAATATGTCGAATTTGAAATGTCAAAATGCTAATTTTGCACATTTGTTTGATTTAAGCAGCGCCGGCTGTAGAACGGGCGCATCTGATGGGGCTTCACTGTGTTTGCGTCCCGCGTTGAGCGCAATGCAATTTGGCGCAATCTGCACAAATTTGCACAAGCCGCACAAAAATTTCCTTATTTACAAAAATTTTCAGCCACATTTGACTTCGAGCACACACACACAGACACACACACAGAGCCAGAAATGGTTCTCTTTTTGAATTTAGAGTTGGTTTTCTACTCTTTTTTCTGCCATTTGTGAATTTGTGCCTAATGAAACGCAGCAGCGCATCAACATGAACCGCCGCGAAAGCGTGCTGCAACTTGAGAGGCAGCCAAAAAAAAAAAAAAAAAAAAAAAAAACTTAAAACTGAAAACGAAAAACAAATTTGATATGACCGCATATGTGCGTGGCCCTTGTGCTGCCACGCCCCTGGCTGACATTTTGCTTTTGGCCTCGTTTGCAGTTGAAATTATGTGCGAGTGGCAAATTCGAGTGCGCATGGAGCCTGATTTCTGTTTGGGAAAATGTCCCCAAATGGGGGTTGAATTATAGCTCCTAAAATTTAAAACTTGAAATGTGACTTGGGGAAAGTTTATGTGTTCTATAGCAAAATCGTTGCCTATTTCATTACAGGCAGAAGAAGGCGTGTCTGTGTCTTTAAGGTATAGATATTGTTAATGGAGAATGTGAGCTGAGCGGATCTTAGTATGTTCCTCTATATGTTCCTAATCTACAATAAATTGAGATTTGTGATTTTGAACATATATTCCCATATGTTTATGGTTTATTCTGATTATATTTGTAGTGATAACACTTCACAATTTCGAATTATCGATAATAATCGATTATGACCTTTAAGCGGAATATGAATCGGAATGGTCTCGTATATAGATATAAATTTTGAACATATATTACTATATGTATATATTATAAACGGATCATATTTATATCGATAACACTTCACAATTTCGAATTATCGATAAAAATCGGTTATGATTTTTAAGTGGAATACGAATCGGATAAGTCTCTGATATAGATATACATATCTATAGTCTTCACATTGGTTTTTGTATACATTCCTTATATGTTCCGCATTATTAAAGACTTCCTTCTTTATCTGCCTGTTATTCCCATAGAATAACTTCATGCGCTCAGCTTTATTTACCCCTATTATGATTGAATTACAATCACATTTTATTGCTCACAATAGAAATTTAAGCAATATGTAGGCTTTTCCTTATGTTATAATCTAATTTAAATCAGCAAATCTTTTGCTAAATTTCCAACAATTGCAAACTTTTCCTCAACTTTTTGGCACTCATATGACAATTGTATTTCCATCAGCATTTAACATAATTTCAATCCAAGCTGCGATCAATGAATGCGCTTTACAAATGTTCATTGACTTCTTTGCCTTGGCCATAATGTTTCGGAAAAACTTTTCAAGGGAACTGAAAAATGTTTTTGTAAACAACTCGAAACGAGTCGATAAATGAGCTAAAATAAATTGCTCCATATATAAACTGCAGCTGTTTAGATTTATATTTACTAGATAATTCTATTTGTTTAAGTCAAATTCATGTTGTTTCAATTTGACGCCTTTGTTTGTTTGTTTTTCACACATTTTACTGTTTGCATTTGAATGCGCTTTTCCCACTTTTCTCGCACTTTCTGGCTCTCTTAAATTTTAAATGAATTTTCGTAAATTCCATGTTAAATATTTGGCATTAAATATTTAAAAGCATTTTACTTTTAATCTTTTTTTTTTTTTTTTACTTGTTTGATTCGCATTTGCAATTCTGTTAATTGCATAATTATAATTGCATTTGAACTGGTTGGTCGACTAATTTCAACTTTTGTGCATATTCCAACTTATTTGCAACTGTTTCATTTCATTTTCATTTGCGCAAATATCAAAAATATTTGCCCAGCCGAAACTTTGAAAAGTGAAACTCATACCAAACATGATATATAGCAATGTGAATATATGTATATATGTATATGTATCTGTATTCTAGCTTTGTTGCTGGCAAAGTGGAAATATATTTACAGCACAGCAGCGTCTGTATATGAATTTATTGTGCTGCTTGGCCAGGAGCATGGGCACATGAAATACTACTCCTCTTGCCTCGTTTTTCCATTTTTTCTTTGTTTTATTTAATTTTTCTCTTTTTGTGTTGTAAAGTTTTTACGGCACACATGTTGCTTGCCTTGCACGGTTATATGAACTCGCAGCATCCATTTCCTCTCTGTCTGCATGCCTTACGCTCGGCTCCAGCAGCTGCCGAGTGCATAGATAGCAGAGCGAAACCAATAAAATGATATAGATTGCTCTGTATGAGGTGCTATACGAATTGAGAATGCTCTCTCACTATACAGATTCGTGGGTGCTCCTATACGAATTGATTATACTCTCTCCTTCTGTCCATGACTCTATGTAGATGCACATGTCAGAGTATACGCATTACCCACGATCTATCTCCCTTGGTTTATGCGATGTTATAGGAATTGAAAATGGTTTCCCACTATACTGATTTTTGTAATACTCTGTCTGCTATCTGTCTCTATATAGATGTATATGTAATACTATACGAATTGGCCACACTCTCTCTGGCTCGCCCCTTGTCTATATGATTCTATACAAACTGACAATACTCTCTCTATATATATAGATTTATATGTAAGCAGATTGACTATAATCTCCCTCCTTCGCCATCTCTTTATATATGATTTAATACGCTGCTGTATTGATTTCATTGACTCTAATATACCGATGGGCGATGCTCTCTCTTTGTCTCTCAGTAAGGAATCAGCCCATCACAGGATTCATACTATCACGCATATTTCATTATTATTATGCCTCTCAAAATAGTTAATCTGATATGAGCTGACATTGAGAGCAAACTTTTCGGAATAACTAATGCAACCTTGATTGAAATGATGCTTGACAACACAGTTTGCTTATCATAGAATCTAATATTTCTCCATGTATTGTTTGACAAGGAATCTTTGTGTGAGTAATGTATACCAAATTTTTATGCAAGTATTTCTATACAAACTCTCTCGGGGGATCGCAGACACAAGTTTATATTCTTATAGTCGCTAGTTACGATCCATGCACTTCTTCTCATATTATACTCTCTGCCCACACTTAACACACTCCACTCGCCCTTTAAGTAGCTGTTTAGGTCAAATGCAATCAGTTTGCCACAGTATCTGTGCTCAGCGACTGACAACAGACCAAAGTCGCACGCATTCGGCCATTTGGCATTCCGCTTACATTGGACCTAAGTACTGGCCATATAACGACTATAGAGCCACTAAAGTCCTCCTCAACTCATGCGGGCAAAGAAAGGAACATAAAAGCGAAGCAAGCGGCAAATGTGGCAGAACGAAACTCGCAACAAAACTATTGACGAGGATGCAACATCAGCGGCAGCAGCAGAAGCAGAAGCAGAAGCAGCAGCAGCTGTAGTTGTAGTTGAGTTTTCCCACTCGGAAAAGCCAAAAAGAAAATGTGAATGCGAAAACTACGCCAAGAGTGCAGAACAAATGGAACAAGTTACAAAAGCTAAAATGGCAAACAAACAGAAGCAGCAGCAGCAATTGCAACAGCAGCAGCATCAGAAACAGCAGCAGCAGCAACTCGGCCCTGGCAGCAATATGAACAACAATCTTGAATATTGTACGCTACATATGTAGATACATTTCCTGCAGTTCACCGAAAAAAGCTGAGAGGTGGAGGGCGGGGGCGTGGCCACTGGGCATGTGTGCTGGTGCCACGTGGCTGGCAGTTAATTTAAAAAAAATTTTATTTACATTTCGCCTCCTGGCGAGCGGCTGTTGCTGTTGCTGCTGTTGTTGTTGTTGTTGCTGCTGCTGCTGCCGTTTGCATTGTTTACATTTGCAGCAGCTTCTACTTGACTTACAGCAACAGCAACGGCAGCAACTACAACTATGACTACAACAATAACATTGAGCAGCAGCTGACGCCGCCTGTGGGGCCATGCGTGTGGGGCTGGGCGGTGGCTTTTGCTCGACTGCCGCTGGGGGCAGTCGCTGCTGCTACTGCTGCTGTTGTTGCTGTTGCTGCCATAACAACGAGCCAACCTGCGATGTGTTTTTTATTGTTTAGCCCTCCGGCTTGCCACACATGTCGCTCGATGATGATAACAATTTGATCATCATCATCTTGTTGTTGTTCACGATGATGATTGCCAGTGCCTAGAGTGATGCAGCAACAACAACAACAACGACAGCTACAGCCAGCTAGGCAGTCAGTCGCTTTAACCCATGATAAAGCCAAAGAGAGAATTCAAATTCAAAATGAAAATATTTGCTGAATTTGTTTATTTGCATAAAAAAGTGTATTTGCGAATAGTTCTGTTTGAATAGCTCAAATGCATTTGATAAAGGATCGAGGTTAGATGTTTTTTTGCGCTAAATGTTGGTAAACATTTTTGAAGGCTAAAAAAAAGAAATTGAAAATGCAGAAAGTGAAGAAGAATAAAAATGAAATAAATCAGCCCATTTAAAACTTTTTATCAAAACAATAAAAAAGCATAAAATCAATATTAAAAAAAAAAAAGTGAGTCATATATCTATAAAAATAATAAATAAATAAAAAATAAAAATAATAAAAAAAAAACAATAAATAAAAAAAAAATAAAAATAATAAATAAAATCTAAATATGTCAACATCTATTATAAATAAATAAAAAAAAAATTAATAATGTAAGTAAAATTCATATAATAATTTCAAATGAAGTGAATCAATAAACAGAAGTAAAATAAGCAAAAAAAAATAAATAAATAAATAAATAAAATAAAAAAAAAAAATAAAAAAAAAAAATAATAATTGCATTTTTTGGCATTTAGTTTATTTTGTGGAAATTGAATAGAATATAATCCATAAATTTATAAGAAAACTTAATATATAATAATAGAATTTATAAGCATAATTTATATTACATATACAATTTAATTTATATATAAAAATATTTCTTGAATATTTTCTATTGGGCTCATTACGCTTTGAATGATTTGGGCAAGAAATTCTTTAAGCTGTCTGACGTATTAAGCTGCGCATCGCCTGAGCAAACTTTTTAAACACTGAATGATAAATAGCTTGCCAATCAGTTTATAGTCTTAGGACTTGGTTGCGTAACTGCTTAGCAATGGCCATGCCCTGAACTGACTATTAGCTGTCTTGCTGTCTGCTGTCTGCCGTCTGCTGTCTGCTGTCTGCTGTCGCTGCTGTACAAAGCTGAAAATTGAAGACAGCTAGCTAAAAATCTCTTCAAATTAACTAAATATTTACAAAGGCAATGAAATCTGCATAAAGTGCTTCGGTTGTTGCAGTTGCTGCAACTCGCTGGCTCTCGCCCCTTCGCCCTCCCTCGACGAGCTGCTGCAATGGAGCAAATTAATTTAACATCAAATTAAATGAAATGCACTGCTGCAAAAAGGAGCAGCAGCAGCTGGAGCAGCTGGAGCTCTGATGGTATAGATCTGGTTGCCAGGCACAGGCTGTCAGGCAGTCAGGCAGCAGCTGCTGCACAAGTTTAGCTCTCTCAAGGACTCCAAGGACAGCGCAAGTTGCTGCTAAAAGCAAAGTTTTCTTTTTGCTGTTTCTCTTTTTGCTTCTGTTGTCTTCCTCTAGCTCTACTGAATTTAATTATTTAGGTCAAAGGACGCGCTGTCGCGCCAGTTGCCAAGACAATGCCACTTAGTGTTTGCCCAGACCGCGCCTACGCACTCTAACTTGGCCAGAAGCAGAAGCAGCAGCAGGCAGGCAGGCAGGCAACGCAGGCCCAACAAAATAAAAATGAAAACGAAAATGAAAATGAAAAGCGAATCGAGTTTATTATAGAAGTATATAGGCATAGGCTGGTATAAGCTAGTATAGCTCACACACTCGCTCTCTTTCTCTCTCACTCTAGCCCCGCTTCTCCTCCTTCTCTTCTCTTCCCTCTCATCAAACTCTCTGGAGGCACGTTGAAAAAGTTTTACTTGTTTTATTTGTTTTATTTTCTGCAAGTAATTCCGTATTGCGCCTAATGCTGTGCTACGTCTTTTTATATCCCAACTCTGTCTATCTCTGTCTCTCTCTCTCTTTCGCTCTTTCGGTCTTTCGGTCTTTCGCTTTGCCTGTAGCCCACATGCGAAAGTTAAACAAAGCATCCAAAATAAAATTGGTGCTGTTGCAATTGCTCAACTGTTTCAACCGTTTCAGCTATTTGCAGCATCTGTGTGGCTTCCCAGCTGCCACGCCCTCCACAGGCCCCTACCCGCCCCGCCATGCTACACGTCTCGTTTCGCTAGCAAATTACGCCATTCAAAAATTTGCTTTACGTGTTGCCCGAGTTTTTGTACTTTTTTTTTTTTTTTTTTTATTATTATTATTATTTTTTTTTTTAGTTCAGGCTCTGCTAGATTCGTTTGGCCAATTTTTATTTTATGTTTATTTCTTTTATTTTTACTCGACTTTGGGGTCATGTTAAATATTTTTTTTTTTTTTTTTTTTTTGGCTTTTGTCATTCAGTTCACGATTTGCCTGATGCGCAATGTTTTTCATTCTATTAACATTGATTTTGCTTGCAATTTTCAACTAGTTTTTGGCTAGAACCCAAAGAGAGTTGAAATAAATAAAAAAATAAAATAAAATAAAATAAAAAATAAAATAAAAATAAAAAAAATTAAACAAATATAAGAAATATAGAACAACTTGAAAATTAAAACAAGCAAAAAATAAATATACAAGTAAATACCAAAAAAAAAAGTATAAGTATACAAATATGTACATATATTTATATACAATATAAAATATTTTTCTATAATTTATATTTTTTTCATTTATTTTTTTTTTTTTCTTATACAAATTTAAAAATATATAAATTGGGTGGAAAATTCGTTTGTTTTTATCGCTGAATATTTTTATAATTGCTTTTATACATTGTGACGATATTGAAGACTTGCTTCGATATTCGAGGCTTTCTTAAAGAAATAGCTTGCAGCAATGAAAATAGTTACGACAACGATACCAAGAACAGTTATGAATAATAGATGGCTAAGATCTGGGTCTTTGAGGAAGCTATATTTCATGTTCAGTAGTCAAATGTGATTTCATGAGGTCTACAATAAGAGACTTTTTGACGTCAAATGAAATAGAAGTTGTGGGCGCAGCGGATTCTCCTATTTTCCCTGGGCTTATTTTTGCTTCCCTCGTTTTATTTACCATTAAAATTCCGGCCAGACAATATAAAATTTTTGTTGTTGTTTAAAAAGCGTGGGGCAGCAACGTTTTATCTCTTTCTTTCTTCAGCTGCTTTTTTAAAATTAATTTGGGGCAGCTTTGATTGCAATGACTGCTGCAGCGGCTGCTGTTGCTGTTGTTGCTGCTATTTTGTTTTCCATTCTCTCGTTAACTGAAATTTGTAAAATTGTTTATGCTCTGAACATGACCGAAAAAGCGAAGCACATAAAATTAGTTTTTGTCAAAAAGTTGTTGCTATTTTTCTACTTCTCTCTCCCTCTCTCGCCCTCAGTCTCCCTCTCATTTCTTTTTTCATTGATTTGCCACAAATTGTGGCATAAAAATAAACTGGCCAACGCAATTTGTGCCGCTCGTATATTTGTTCATGTGTCGAGAGGCCAGTTGCTGCGAGTTGTTTAATGTTCATATGTTTCTTGTTGTTTTTTCCCTTCTTTATGGATTTTTGTTTTGTGACCTGAACCAACAAGCAAAAAAAAAAAAAAAAATTCATGTCCATATGCAAAACATTTCATAAATCATTTTGTGTTGGCAAAATATTTGGCTAAAATCTTTTGATTTCCATTTTATGACTGCCCATTCGACCATTGTCGCCTATATCTAACCATATCAATGCCGCTCGATCTGCATCTGTGGCTAATAAAAATACAAATTTCGTTCGCATTTTGCTGCGTTTATCTAAATTTTTGTTGGCTTCTCTCGGGCAATTTTTAAGAGCTTTGTGCGTATTTCGATTAAAATGAAATTTTCTTTATTCTAATATAAATTTTTTGTTTTATTTGGATTTGGATTTTTATATTTCTATATTTGTGCACTTTAAGCGATTCGGCTACGGTGCTTAGAGATAGAAATCTCTATTAGCTTGAGGGTTTTTATTTTTTTTTTATTTTTGGTAAAATGTTTTTTGCTTTGCTTTGTAGTTTTTGGGGCTCTTCAGTTGAGCAGCGGCAGCAGCTGTTTGTTTTTCTCAAGAATCCTAATTTGCTCTATTCTGGCGTAGATATTGCCTCAAAAAGGCCAAAAGCTGTTCAGCAATTAATTAAGTGTCTCTATTTGTTTTCATTTTTATGGTAGATGTGAAACGAGATTAAGTAAGTTGCTTATGCTTTGGCTAACTAGGGAAATGAAAGGCTCTAAACCATAGAAATTGGCAAATCAAGCAAGTTGAATGAGTTTTATAAAAGCTTGAAGATCTTCCCAACTTAATCCAGATACCCTCAAAGACTTCTCTTAAAACAAACTCAGATATCTAAGATATTTATTTTAAAACTAGCTTACCTTAATCAGCTCAGTGAAACCATAAAGCCATGCACTTAAAACGTAACTGCACCAGCACTGGCGCACACAGTTCAAGCTCTTATAGCAATCAGCTTTTAGCAGCTGCTTCTCAACTATAATTCCCAAGCAGTTTTAGTGCTCAGCTACGCTTAATATCGTCCAAGGTTTGCTCAGTTCTATTTTGACTTTTTGCCGCTTATCTGTCATCAAGTTGTCTTTTGCCGTTGTTTTCGTGTTTTATGTGCTTGGTAAACACTATTGAAATGGCCACACACACACACACACACACCCATACACACATAGACAGTCAGCAGCTCAGTCGCTTGTTTATTTGCCCCGCTGCTGTAACATGTTTTCCTGCTGTAATTTATGAGCTGCAAAATCAACTAGTTTCCTTTATATATTATTTTTTCGTTCTTTCTTTATTTCTACTACTACTGCTGCTGCTCTTGATTTTTGGTTTTAGTTTATGCGCTCAATTTAGTAACTAGTTAGCCTGAAATGGTGGGGTGGACATGAGACTGACCCATGGCCGCCTAGTCGGAGAGCTGCAGGCCTAGCGGGGCAAGTTCCTAAACCACTTGCGACATGTCCAGAGCAGGGGAAGGAAGGAAAACCAACAAGAAACTAATAAAAAGCCAAAGCAGAAACCACAAGAGCTCATAGCTCAAATGCGCTGACAGCAGGCACGAGTTATGCGTACGTACATATCTTTGGAATGACAGAGGGATAGAGCGAGGGAGGTGGTGTGGGGGTGTGGTGTATGGGGGCATGGACAAGGGCATCGTTACGGTAGCAGGGGTAAAAAATATGTTGAGCTTTTCCAACTAAATGCTATAAAAATTCTTGACTTAATAGGAAAACAAGACAAGAACATGAGGAGAGCTGAAACTTGTGGATGGGCACTAAAGAAAACTAACAAGTTACGAAAGCCAAAGAGCTGTGCATAGGTAGGCGAGTGGCTGTTGAGGCAGTGAAGGAGGAAGAGGGCGAGGAGGAGAAGGAGGAGGAGCAGAGGCAAGCAGAAACCAGCAAAATGGCAAAACAAGCTGGCGAACACACAATCACACACACATACACACAACGAGACACACACTCACAGTCGAGAAGAACTTGAAAGCCAAGAAAAACATTTAGTAGATGATGAAAATCATGGCGCAACACATATCAACTAAAAGCAGTAGCATGAAAAGCACGAAAGCGACGGGTATAAAATGAGTGAGTGAGAGGGAGAGGGAAACTTAACATTGCGATGCGTTGACGACCGATCTGGCCATGATAGTAAGGAATCGCAGCCAACAGCTATGCGGCCAAGGAATGGAATGGAATCAAGGCAGCCAGGCAACCAGCCAAACAGCAGCCAACTGTCAGCCTCCAGCCAGCAGGTCAATAACATTTTAGTGAGGCAAACGCACGCAGCTGCCAGGCGCAAAACGTATTAAAGCATTAATTGTGTATTGTTGTTGTTGTTGTTATTGTTGTTGTCGTTGCTATTTCTCTTGTTGTCTTGAAAGTTCTTCGAGTGCTTTTTGAATGCCCTGCAAATGCATTGAAGTGGGCAACAGACGAAGAGCAGATCGAAGAACATAATGTGCATATATAGGATAAATAGTATAGAATTTCGATTGAAGATCTAACAATATAATATTTATGGAGTATATGCACCATAAAAAGTATAGAAATTCGATTCAATTTACAATCGATTAAGATCGATAGCTTATTTTCACAGTCATTAATAATATAATTTTATGCATATATATCGATACGTACTGTCCTTTTAAAAGACAGTAGTCCTTTGTCATTTTCCTTGGTTTTAGTCAATCTTAAATCCTTCACAACTCAAGAAATATCGAAATATATTATTTTTTAGATTTTATTTCACCATCAAATACGGGGTTCACTCAATTTAATGCCCATTCGATAAATGTCGATATGATTTTTTTTATTTTATTTTTTTTATAGATAGCTAATGTTCTCACTTTAGGCCCCTTAAAACTATAAATAAATATTTATCTATATAAAACTCGGTTGCCAGTTAACTCCTTCATCGTTGCCAATTTTGAAAGTTTGGCTGGCTACAGGATACGTGCCAGTCGAATTAGCCAAGTTGTAATTTGTTTAGGTTTTTGTGTGTTTTGGTTTGGTTAATGCTGAAATTGGATTGTGTGGTTCTATAATTTATTGTATTTCCGCTACGTTTCCGGCTTAGTTCAGTACTTTTTAATTTCGCATTCATTAGTTACAAGTAAGCGCCGAGCAGAGCTGAGCTCACACACTCACACTTACACACGCACATTAGCTCTCATTTGCCTTATCATTTATCTTAAGTTGGCCAAGTTTGGCTTTGGTCTGAGGTTTCTTGCCACTTGGCCATATCAATTCATTCGCTTTCAAGTTCGCAGCGACTTTCGCATTTCTGTGGCCTGTGGCGCTCATTAAAAAAATATATTTTGGCATTTGGGATTCGGTTGGCGTTGGCTGGCGCAGCTGTAAGCCAAGTTAATGCATTTTATAGCCGAAGCGCGCCATTCTAATTAAAATTAAAATTAATATTAGTGCTAATTTTGATTGCACTTTTCATTGTTTTAAACTTGACTCTCCTTTCATTATTACGTTCAACCTGCTTTGTATTAAATTAATTGCCCGAAATCAACTGAAGCTGCCATCAAAGCTGGCTTAAAACGTGGCCCTTTTTGGCCCCTTTTTTCGGAGTGTTTGTGTGTGTGTGTATGTGTATGTGTGTTAAAACGTTGCGCGTGGCCATAACGAAATTAGAGAAGATGAAAAAAAAAGGAGGAGGAGCCAACAGCTACTGCGCCTAATAACTAATTGTTGCTTAGCAGCAGCAGCGGTAGCAGCAGCGGCAGCGGCGGCAACGGCAGTCGACGGGCTGTAAATTGCGTTAGTATTAAGTGGCCAGAACTGAGTTGAAAATTGAGTTAGTGCTAGTATATAGCGGGTGAAAATTGAAAATTTCATTTACCAGTTTGCCATTGAACGAACGAACGTGCGGATTAGCCATAAACTGTTTTATAATGCACAGCGACGGCAATGGCGGCTCAAATTGTTAATTTCGCTGGCGATTGGCGATTGGCGAACGTAAAGCGCCATCTATGGCACATTAGCGGCATTTGCCGCTGGATACTTATTGTTGCAGACTTTTAGGCGAGCTACTTAAAGCCATCGCGTAAGGGAGCTGAACCTGACAATTGATTGGGAAAGAAGAAGAAAAAATATTTGTAACACGATTTGGCACATTCCAGAATGAATGTAAAACTAATTCAATTATTTGCTCGCATAATTTGGGGGCTCGAAAGCAGCGAAAGCATGAAATTTATATGCAAAACACGCATAAAATTGTTTTCCCTGACCATCAGCTATTTCCATTTGTGTGTTATGTATTTTTTTTCTGCTTCTGCTTCTGCTTCTTCCTTTTGCTTTTTCTGCGTTCATTATTTATGAACACGAAAAGTGGCTATACGGAAAAATAATTGAAGCCCGCTCGCCGCCCATTTTAAAGTAATCAACGGGCGCGCTGCGATCCGGTATGCGACTCAGACGACTTTGGTCTCTTTTTTAGGTCATTTGGCTGGGGTAATGTTGGCAGAACATGAGGCTTGGAATGCAATTGAGCCTGAAAGTTATTTGAGACGGCGGGTAGAGCAGGAGGAGGTGGGGGGCTTGAGTCAATGTGTAAAACATGGTTCACAAAGTGACAATTAAGCCAATTTGAAGCCATTTACCGCAGGCCACGCAGAACGCGTCAATTTCCAGCAACAACAATTTCTAGGCTACTCCAATTCTCAAGAGAGAGTGTGGAGTGTGGAGTGCGGAGAGGGAGGCCAGAAAAGGTAGACAATCAAATGTAATTACACGCACATAAACACGCAAAGCGAGCGAGGCAAGCGGCAAAGAAACGGCTGAACCTGAGCCAAGGCAAAGTCTAACCCTTAAACCTCCTAGACGGCAAAGCAAAAGGTAGCCGAGAATCACGCAATTTACTATAATTTTTGCACAAGCTGGGCCCGAGGCGGGCGTCTGCGGGTACATTTGCTCCACTTTCTTGAGATTGCGGCTTGTCAATGCGACAAGCGAGTCGGCGACTCGGCAACTCGGCGACTTTATGGACAGTCATTAGGCAGACGGCAGTCGACACTTAGCCGGCTCAGTTAATTACAAAGTGTAGAGCTAAGTGAGGTTAACTCCAAAGGCAACTGTTGGCCAGCAGGCAGACAGAGAGACAGAGACAGAGAGAGTGAGAGAGAGAGAGAGAGATAGAAAGGCTGACAGAGAACACCTCAAACCACAAAATTTAATAGCATTTGCGGTGCATAAGAGCCGCTAATGCAAAAGGGACGTTGACTTGCACTGGAGTCGTAATGACACTCAAGTGCATGGCAGAGATTAGATGGCAGATGAAGCAGCAGCTTAGAAAATGTCAGGAAATTACAGTAAATAGTGTTGTAAAGTGCGTAATTTACTTGACTCGAGTGTGGCAAAAGTCATTTAAATTATGACAAGTCAAGGATTTATGAGCTTGGCATAACTGCTACAGACAGCTAATAGAAGTCTCTAAGTATATTAATTTACATTCGCCTTTTGAGTGCACAAAATCTATTTGCAGTGTTGGTTAACGGAGGCAGATGTGAAATGCAAGATAAGAATTAGCTATAAGCTTATACAAAATAGGTTGAAAGGGGTATGCAATATATGAAATCCAGTGTTGCAAAGTGTAGAGTTTACTGCAATTCAGTGCTGTAAATTATCTAGATAACTGTGGTCTATTCTTGTCAAAATCCTTAATCCTTAATTGAGCGCTGATTAACGCCTACGCCAAGGAGCGTATCCATTCCGCTCTACTTTACGTAATTAATGCCAAAGCTCAGATACTGGGGAGCTGCTAATGCGCTGATACACAGCGAAACACTTGATTAGCTTTAATTAATAATTGACAAATTTCTTATGTCTAATCAGAGCCCAAGACTTGCCTAATGTCTATGGCCTAACCCGCTGCCATTGCCTCCTCCCTGGGACTAATTCAATTACAAGTTTTTGGCTGGCGCTGATTAAGCTCCCGCTGTGTACGCAAAATGCTTTGTGTTTATTAATTTTCATCATTTGCAACGCCGCCGTCTCCACGGCCTTAGCCGTGATTTATGCCAGCAACAAACGCAAAAAAAAAAAAAAGAAAACCCCAGAAAAAAAAAATCCCTTACCAACCCAATACAGAGGGAAAAGAAAAACAAAATATTCTAGCTAATTTCGACATCCTGTTTTTGTTCACAGACTATGCCCGCGTCGAGGTTGGACCAGAGAATCCGCTGCGGGTCGAACGTGACCGCACTGCCAAATTGGAATGTAATGTGGATGCGAAGCCGAAAGCGCCAAATGTTCGCTGGACACGCAACGGCAGCTTCATTAGCTCCTCGCAGGTGCACACCATCCATCGGGTGAGCGTGCAGGATGCGGGCAAGTATACGTGCAGTGCCGATAATGGTCTAGGCAAGCCCGGCGAACAGGAGCTAATACTGGACATACTCTATCCACCCACCGTGGTCATTGAGTCGAAGACGCGCGAGGCCGAGGAGGGTGAGACCGTCAAGATACGCTGCAACGTCACCTCGAATCCGGCTCCTATCACAATCGAGTGGCTGAAGGAGGGCGCCGCCGACTTTCGCTACAACGGCGACGTGCTGACCCTCAACTCGGTGCGCGCCGAGCATGCGGGCAATTATATATGCCGCGCTGTCAACATTATGCAAAGTCAGGGTCAGGAGCGCAGCGAGCGTGTGGGCAACTCGACAGTCGCGCTGCTCGTTCGTCATCGTCCCGGCCAGGCTTACATAACACCCAACAAGCCTGTGGTGCATGTGGGCAACGGCGTTACCCTGACCTGCTCGGCCAACCCACCGGGCTGGCCGGTGCCACAGTATCGCTGGTTCCGCGACATGGAGGGCGAGTTCTCGAGCCGTCAGAAGATACTGGCCCAGGGACCACAATATTCCATACCCAAGGCACATCTGGGCAACGAGGGCAAATACCACTGTCATGCGGTCAACGAGCTGGGCATTGGAAAGATGGCAACGATTGTGCTGGAGATTCATCAGCCGCCCCAGTTCTTGGCCAAGCTGCAGCAGCATATGACACGGCGGGTGGCCGACAACGAT
Source organism: Drosophila arizonae (assembly GCF_054131065.1). NCBI lineage: Eukaryota > Metazoa > Arthropoda > Insecta > Diptera > Drosophilidae > Drosophila > Drosophila arizonae. Next base: position 2,178,850 of record NC_142923.1, read on the forward strand.
TATGCGGTTACGTGCAGTGCCAAGGGTAAGCCGGCGCCGAGCATTACCTGGCTGAAGGATGGCGTTGAAATCCTGCCCGAGCTTAACTTGTATGAGGTGAAGACGAATCCGGACCAGGGACCCAACGGCATGGTCACCGTGCAGAGCATGCTGAAGTTCCGCGGCACAGCCAGGCCGGGCGGCAATCAGCTTGTGCCCGGCGATCGTGGCCTCTACACCTGCCTCTACCAGAACGAGGTCAACTCGGCCAACTCATCCATGCAGCTGCGCATCGAACACGAGCCGATTGTCCTGCATCAGTACAACAAAGTTGCATTTGATATACGTGAAACCGCAGAGGTTGTTTGCAAGGTCCAGGCATATCCCAAGCCCGAATTCCAATGGCAATTTGGCAACAATCCCTCCCCACTGACCATGTCCTCGGACGGACACTATGAGATCAGCACCACGACGGACAACAATGATATTTACACTTCGGTCTTGCGCATCAACTCGCTCACCCACTCGGATTACGGAGAGTATACGTGCCGTGTGGTGAACGCCCTCAACACCATTCGTGCCCCGATTCGCCTGCAGCAGAAGGGTCCGCCAGAGAAGCCGACGAACCTGCGAGCTGTCGATGTGGGTCACAACTACGTGACGCTCAGCTGGGATCCGGGCTTCGATGGTGGCTTGAGCAAGACCAAATTCTTTGTGAACTACCGACGCGTGGCCATGCCCAGGGAGGAGCAACTGATACCCGATTGTGCAACACTGGCAAATGCCAATTCCGACTGGGTCGAGGTGGACTGTCAGCGTGATATACCCTGCAAGGTCAACTCGCTGGATCAGCATCAGAGCTATGCATTCAAGGTGAAGGCGCTGAATCCCAAGAACCATTCACCCTACTCCAACGAGATTACGGTAACAACGAAAGTCAGCCGCATACCGCCGCCCCTCCAGGTCACCTACGAGCCGAGCACCAGGACCCTGGGCATTGATGTAGGCGCCACGTGCCTCAATCTAGTGGCCGTTGTGGAGACAATGCTGCACGGTGATACGCCCATGGCCTCCTGGGATCTAGTCGACATTGTGGATAATCTGCAACTGTCTGGCAATGGACCCACGCACAAGGAGAAGGTCATCGATCGTCTGTTGACGCCACGTCGCAGCGGCGGAGGACGCGCTCTAGGCCACACCATCAACGAGGACGATGATGATCATGAGACGGCTCTGAATAATCTGGCCATGGAACAGGATGACAATAGTCCCGTGGTGCGCGTCAAGTTGTGCCTGCGCAACAATCGCGAACATTGTGGCGACTACACGGATGCTGAGAGTAAGTATTGAAGAGGGATGGATAAAGATGATGGGGGTGAAGATGGTTCGAGTGATTGATATAAAGCTTGGCATAAGGAATAAGGGAAGGTGAAGAAGAGAAGTAGAGCAGTAGAAGAGGAGAACAGTAGCAGTAGCTGAGAAGTAGAGCAGTAGAGGTGTAGACCTGTACAGGTATAGAGGAGTAGAAGAGTAGGGAAGTAGAGGAGTAGAAATATAGAGGTGTAGATGGGTAGAGGACTAGAGGGCTAATGGGCTCTAGAAGTAGAGGGGTAGAATAGTAGAACAGTAGAGAAATAGAACAGCTGAGGAGTAGAGCAGTAAAGGAGTAGAGGGGTAGAAGAGTAGATAGGAGTAAGAGCGTAGAAGAGGAGGGCTAAGGGAGTAGAGTAGTAGAGTTATACAGGAGTGGAGAGGTAGAACAATAGAGGAGTAGCAGAGTAGAGGACTAGTGGACTAGTGCACTCATAGAAGTAGAGGGCTAGAAGAGTAGAGAGCAGATTAGATTCTAGTTTTGTGACGAGATATGAGAGAGAGACTCCACTAATATTTCCATACTCTCCTATAGTAAAGCCTTCATAAGACATTCAATTTCTTAGAATTTTTATTATAAGATTAAGCCCCTAACGCTTCTCTGACTTACAATCATACAACACTAAGGTGCAGTGTTGTGTAGTGGCACGAATATGTCAAGGTTTGAGCGCAGTTAATTGTGGCAGATGAAATACGAGGCAAATCATTTATCTTAGCTAATGTAGCAATGGTCAAGCGAACTGTCCATTGTGTGCGCCTGAGCCATTCACAATTGTGTGCACAGTTCACAGTGGTTCCGTGTAGAGGCTACTCAAGATCGTGAGGCATAATGATGCGCGAGCTGAAACGCACTGATTTCCATTATATGCAAAGCCATTACGAGCAATTGCGCCACTTGAATAGCTGGACAATCAATCACTCGTCCATCAAGCCCAGGAAAACCTGGCTGGCCATCTGTCCAGCCGTCCATCCGTCCAATCCGACCATCCATCCATCCATCCATCCATCTAGCCGAAGCATTCATGCAACCATCCATTCTCTTGAGTGGCGTTGCATTTTTCATAGCTTCATTTCATTCAACTCAACTCGTTCCCTTTCGCTCACTCAATCTCTCTCTCTCTCTCTCTCTCTCTCCCTCTCTCTGTTTCAGTTGGACGTCCGTATATCGCGGAGGCAAGCGCACTGGCCACGCCCACATTGATTGCGATAATCGTATCGTGCATTGTATTCACACTATTCGCTGGCCTGCTGCTCATGTTCTGCCGCTGCAAGCGCAATCAGTCGAAGAAGAGCGCCGCCGCCAAGGACTACGAAATGGACTCAGTGCGTCCTTCGATTGTTGCCGCCCAGCAGAACCAGGCACCGCCGCCCTACTATCCGGCCAGCGGTCTCGACAACAAGGCCCTCGAGCACTCCATGGATCTGGCCCTCAATATGGAGGACCAAAAGACAGCCCTCTATGCGACACAGAATGGCTATAGTTATCATCCGGGCAGCGGTGTCGTTGGCATCGTCGGCGGTGTGGGCGGTGGTGTCGTCGGTGTCGGCGGTGGTGTTGGCAGTCTCGTTGGCGGCAACGCTGGTGGTAACGGCGGCAACGGCGGCGGCGTTGTTGGTGTGACCGGCATACCCGGTTTGACAGGACACACGTTGCCAGGAAATGAATGTAAGTACACACATACAGAGACACAGTCTCATATATACGTAGCAAGTAAGCTGTGGGGTGGGGTGTGGGGAGTGGGGCTAAAGCGGGTCGGGGCAGCTGTGCTGCTGCACATATTGATGGATAGCCCAGAGTGCATTTCTCTTACAAAGCGCTTGGACTCTATTCTTATGGAAATTTTCAGATTTTCACATTTTTTATGGCCACATTTCTTTCAATATAAATATTCAGTGTAAAAACTCTCAACTGCTTAAAAAAAAATTAGGTTACAAAATCTATTGAGCTTTAACAAATATTTATAAACATTTAAAATAACTTTAATATATTATTAAATAAAATAAAATAAATAAGCATATAAAATAAATGAAAAAAAAAAATTTAAAAAAAATAAATTAAAATAAAATAAATAAATAAATATATTAAATAAAATAAAATAAATAATAAAAATATAAATAAATAATACATATTTAAATATCCCCATTATCTTACTTATTAATATTTAAATTCAACTATTTTCAGTTAAACTAAACTGAATAATTCTGGCTTTTTTTTCTGTTCTAAAATTTTTCAAATTGATGATAAATTCTATATACCCTTTCAAGAGTCATACATACCCTTTCAGTGAGAGTATTGCCTGGTTGTTGGGTTAGCCAGACCTAAGCACAACGAAAAGTGCGAAATACTTCCGGGCCGTGTCGGTCACTCGCTTCCCACTCTTGCCCTTTACTCCCCCTCTCTCTCACACTCTCTCTTAGTCTCTCTCTCTCTCTCTCTCTCTCTCTCTCTCTCTCTCTCTCTCTCTCTGTCTTTGGCATTCTCAGGCAATCCCTGAATGCTGATGGCAAAATGTTTTGGGTGATTTTTCATTGTCCACCACAAAACACATCAGAAAACAAAATGAAATCCGTGCTGACGCGCACAGCTCCGTTCGACTGATGGAAGCATGTTGTGTAGTGTGCTGGGTGGGTGCACGGTGGTGCCGTGTGGTGCCTTGCGGTGTGTGCACCACACAAATTATGTAGCCCATGAAATGTGAAAGTGCAAAATGGAGTTGAGTGCAAATCGATGGCCATGCGCATTCATCACGCGCCGCCCTCACGGACTTCCAATTGCCAGGGCGGGGCAGAGGTGTGCAAGCCACAAACACACACAGTCACACACACACACACACACACACACACAACGGTAAAACACTTCAACTTCCGTTGTAAATTTGTTGAAACAGCAATTTTTTCCCTAAACGTTTACGTCCTCGCCAAAGCATTTTGTAATATACTTGCCATTTATTGTTGTTGTTGTTGTTGCTGCTTGACGCTCACGTCCATTCATGCTAGCGGCGCGTCCTTGTCGTCCTTTCGAGTGACGTCCGCCTCAACCATATCCACGCTTCACAAAATGAAAATTGCGCACAAAATGAATGCGTAAACTGGACCCACAACAGTTTGTCCGCCCCCCTCCGAACCCTGCCCCACCCTCTTCACACCCCAACTCCGAACTTCCTCCGCTGGCACGCCCCCTCTGCGGTTTCACACAGTACGCAATACAATTCATTATTAATTGTTGTTCTGGTTTACTTCTATTTTTATTTTTTATTCTTTTGCTTTTTACTCACACACACACACACATCAGCTCTTGTGACTCGTCTGCTTCATCTTTTTTTTTTTTTTTTTTTTTTTGGCAATGGGGACTTTGGTCAGCATAAGAGGTATTAACCTTTAACATGGTGGGCGCACAAATTGGAGATATTCTCTGACATTTTATAGCCTTACGTGTGGGTATACTGCATATGTGATGGGAGAGATCGGGATGGAGAAGAGTGCAGTGTAGAAGGCGTCAGATTAAGGCATATAGGATCTGAGCATAGAAAGGCATATAGACATGTAGGGAAAAGCTGACAGTTAAATATTCCAATGAATGAATGTAATATTTGAATATTAATATTTATATAAATATTAATAATTTAATATAAACTGATCAGATTATTCTCCATAAATTTCTGATTAGAATTATTTTGATAATATTATTTATTTTCATATTCCTTCTCTACCTCGGTATCTTACTTCCATGACACATCTCTCAGAGCTTCGCTCGCCTCTTGTTCTCTGTTCCCCATCGTCTCTTATATATGCCTGCTGTTCTAATTCCCTCCCGTTCCATATCTCTACTATTCTATCTATAGATGCTTGTCACTTTATACGCACAGACCACCTCTCTCTCTCTCTCTCTGTCTCACGCTTTTTATCTATATCTCTCTCAGTTCAGTCATAGATAATCTGCTGTTCCACTCCTCTCTCTCTCTCTGTCTAGCTGTCAGCCTCTCGGCCCTTCTCACTTTCCCTAATTAGATCTGTGATATATCGCTCTTCTGCATCCTTCGCTTTTTAAGCCACCTTCAAAGAGAATATTCTGCCCATTCCAATTTGCAGCGTATGCGCGATTCTTCTATGCCCAATTATTCAATTTCTTTTGTTGTGCCATTTCTTTTTGTTGTTGTTGTTGTTGTTTTTTTTTTTTTTTTTTTTTTGTAATGACGTGCAAATTAAAAATTTTTTTGTGTGTGTGTGTTTCTTGTTTCTTTTATTACTGTTGTTGTTGCTGCTGTTGTTGTTGTTCTCTGCTAAACGGCAATAGAATTTTAAGCTGCTGGACAAAAATTTAATTGCAATATTTTCTGGTTTGCTATGGGACGTACAACAAGTGCGCCTGCTGCGAATAGTTGGCAATTGCTAAACAGAGATGGCGGAGAGAGAGAGTGAGGGGGAGGGGGAGGGGGAGAGGGAGGCAGCTTTGGGGTTGCTGCAAATGGCAGCTATTGTGTGGGCTCATTCCGACAAAAAAAAAGTTGCCGAGCTTCAAGTGTTTGCCGAATGCCAATTAAAATTTTCAAGTGAGTATAACCCAAAAGCAGGGTGAGTATGTGGGTGTGGGTGTTTGTAATTGTGTCTGAGTGTGTCTGTATGTGTGTGTGGGTGTGCCTGCTGGCGAACATTGGCACTTAATTGCATTTTAAAAGAAAAGCGCGAACGGCTAATTTGGCTAGTGAAAGTGGAAGCCAGCGAAATGGCATGAATAATAAAATGAGAGAGCGTGCAGACAGGTAACAGCTGTGCCACACACACACACACACTGAGATTTGCTTGCAGCTGAATGTATGCGCTAATTGTTGCATAAAAATCCAAGCCTTTGGCTCTTGCTCTTGCTTTCCCCGTCTCTCTACCCCTCCCTCTCTCCCTCGCACTGTGTTCCCTCTACCTGCAAATGCCATTTAAATGTGTGTTTTCAGTTGTTCTTGCTGTCGTTAAAAGCTTCAGCAAAAAAAGATTGCATAGGCCAAATACCTAATGAACTTTGCATGTTCACAATAAAAAACAATGGCTGCAGCTGCATTGAGTCTGAGTCTGAGTCGAGTTGAGTTCAGTCGAGTGCATAGCTAATTGCAAATTGCACGAGTCACGCGCAGGCAATTGGCTTCGCTTCGATAACAATTGTTTTTGCCTGCGATTGCACTTATTTGATTATATTTTTATTAAGTTAACATTCTGTCAAATTACAACATTTTTACAATAATTTATTGTGCGAGGTATGAAAGGGGAATTATATTTTCTTGTTGCAAACAGTATAAGTATTAGTATTGGAAGAAAAATATTTTATATTCTTCAAAAACTCCTTAATACTTCTTGATGTACTCCATTAATATTCCTTTACTCCTAGTGCCAGTCCTATATATATATGCTCTAGATCACTCTCTGTCTCTTTCACACAGTATCCCGCTCACAAAAATCCTCTCTTTCTCTCTCTCTCTCTCTCTTTCTGTCACATGCACATACTCTTTTTCAATTTCCCTCTCATTCTTATATTGTATTGCGTCTCATGCTCTCTCTTTCATAGATCATTTGTGGCTCTTTCATTCATATTGCATATATCATATATAGTTGACCCGCTCTTAGACTCAATAAATATTGCAACTTATTTCCAATTAGTTTTGCTTGCGCTAGTCATAGATTTTAGTGCCAGTTGAAATTGTTTTTATTGTGCTAGCCTAGTTTTAGTTTTAGTTTTAGCTGTTGTTGTTGTTGTTTTCTGCCACTATTCTAGCACGCCAGCAATATTTGCACACCATTTCTGTACATGCATATATATATACATATATATGTGGGTTAAGGCTCTCATATATTGTTGTGCATTAGATGCAGTCCGGTCGGGTCGTTCAATGAACCTGTGCTGCAATCTGTGCCATGTCAGCAGCAGTGTGTTTAGATTTTAAAGCCAATTAGTTGGTCAGCGCCGGCACAGAGCACACAGCACACACAACACACAGCACACAGCACACACAGGGCAGCACGAGAGAGGCGAAAACAAATAGGCGAAATGGCACAGTTCATAGATATTTGTCATTGAACTCAGTCAGCTGGCCAAGGCTCGACAGCAATGCTCCCTATGTGGAATGCTCGCTCGCTTTTAACAAAAGCCAAAATAGCTAAACTATATTATCTTGCAAAAATATTTTCTTTTCCATTACAAAAACTGGGAAATTTGTTGGCCTTAGGGCAAGAGAATACAACAACAAAAAATGGGAGGGACAAAAAATAATTTAAACCTTGTTGCACAGTGTTGCGGCCGGCCAGAAACATTGGCTGGGAACGCGCCTAAAACGCTGCAGCATAAAATGTTGTTCGAATCGGGTTTGTGGTTGCGTTTTTTAGCGAGAGGGAGGGAGAGAAAGAGAGAGCGGGCGAGCGAGAGCGCGAGGGAGAAACTGTGTAAAACTATTTTGCGGCTGTTTGCTTTGCGGGGCTCGAGCTGCATTTTAAACCAGATACCAAATAACCAACACACACACACAAACACACAGACAGACACAAAGGGCGAGCGAGCCAGCAGACAACATTTGTAGCATCGAGTTCATGGCTTTATTTATTTAGCGCATAAATTTTCAGCGCGCAAAAGATTTTTTTTTTCCACTCCCTTGGCTTTTTTTCAGCTTGTTTCGCTGCCTTTTTGGGCTTTGGTTTCGGCGAGTCGACGACAGCGACATTTGTTTGCATTTATTTGGCTTTGGTTTCTGTTTCTTTTTTTTTTCGCTCTTTGGAGTACATGTCCTCTAGACATGCTAGTTGTTGTTCATGTTGTCTAGCCGTAGGCGTTAGCTGAAAATAAAAACAACTAAAAATGGGATAAAAAATTGCGAGCATTTCGTTTCTCTGCTCTGCAGCAGCTGACCAGCTCGGCAAAGCATTCTTTTTTTTGTCTTCTTCTTCTGAATTTAACTCTTAGCAAATATGAAAAATAAACTTTCACTTGACTGACTCTCTCTCTATCTCTGTCTCACTCTCAGCTTCTCTCTACTCCCTTCGTCTTTGCCTCGGCTCACTTCAAAGCTGCCAATTTGTATTAGAGTCCAACAGATTTGGGGATTTGAGCTCAAGCTCAGTTCACTCTATTAAAAATGTATTTATTCTTGATTTAAAAAATTTTTAATTTCTAATTCACAATTTTCTGTTTGACCTTTTGTTAAAGCAAAGTCTTTAATAAATTTGCCCAAAACTATGAGACTTTTCCTCTGTTGAGGAAATGTTTTTTTGGAGAGCTTTCGGTTCTTGGCAAATGCTTATTAAGTTTTACATTTGAAATGCTTGTGAGCGAGGGATTATCAGCTTAGGTGAGGGGGCAGCATAATCGCCTTGCAGTCGAAATTCCTAGAAATTTGTTAGATTAATTCTCTTGACTTATGAACTTAATTGAAGGACCATCAGAACTAAATACCATTTATGTATTATATACCCTGTAATTAGTGAGAAAAATAATGTAGGATATACCGGAGCAGATAGAGACTTGAAACATTTAATCTTATGTAACCATAGTTTAGTAGGAGCTTATCATGATAATTATGGATAATAATAATTTGTGATAGCTTTTTAAATGTAGCTTAAAAACCTACCTGTGGTAGTGCCAGGTATCTACTAGTCGTGCAAACCCCACTCTAAATTGTTTTTGTTTTGTTGTTTTGTTTGTCGCACTTCAAAGTAAACAAAATTTAAGTAAAACAAAAAATAAATTCATAAAATATAAATTATTAGAGCTCATGGCTGCTGAGTGTTCATATTATTTGCTATATAATATATAAATATAAAATATATTCCCATCTGCATTGATAAGACGCGCAAATACGCGTGTGATGCGCGCTCTCTCCCTCTCTCTCTCTCTCTCTCTCTCTCTCTCCCTCTTATCAGTCTATAGACTTATAAAAACGAGAAGACCTAGACCTTCATTTGGATTGAATTCGCAATCTGAAGATTCAGTTCAATTTGAGTGCTCAGCAGGAAAGTTTGAATCATTTGTCACTCTACAATGAATAAGTTCCTGGTTCTGCTCCTGGTTTGCTGCTCGGCTGGCTGTGTCCTGGCGGGCAACCACCGCAAGAGCAGCGAGAGCAATGAGAGCAATGATAGCAACGATAGCAGCGATAGCAGTGAACATAAGCAGAAGCATAAATATAATAATCCTGTCTATCCGACTTATCCGCCTTATCCATATCAACCGTATCCGAATGCGCCCTATGCATACAATCCGCCCGCATATCCGCTCAATTATGGAGCAGGCGCACCTGTACCACCAGCTGGCTACCCAGTCTATCCACCTCCACAGCAGCAGCCTCCACCACCGGGCTATGCGCCACTGCCGCAGCAGGCGTCGTCTGTTATCAACCACTCGCTCAAGGTGAACAAGGAGTATGAAGAGGATGTTAGAAACAATGCCGATAATAGAATATAAAAAATGTCGAGAAAGAAATGCAATTAATAAAATAAATTTCGATGAAAAATGTTTCAAAAATTGAAAGCGAAGCACGTAGAGGGGGATGAGAGAGAGAGAGCGAGAAAAAATTAAAAACGACAAAGCAAATAGAAGGGAGTGACTTAAATAGAGAGTGAAAGCAATAGAGATTAATATAATTGAGACGAACTGTAGAAAGAGAGAGAGAGAGAGAGAGAGAGAGAGAGAGAGAGGGAGAAAACTAGAAGTTGAGCGAATTAATTACTTTTAAAGCACGAGCTTGAGAAAAGTGAAATTTATATAAATATATTTTTAAATACGTCGAAAAGCTAGCTCTTATCGCTTTGCGGTAGAAGTATATATATATATATATATATATATATATATATATATATATATATTTTATTGGACATAATAAATTTTTATAATCTAATGCACTTCATAAACAATTCTCAGAATATTCATTTCATAATTATTAGAATTATCAGAACGTTTTATAACAAACAAGCAAACCGTTTTCTATGAAGGCCGCGTATATATGTACACATATACATGATTCAACAATTAATGAATTTAATAAAATAGTTAGTTGGCATAAAAATGTTCTCAGAAAAAAAAAAAAAAAAAAAAAAAAAACACCTTATAAACAGCCTTTATCCCATAACAGATCTAATTTAATACTACATATTTTTTGCATTCGAATTAAATATTTTTAGTGTATGTTTTGTAGAGTTAAGCAAAACATTTTTTAAATAATTAATTTTATTTTTTAAAAATATTAAATATTTATTTATTATCTATACCTATTTATATATCAATATTCTGATAAAACGCAATTTTTGATTGAGTTTTTGTTACTTCTTTCAAAGTTCTTTAATAAAATACCCGTTAGAGGAATTCATGTTTATGCAAGTTCCAAGCATTCTTCTGCTTCTTCTTCTTCTACATTTGTTGCTGTATCCAAAGTGTATTAAAAGTGCATTTGATAATCTTTGTTGTGAAGAACGGCGCAAAGTTGAAGATGCAAGTGAAAACTTTTCGCCGCTCAACTTGACCTCGTTTGTTGTGCGAATGAGCAGCGCTGGCCGTATTATTATTATTATTATTTCTTACTATTTTTCTGATTTTTTTTCTTTCGTGAATCTGCTGCGAAAAGTTGTGGAGCTCAGCGCAGCAACACACACAAAAATGCAGATAGCCAAAAAAAAGAAAAAAAAAAAAACTTTCGCTTTTCTTTTTTGTGTTGTCGACCAAAGTTGAGGCCGGGTGCAACAAGAGCAGCAAAAAGGCCGCCAGCAAGAGAAAATTGCAATACAGCGCAAGTGGAGGAAGTTTGAGGTGGGGCAAGCAGAGTGGGAGTGGGGAAGAGTGGGTGCAGGCAGTGCTAGCGGTAGGTGTAGAGGCAGGCCATACTACAACAAGTGCTCTAAACTAGTACACAGGCCCGCTGCCTGCATCCTGCTGCCTGCTGACTGCCTCTGCCTGCCCGGTGCCTACTTCCAACTCCAACAGTCGCTTTTTCAATCTCTACAGACTGCGCCCAGTTCTTAACATTTAAGCGCATTTGGGCCAAATGTCGAGCAGCAGCCGTTGACTGCGTCGCGACGCTAATTAAAAGTGCAACAAGGCGCAGCCAAAAGGTCGTTCCGGAGTTGAGTACAGAGCGAGCAGGCAGGCTGGCTGGCTGCTCGTTGTGGAGTGGAGAGAGTGTGGAGTGTGGAATGTGGAGTGTGGAGCATGGAGTGCGGCGTCATTTAACACCGCATGTTGCAGGTGCAAAGCGACTGCACTTGCTCTAACTGTTGCTACTTGGCTGCGTTGCTAGCTGCTGCCTGCTGCCTGCTGCCGTTTAGTTAACCGTTAATGGCATTTGAAACTGTTTTTATTGTGCGGCTGCCACAGTTGCTGCTGCTGCACAAAAATGTTGCATAATTATAAGCGCGCTGCTGCTAGTAAACTTTGTCTACAGAGTGAGTGAGAGAGCGAGTGAGAGTGAGTGGAGGCTGGGCAGCTGCAACTTTGCCAAGAGTCGTTAACATGCCAAAGCGCAAATTGTGAACGCGTTTAATAAGCCCCGCCAAAGGCAGCCGCAGCTAAGCCTCAAATCAATGTGGCAAACTTTTTGCATTGAGCACAAAACTTTAATTGCGCGCCAAAGTAGGCAATATACAAACTGCCACGCCCACACAGCCCTGCACCCGTCCATTAACATGGGGGGGCATGCATTAAAATTCTTGTATAGACGACGAATATTTTTTGGCCAAAGATTTGCTATTTTGTATTTGGGCGGCTCGGCCGAAAAACTTGCGCAATCAAAAGTTGAGCCAACAGATTTGATGCTTATCAAATTGAAAAGTTTCCCCCGACATACATATATATCAAATATATATATAAATATATTCTTGCATAAAATTACAATTGGAAATATGCAAAGAATGTTACGACTGGCTCTCTATATAATGGAAATGGAAATGGAAATGAAATTGGCAATGGGTATGAAGTTAATATTATTACTGTTTTTAGTTTTATGGCTAATCATAAAAATTATCACGCCCACCATGGCCCATAAAAGCAAGTCACGAGACACGAGGCACGCAACCAAAGAAACGGCGGACACGAAACGCGGAACAGCTGGCAAATGGAACAACAGTTGAGCCTGCCATACGCTGGCGATATCCAAAAATGGTTGTTTGCCTCTTGTCGTTAAATTTGTGGAGCATGAGGAGCATGAGTGAAGGAATTTCGTTAACTTTAAGCTAAGGGTGGGAGGAGTGGTAGGAAAAGCGAGGAGTGAGCTGACTGGGAATGTGCTAGGAATGGTATATGAGTTATGGAGCACATGATAGATGAGCACTCATATGAGAGCTGTGAGTGGAGGTGCCAGCAATAGGCCTCAGATATTGCAGAGAAATTGCTGGAAAATTTTGCATAGCTGGAAGCTGAAATAATATAATAATATAAATATAAATAATAATAATAATATAAAGAATTCTTTTTACAATAAGAACCAAACTTCCACTATATAATTTAAAAAAAAAAAATATGTTTAATAATATTCATAAAAGTATTTATAATATTTTGAATTAAAAAACTATTCTTATTTTATATTAATATGCTGTTGACTATATACTTTGATACTGGTAATATGTAGACATATTTAGTAAACATTTTATAAGCTCAAAATTTATTATTATCATTATTTTATTTTTTAATAGTAAATAATATTTAAACATTTTTTATTTATTCATTTTTATATTTTCTTTATATAAACAATGGGTATTAAAAATATATCAAAATTTTATGTTTGTCAAAATTATGATTTCATAAAGTTGAGATAAATGAATTTTGTTCAAAAATTGAGCTCTAATTAAAATTTTTTTAAATCCATTTATCTTGTTCCACTTTTTATTGATAAAAAAAAAAAAAAAAAAAAAAAAAAAAAAAAAACAAGAGGCGAAAGCGTTTTGCAGCACAACCCGCAATTATTCGGTTTGAAAATTCCAAAAACTTTGTTGTTTATTTTGTTGATTTTTTTTATTTTGCTGTTGTTGTTATTGTTGCTGTTGTTGTTGTTGCTGTTGCTGTTTTGTGTTTTGCTGTGTGTTCAAGCAAGCGTGCGTTTAATATTTATGAGTGATTTATCACGATATAAAAATAATAATAAATGCGAGGCAACAAAGGCTCCACTCGCACGCACCCAAAGTCCGTCCAGAAGCTCTCCAGTCCCGAAAGTGTAAGGCAAAAGGCAAAAGGCATGAGGCAGGCACGATTCGGGCACTGTTTTGGCCGTAATAAGGCGCGGGCTCATTGCTGTCGCCGCTGCTCCTGCTGCTCCTGCTGCTCCTGCTGCTCCGGCTGCTTCTGGTGCTTGTCAACGCCTTTGTTCTGTCGCGTAACAAGCACCGCAAGGACATAATGCGACCACGCCCCCAACCAACAATTGCGCTGCTTCAGCTGCTGCTGCTGCTGCTGCCTTTTGATACTCTGTTTCGCGTAGCTCGTAAAAAAAATTTGTCAGCCAACTTTGTGAAGAACTACAAAAGGCAACGCAGTTAAGAAGTTGAAGTGAGCGATGGGCGGAGGGAGTGAAGTGTGGCAGTGCGCGACATAGATTTGTATATTTATGATGGGCTTACGGCGTAGTTTTTAAGTGGCGTATACACAATATGCCTGCCATTAATTACGCCCTGTTGATTTGAGCACAGTTCGTAAATTGATTTTATTTGATTTGACTTTTACTTGTGCCTTTGCTTTTCCCTTACTCTCACTTTTGCTGTAATTTTTATGCGCTAATCAATATCAAGTTGGAGATGTAGATGTGAATAAACTTTCATTTTTTAAAGAGTGCTGAGCAGGAGCAGGAGCAGGACGAGGCGTTGCCTGCTCCATTGCACATGTGGAGGGCTTAAGTGTAATTGATAACTAGTTTTAATTCTTATATAAAAATTAAATCTAATACACATGGATCTTCTCAGCTTGTCCTTCAGATCAAGATATACTCTATATGACTCAAGAAAGTATTTCTTTATCGGTTATATATGGTGAAGCAAACCACACAACTCCATTTGCATGAGACTTATATAGGGGATTCAAGTCAGCAGAAAACATTTTTAAAATGAATGCAAAAATTTAGATTATGTCCGATTTCGTTCTCCCTACAGCTGCTCTGCACAGCCAATACAAGGTATCTCCTAGTCGAGCACTGCCAACAACGAGCACGTGCTGAATTGATTTTTTCTGTTTTTTTTTAAAGGCGCCAAAAATCTATCTGTCGATAGAATTATGGATTTGCCGAGCTGATTTATGCGACACTTGTTCGATTTCAGTTGGGTTCGCTGTCGACAATTCAATAACTTTGTTCGCTTCTTTCTTTTGTGCTTGCAGGGGTCAACATGGGCTACATGGAGAACAATTACTCGAACTCGAACAATGGCGGCAGCGTCAACTCGCAGGACTCGCTGTGGCAGGTGAAAATGTCGGCGGCCGCCGTTAGCAATCAGCAGACTTTGGTGCAGGCGCCACTCAATCAGTATGTGGAACAGCAGCCCACCTACGGCTACGATCCGTTGACGCATGGCGGCTATGGGGCTGTCGACGATTATGCACCATATCCACATTTGACGGCCACGCCCAGCCAGGTGGGCGATGAATATCACAATTTGCGCAATAGTCAAAATCCGTCCCGGCAGGATTACTGCAGTGATCCCTATGCATCTGTACAGAAGCCCAAGAAGCGTGTCGATCAGCATTTAGGTAAGTCGAAATGATCAATTGATTTATGTGTTATCGATAAGTTATCGAAATGAATATTAATGATGTGTGAAACTGAAAAGTGTTGGAAAGAGCTGTGAATAGATCGGAATAAATGCTTGTGGGATGAAAGGGAAACTTAATAGGACTGAAAGATTGAAAGAGATCAGATAAGAATTTAAATAAAGGAACAAATGGAATTTTGGAACATACTTATGAAGACAGTTTTTTCTAAGCTAGAAAGTGAGGAGAGGATGAGAGAAATACCGGATGGACAACTGAAGGACGATATTAAATTATGATCCCCCATAAACCATTAAAAGCAATTGCTTGAAAAGCAAGGTCGACGTTACGCTTGAGAAAAATCATGCTGGAAACTATGAATGGAATGGTGAATAAAGCAGTAAATGAATGAGTAAAGAAACAGCATATGAATGAAGGAATACAGAACTTCTTGAATAAGGGAAATCATGATGTCAAATCAATAAATGAATGGAATGAGTACGTAAAGAAATAAGTAGGAAAGAGTCTAAAAGAAGAGGGTGGGAAATTGGCGGTAGGCGGAGTATTTCGAGAGAAAGAATGAATCATTGAATGAATGTTAATGGTTAATTGAGAAGCAGACGACAGAAAACAAATTTTAGTTAGACTGCAATTGAATGGAATGAAATGGACATTAAGAGTGAACAAAGAAGATCTTTCAACCTGTTTGTCGTGTAGAATTATTTGCAGAAAAGTTAGGACCAAAGAAGGTCTTAACCATATTTATTTCAGATAAATATTGAAATATTCCAAGTCTTATAAAGGACTCACTGAGCACATATTTATCGTGCTACTTACATACCAAATCCAGTTGCCTAAAATAGAAAGCACATGTGTATTATATAATAAGCGAGGGATATTTGCAACTTAAATGCCAAAGAGCTGGAGTTGGTGTGAGAGGGAGAGATATAGGGGGAGCGAGAGGTAGCATTGGGAAAATGAAAAGGGAAAGCGCAAATAAATCTGACAACTTTCATCGCTCGCAGTTCTTTTCTACTTATGACACATTAAGCACGAGGGTCGCTCGCTCGAGTCGTAGTCTTTCAGCTCCCTGGCAAAGCGTATTGCAAAGTTACCAGAAAAACTGGCAAAGTTTTTACCAGACGTTGTGGGTGAAAGGGGTTCAGCTAAAGGGTCGCCTACACATCTTGGCCTGGCCTGTCAGAGCTGGCCAACTGTTGTGTGTATGTGCTGTTGTGTGTGTGTGTGTGTGTGTGTGTATTTTCGCTCAGACTTTCGGTTATGACAAGTTAAGCACTTTGGATATCAACGATGTCGACCCGACTCGCCCGACAGCCAGGCTCATGCTAATTATGTATGTGCAGAGCAAGCTATCTCTCTCTCTCTCTCTCTCTCTCTTTAGCTTTCTCACTCCCTCTGTCTGCCCTCTGCCCCCCTCGGTCTGTAGCCTTGAAGCACGACACAATGTTAGGCTTTGGCTCTGGGTTCCAACTTGGCTTTTTTTTCCTTCTTGTTTTTCAGTCTGCTGCACAACTGACGCTCTTGGCTTAAAGTCTTTGAGCCAACTTTTTGCTTAAAGTTCAGCAAGCAAAACAACAATAAATATTTATATTTTTTGACGAGCCATTGGTTGGGCTGGGCCTTTGTCCTGTGCAAGTGTTTTAAAATATTTGGCAATACTAAAAGAGAAATAGGGCATCGAAAAACAAAAACAAAATGTGCCCAACACAGAAATATGCTGTAAAATTAATTGATATTGAAATATTGAAATTGCCTTGCTGAAGTTTTGTTCGATTTGTTCGATTGACATTAAATGTTAGCATATAACATTATTGAGAGGAACTGTTAAGTAGCATTATGTTATGGGAGGCTCAACAGAATATCAGTTTTAATGATTAGTCTCAATGTGAAATAAATGCAGAAGAAGAGAAATTTATTCAAAAATTTTCCTGTCTACGATTTTCAGCTAGATTACAGGTTTATATGATTAGCAGTAAATGTTAACATAACTTTAGTTTGAGAGACTGTTAAAAAACATTATGTTATGACAATGTGCTAATGACAGGGGCATTTAGTAATTTTATAGAATTGTGTGTCATGGAAGTAGCAATGTTTGAGTTCAAGAGAGCGAAGATGATCCCCGGGTAGGGAAGCTGTGAAAGAGAGAGAGAGGTAACAGTTGCCTGCCCAAAGAAAAGGAGAGCAACAATGAGTGTGCTCTAAGCATAATTAAGCAAATTCAAGCTATAATAGATCCCGCGGATTCTACTGAGCCTGTATCACAATCGGCGCATGCTCTGCCATGCACTTAATACTCGGAGTGCTGATGATGGATCGTTGTCGAGTGCTGTGCACTTTCGGTCTACCCCTTTTTGTGGGGCACTTAAGTGCAGGGCATCGCAAAACAAGGGCCAACGGGCCGTATGCGTGATGATATTGCTCTGGCTATGGCACTCTACCCCTTGTTACAACTATGCGGTCTCTCTCTGCGTGTGCGTGTGCGTGTGTGGGTGTGTGCGTGGGTGTGTGTAAGCCGCATGTGTGCTGTATTTGTGTTATCTTTACGGTTTATGAGCGAGCACAGCCGAAAGAATATATATATATAAACAAAAACAACAACAAAAAATGGCATTTTTTCGACATGTTGCGGGTTTTTATTGCCCGACTGCGGCAGGACGAAAAACAGGACTCACAAACAGGATGTGGCAGACGCGCTCTGCTTATTGTTGTTGTTGCCTTGGTGTCCATGCTTAAAATTTTGTTATTTGTAATGCGTGTCTGGCCCGCTCCACGTCTGTCTGTGTGCGTGTGTGTGTGTGCGTGTGTGTGTGTGCGTGTGTGTGTGTGCGTTCGTGCGCATGTATAAAATGCAAAAGCATAACACAAATACAACAATTTTGTGGCTGCTGTTGCATAACAAAACACTGACCACGCCCACTCGCTACACTCTGGGCGGTTAAACGCAACAAAAAAAAATCAAAATTTTTATTTTGTTTTTGTTGTGCGCCGAAACTAAGAAATGCGCAACAACAATAACAATAACAACAGTTGGCAAATGTCAAACTGCCATATAAGCAGCGTCCCAGTTGTTCACACACACACACAAGCGCACTCACACACACTCATATTTGGAGAGAGGGAGAGCCACATGCATGTCAATAAAATGCAGCAGGAAACGCCCCACGAGTGCCGTCAAAAGCAACTAAAAGCTGTATGTGTGTGTGCATGTGTGTGTGTGTGTGTGTGTAGTAAGTCAGGAAGTTAGTAAAAGTAGGTGGTATCGAAGAGAGGCGTTGGGGCGTGGAGCGTGGAGCACATTGACAGTGCTACAATATGCAAATACATCTTCATTACATTGATGTGTCAGCTTATGCACAGCTGCGTATATGTGTGTGCATGAGCGTGTGTGTGTGCGTATGTGTGTGTACGGCAACATGTTTAAAAGCTTTTACACTTGCCAAGTGAAGCTGCAAAGCTGCAGCTCAGCTGAACTGACTTTTGTGCGAGAGCAAAAGCAGCTGCTGCATTAAGAGCTGCAGCGAGCACAGGGTGCGGGGTAAATGGATGGCACAGAACGAGGCGAGAGCAAATCTGCGGCAGCAAAAGACGACGTAAGCAAAAAAAAAAAATAGAAATGTTTTTTTCTTCTATTTTGTGGTTAAGATGAACTGAAGAGTCCAGCGGAGGACGGGAAAGGGCGGCAGTGTGGCTGTGTGGGTGGGGGTGGTTAACTGATTGATTATGCAGACTTTTGTGTCAGTTGCTGGCGAATTTTCGCACATGAAGCTTAATTCATCATTAAATCAGCGAGAGCGAAAAAAAATGAAGGGAAACGGGGAGGCAAACGAAAGGGAGACGAAATAAATTGACGAATGTGGGACGATGAAAGATGATGGCAGCACATACATATATACATATATATATATTTTTATTTTTTTTTTTTGTATGAAAATGATGGAAGGAAACTTGAGCTTAACACTTTTTCTGCTTTTTTTATGGGAGATTATTAAAGTTGACTAAAAAAAAATTATTGAAACAACCATTAGCTTAAAAAATAAACAAAAAATTTTAATATTATTTTGCTTATTATGAAAATTCATTATATACACTCATGGTCAAATTAATAGGTGTGAAATTTTAATTTTTTTAAATGAGAATAACGTCTATATTTTTTCATGTAACTAAAAAATTTAATTTATATTAAAAAATAAACACATTATAGAATAACAACAACAAAAAACAAGTTTAAAAAATAATAATTTTTATCATAATTTTGGCATACTTCACAAAAAGCTCAAATTTTTGCTGGCCAGGTTAATAGGTGTACCCAGCAAATTAAAAAAAAAAAGTTAAAAATTCTAAAATATTGTAGAATATTTAGAATATATTTGGATAAGTATGGTTAATACCCTGTATATCCGCTTTTATTCGCAATGACTTTGCTGATTCTTTGGGGCATAGACGATATTAACCTTCTACACCTTTCCACAGGAATGGTGCTCCATTCCTCCTGAGTATTTTCCAATAATTGGGTGTAATTGAAGCAGGTAGTCTTGAAAATTAGCCTTTTCAAGTGTCCCCAAAGGTTCTCAGTTGGATTGAGATGTGGAGACTGACTTGGCCACTCATAAACTTCAATTATATTTTCATGAATCCAATCCTTAACTACTGGAGAGTCCTATTTAGAATCGTTATCCTGTTGGAATTTCTATTTTAGAGGTATGTTGTCGTGGGCATATGGTAGCATAAAACACTACTCAATAGTTCCTTTTACAGAAATCTGTTTATTATGAAAATGGTCGATGGTGGATTTCAAAACCATGCCATGAAAAGCAGTCTCAAACCATTATGCCACCTCCTCCGTGCTTAACCGCCTTTTTTTGTATATCTAGGATCCAATTCTTTGCCTTTAGGTCTTCGAACATTTATATTTGAGTCATTCTCAAAGAAATTTTTGTTTGTTTCATCACTCCAGAGAATGTTCCTCCATTTACGCTCTCCCTCTAAACCACACCAGGCCTTGTGAGTTTGAGCAAAATTAAGCCTCATCCGAATATTTGATTTACGCAATAGAGAAACCCTGCGAGCAACTCTCCCAGGTAGATTCGAGCTTAATAGAAGTCGACGAATAGTTCGTGCCGATACAACATTGCTCATTTCGATGGCAATCGCTCTCGAAGACTTAAAAGGATCCCTTTTAGCCAAGGTGACTATCCGGGAATCCTCTCTTACGGTAGTTTTCCTCCGGGCACCCGGCTTCTTTTTATCTTTTTTTGGTTTTAGAGCATTTGTAACGAAGTTTTCCGATCGTCCCATTAGTGAGGCAATGCATTTATAAGTTTTACCCTTTTCACGAAGCTTGAGAACAAGATTTCTCTCTTCAGCACTGCAGTGAACTCCACGACCCATCTAATTTTATTTAAATGTTGCAAATGAAAATTTTCATGCTTCAATCAAATTATATTCAATAAAAATACTACCTTTGCTTACTCAAAAAGTCTTTAATATTTAAATAATTTTTTGTTAAGTTAAACACACCTATTCAATTTTGAGGTAGAGAATGTATAACAGCCAAAACTTTTTAGCGAGTAAATTTTTTTGGAAGATTTACCTATTTCCTTTTACACTAGTGTGGCCATACCTAACAAAAAAAATTTCGTGCTGATAGATGTTGTCAAACCGTAATTATTCTAAAATATGCTAGAATCTTTGGGTCACACCTATTAATTTGACCATGAGTGTATATGAAAAATTGAATAACAAATAAACAGAAAGCTAAATAAAAATAATTAACAAAATTAGCTGACAGGGAAGATAAATCAAATTTTATTAATGTGAATTATTTATTATTTTATATTCATCTTCATAGAAAAAAAAATAGATAGGATAGTTCAATTTTCATAGTCACATTCGTGATCAGAACTATTTCAATATGCTCTAAAAAAGTGGGCGTTAAGCAAGCACTTAAACAATTTATCAACTACAACAGGAAAGAGATTTGAAAATTGAGACGCATAAAGGCAGAGCGCTTGCTCTTGTCTCTCTTTCAGTTTATAAAAGCACATACAGAGTTTATATTACAGAGCATACAGAGAGAGAAACGCTAGTAGTAGAAGAAGAAGTTAAAACATTCTCTAAAAGCTGGTAAAACAAAGAATTTCAGTCTGTGAGTGTGTGTAAACAGAGTGTGTGCATAGATTGGGCGACAAGAATTTTTTTTTTTTTTTTTACATCAAGTAGATATGCATTTAAGCTGTGAAATAACATTTTTGCTTGGGATCGAATGTTGGCAGGATTTTTATGAAAAATCTGAATAGTCAGAGGCTGAAGGCAAGAACAAGTTGGAATATCTTAAGTCGAAGATGAAGGAGAACTGAAAGATGTGCCACAGTAGAGTTAAAGAGAACTATGAGCTGGGAAGCTACTTTACTTTATTTAGAAATCAATTTTGATATGTGACAGACCTATAGATCTATGTAGAATAGAATAGACTTATATAGAGAGTAACGTTGATACACGCGTAGCCAAACATAAATGTCAATCGATCTACTAAGACTCCCATAAAGTAGTTTCAAACCAGCTCCTCGACTGTACAGTAGCTTGTCGATAAAGAGTCTCTCACCTATTCAAGTTTCCATGCCACATTTCAAGTCTGTCGATATATTGCCCACTCTAAGCATAAACGAGTCATTGAAATTGTTTTCGAGTCAAGTTAAGGCCCTCTAATCATGCTAATCGTATGGCCAATAACTCTTGACTTTATGTGCCCAAAGGCGGTGCAGGAGGCCCTTGGATAGTGGCCGTAAAATAGTGCATTTGGCTTTTAGGCCAGAGCCAATAAATGTTGCCAACGACGAGTGACGCACAACTTATTCAAAGCGCCATAAAATCAGGTTGCGGCGGGGAGAGAGTCAAGAGTGGGGAGTGGAGAGTGGGAGGAGCCCTTGGTTAAGGTCGCATAAATCATGAGTTGGCGAAAGACTCGGAGCCGAGACTGTGAGCCAAGGGTACTAAACACACACTAAGTGGATTTGAGAGTGAAAAAAAAAAAGATATGAAATGAAAAGGAGTCGAAGAGGCAACAATGATAAGCGACTCGCCTAGACTCTGCTTTGCTCGGTATGTGTGCGTGTGTGTGTGTGTGTGCTTGTGTTTGTGTTTGTCTTGTGGCTAAACTCTGCTGCAATTTGTTTACTTTCGACATTTTTTGAAAAATCTACTCATACGAATGGCAAGAAAAAACGGGTTATTACGAGCTTAGAGTCCAGTAACAGAGAGACGGAGGCACGGACAGACAGACAGACAGACATCAGGGCCCCAGGGCGGGCAGCAAAATTTGCATGAAGAAGTCAAACATATGCGAATGCAGAATAAAACAGTTGCTAACTGAGTGCAAATTGGAGTGTTACAGCCGTGCTAAGAGATACCCTGTAAACTATTATACTACTACTTATATGAAATAAGTACTATATAACAAGGAAACTCTTTTAGTAAAATTTATATAAATATATTTAATACTAAATGAAGAGGTAGATTTACTTGCAGTCAATCAAAGTATTGATGCGAAAATATAGTAGTAGTAAATACTAAAAAAAAAATACTATACCACAAATAGATTGTTGTTGAAAGGGCTGCGTATTAAATACAAAATAAATACTTGAAAAAATAATTTAAAAATTTTAGAATAAATATATATATTCGACAGGAGATTTTACTATAAACCCTACAAAATGTTACAAGCTGATTGATAAGCATACCCCATATACCCCATTGCGAGTGCTTTACAGGGCATTACAAAATAGACAAACTGTCGAGCAGTGCGTATGCTTAACGCAAAAACGATTAAGTTGTTTCAACTCGATTCGATTTCAGAATTCCAAATTGAAAAACAGCAAAAAAGGGAGAAAATATAGTCGGAAAAGCCCAGCACCACTATATGTGGTGTGCTTGTGTGAGTAGGCGTGGCATGCATAAAGTTATGCGCATAATACGCACAGCTCACGTATTGGCCATAAAATACGATGGCAGGAAGCGCCACCAAAAAAACAAAAAAACAAAAAAAAACTGAAGGGAAATCCTAAAGAGTTGAAAAATCTAAAGAAAATTCTTAGAGAAAAAAGCAAAAGCAAATGGGAAATGTAAAATAAAATGAAAAACATCGAAACGAAAAGCGGATTCACTTTTTCCTCTTTTTCTTTGGGCTGACTTTTTGTCCTGCTTTCGCTTGCAGCCTTTTAGCTTCTCTTCTGGCCATTTGAGCTGCTGCTGCTGATGCTGCTGCTGGTTTTTTGGGTCAAGTTTATGCAGATGCCGACAAACGCGCTTAGAAATTTTCGCACGCCCCGCGCAGGGGGCGGGGTAGCGGCTGGCACTGTTTGGGCATGTTAAAGAGCAGTTGTTAAAAAGGATTTACCGTTTTATATTTGTATGGGCGGCATGCGAGTCTGTGTGTGTGTGTCAGTTTGGCAAGCCGAAAAACGCCAACACACATTGGTATGTGGCCAAAAGAGAGAGAGAGAGAGAGAATTAGAGAGAGTGGCAGAGAGGGGGGTGACACATTTCAATGCGGCGATTTCGTTTTTGAAATTCAAATTCCAATAAATTTTCCAGCGATTTGCCAAAGAGAAAGAGATAGGCATAGAGACAGGATGAGCGGGTGGGGGGATAGAAAACCTTTTTGGCTCGCATTTACAATCTGATTTAAACATTTGAAGCAGCGCCACTGCGTCCTGCTCAAATATGCAACAATTTGTAGACAAAGATGTCGTTGTCTCTGTGACTCCTGTGATTTAAAATTAATGCGCTGTTTACACACACACGCACACACACACACACACGTACACACACTTGTGCAATCCCCGAGGAGCGAGAGCTGAACCGTGTTCTGGTTTACGGTCAATAGCCTGCGGCATATGTATATTTGCAGCTGCACTTTAGGCCTCTGCCGCTGCTCTGACCCTGAGGATTGAAAATGTAATTTTGAGCTGTGGCCGAGCCACGCTGCGCCAGAGCCAGCGCCAACGCCCCCCGCCCCGCCCCCATGTTGACATTCAATTCCAATTTGCAGCTCAAAGAACAACAACAACAACAACTGCATTGAATTGTAATTAATTTTATAACAAGCGCTGCTCGTTAACAGCCAACCAGACAGGCGGACGGACGGACGGACAGGTGGACGGACAGGCTCATCTGGCAAATAAAAAGAATTGTCCCAGGCTAGTCAGCGCCGCAGGCAAGAAGCCACAGACAACATGCTACATGCAACATGCAACGCAGCAACTGCCAAAGGCAATCAGCTGACAATTTTAAGCTGCTTTTAAAAAAGTGCCACAAAAACAAAATCGAACGGCAAAGGGAGGCGCAAACAAAAGGCAGCTTATGCAAAGCCTCGCGGTAGCCACACGAAAATATCTTGTTGTCAGTTCAGTAGCGGCAGCAGGATGAGCCGGTTAGCCGCAGCGCCATTTTCGAGAACATTTTATTCAATTAAAGTTCAGAGTAAATATCTATAAAGATTGTACGAAATAGTATCTACTCATAGTAGTAAAGAGCAGAGAGAAGTCTAGAATATAGAAGATAAATATTGAATATTAAATGTAAAGTATATAACATAAAATATAAAATATAGAAAATAAAATACAAAATATAAAGTTTAAAATATAAATTATAAATTATAAAATATAAACAATAATATATAAAATATAAAACATAAAATATAACATATAACATATAAAATATAAAATTTCAAATATAAAATATAAAATATGAAATATGATATATAAAATATAAAATGTAAAACATAAAATATAAATTATAAAATATAAAATATGAAATATAAAATATAGAATATAAAATACAAAATATGAAATATAAAATATAGAATATAAAATATAAATAATAAAATATAAAGTATAAAATATGAAATATAAAATATAAAATATAGAATATAAAATGTAAAATGTAAAACATAAAATATAAGTTATAAAATATTGAATCGATTGTTTCCGGAAATAGCCTGCTCCCGGAAATAGCCTGCCCAGTCTGCCTCCCTCTTCAGCTCTTGCAACATTTGATCTATTCACATAAAGCTCTTCATTCCGACTGACTTCAGCAAATGAATAAGAAGTGAATGAATGACTGAATGGCTAAATGACTAACAGCATTCAATTACTCTTTGATTGATTAATGAATGGAACTCCTAATGACAGTTCACTTGCAATAATTCCCCTCAGATAATTCCATGAAATTGTATTTGGATTCCATTCCATTCGATTGTCTTTAAATTGTAATTCATGATTGATTAAGGAACGCTTACTACTCACACAATCCACATAGGCCCAGCAGTGCTCAAGTAGGGCTATTGTCTTTAGGCAAGTGCCAAGTATTGCTGCCCTTTGACATCTCTGGCCAGTTGGCGTAATTTTCATTCAAATATTAAGTATACGCCACGTGTTGCCGTTCCTCTAATTGTAATGGGAGCTATTTTTGTCGCTAAACAGCTCCAGAAGGAAGCAAACTTTGAAGTATTCCTGTTAAGTGCAGGGCTCAGCTTCTGTGAATCTCTTTGAATATTAAGTATACGCATTGTTCTAATCAATTAAAATGTGGATATTAAGTATACGGCATGTGCATTCATACCACCAATCGGAAATCGAGTTAATTTCGAACGAGCTCGCAGTTCTGCGTAATTCTAAAGCTGACTTTTTGGAAGTGCCTTCTTGATATTTACCATACGCCTCGTTTTTAATTAACTGCAAATAAAGTCTGTTTGAATTGAGTGAGTGCGTGTGTGTGTGTGTGTGCCTGAGCTCATTCTAGGCTAACAACTCACACTTGTAGTCAATAAGTGAACACATGAAAAGACCCTCTCACTCACACATCAGAGACATTCTCACACACACACACATACATACACACACACCCACAGCCAACTGCCTAATTAGACATAAGTTAAGCTATGCTAATCAAACGAATTTCGCTAACCATTTTCGGCTTTCTCTCTTCTCACACACATGTCTTTGCCTCTCTCATATTATAAACGAAATATTAAACATTAAAAAACGCACAGCGGACATCATTCAGGATGTTACGCTCTAACGGAGCGCGCAGGCTGAAGTAAGTTTTAATGCCAAGGACACGAGCGAGCTGGCAGCGAATCCTTGCTCAATGATGCCCATGATGATGTTCCGTTTTATTTTCTCTGCTTTCTACGTTCTCCTTTCGTTTTCATTTTCATTTTCTTCTCTTTCTTTTTTTGCCTGCTAACACGCCCACACAGCCGCCCACAGTTCCACACAGTTCATCGTGTGTTTGTTTACAGTTTTTGATTAGCATTTGCTGCCTTCTCTGCCCTTTGCGCTCCCCCTCCCTTTCTCGTTTTTTTCTTATAATTTTCTATTTGATTTTGGTTTCCAGTTGGTTTTTAATTGTTTGCGCATGAGTCTTAAGTTTGCCTCGAGTTTGAAGTTTGTGAAACTAATTTAAAACCAATTTTGATTGCAGATTCACCATATCACGACGTAAGCGGCCTGCCCAACCCCTACAACATGGAGCACATGGTGGAACAGGACGAGGTGCTGCCACCGCAACAGCATATGTCCCTCAGCTACGATGACAGCTTCGAGGGTGAATATTCGACAACGCCAAATGCCCGAAATCGCCGTGTCATACGCGAAATTATTGTCTAAGCTTAACTCGAAATACACAAGGCAGCAACAACAACAGCAACAGCTACAGTAACAACAACAACAACAAGGCACTCTTATCTAACTCTATTAACACATGAACTGCACACACTCACACACACACACACTCATACACACACATAAACACCCCCATCAGCATTGCAACGAAATCTCAATATTTAATTTACTCAATTTTTGAGCAGTGGCCATTTTTTACTTGGATTATTATTTGTTATGGATATATCGATAAACGATAAACGATAAATGCTAGTTAACGTGTGTTGAGTTTTATTGGCAACGAATTGATATATATAGATATATATGTATGCTACGATAATTAAGGCATCGAGTTCTCATTCACTAGTTAAGGCGACATACACACACACAGTCTCCCACAAACACACACACACACACATCTGCACTAAATGTTAAATACGATCTACTTATATAGATAGAGAGAGACAGAGTGAGGCAGTGGGAGTGGGAGAGCGGCAGAGCGAAAGGGGAGCGCAGTTAAGTACAGTAATACCTATGCTATGAGGTCCCAGTCGCATACGCAAGATATCGTTCGAAATTTAATTGTAAGCCATCAAATGTTGAAATGAGCAAATTTCAAAATAAGAAAAACGAAAAGAAATTTACAAAAAAAAAAAAGTATAGAAAATAATAATAATAAAAAAAAAAAAGGAAGGAATTATATATCTCACGCATATTTTCACGTAAGGCAGCTGCAACAACCGTTCACCATAGTCGTGTAAGCATTAAACGTATAAGAGTATATTTGTGGCCGCGTATAAGAGTTGCTCGCTTCGAGTCGCGCGGCGCATAAGAAATGAGAAATTTTTATGGCCAGCTGCGACTCTGAGCAGGACTCGCACGCATTTCCAACACCTGTTTTTAGTTAAAAATATAAAATAAATAAATATTACTTATAAAAAGTAAAAAGTGAAAAGGAAAACACAGAAAATAACAGTACGACCTGCCACAAAACAACTTAAACATAAATTAATTTACTTTACAAATTAATTTTAACATTTTAAACTGATAAAAAAAAAGGTATAAAAGAGTAAAATAAAATATTGCTTTAAGTAAATTATGAAACTTAAAATAAAAACAAAAAT
This sequence comes from Drosophila arizonae, assembly GCF_054131065.1. NCBI lineage: Eukaryota > Metazoa > Arthropoda > Insecta > Diptera > Drosophilidae > Drosophila > Drosophila arizonae. The sequence continues at coordinate 2,206,692 of NC_142923.1, forward strand.
AAAAGTTTACAAAAATTATTAAAAATAATTCAAAAATTAAAAATTACAAAAAAAAAAACAACTCTGTGCAGCTTGACAACTTTAAATTAATTTAAAAAATTAACAAAAAAAAAAGAAAAACTTTAATTGATTTAATTTCTATGAGCTTTCCGTTAAAATTCAAAATTTTTAAAAAGTTGTATTTATCAGTTACAAAATGTTATCAACATATTTTTTAATTATAGAAAATATATTTTTATATGTATATTAAATTAAGTATATTTACATTCTTTTATGTAACTCTGTTTTTTTCGAACTTTGTTTCGTTGTTTGTTTGTTTTTTCTTGCAACTATTTGACGCTAGCACACAAAATGCAAAAAAGAATGAAAATGAAAAAGAAAGTGAAGAAGAAAACGATAAAGTTAAAGAGAGGCGCGATTGACAGAGAGTTTTTTGTAGCTAAGAATTAATTGTAAATACATGTGTAATTGTATATATTTACTTGATATACAAAGTAAATAAGCAGCGTGCAGCAACAACAACTTAAATATATAAATTGTAGTTAATTTTAAACAATTTCAAAAACATGAATTTAACTAGTAAGCTAATTAAGTAAGCGAAACATGTTTAAAGCAAATGCCACAACAAAAACTACAAATAAATAAAAATCTAAAAAAAAACAAAACAAAAAAAAAACACGCATCACAAGTGAAAACCCATCTCTCGACAAGAATCTTAAATTATATATATATAACATATATATATATATATATATATATATATATATATATATATATATATATATATATATATAAATATACAATTACATCTACTTATTATTTGTAAATAAGTGAAACATAAATATATATATATTTTAATTTCAAAAACAAGAAACAAAAATCGATTAAAAATATATTTCCAAAAAAAAAAAAAAAAAAAGTTTAAATTCTTTTTATTTTTACAAGCAAATTCAACTTAAAATATATTAATTTATATATTTTTTAGGCGAATCAACTCATGCAATTATTTTCAAAACACTGATCTTATGAATATCATGAATACATTTAGGGCAAGATATGATAGAAGTGGAGATAAGATAAGGTAAGTTAGGGTAATGTATTACAATCTATCCTATTTGTAGTATATCCAAAATTTTGAATATCTATTTGAATTTATAAATCAAACAAATTGGAATGGAGCTTGAATAGTTTTGTCGGCTTCCAAAATTAGTTCTAGCTCTAGTTTTACGTTTAACTAAGGAATTACCAAGAGCTTGCTTGATTTCTTTGGGGCCATAACGACTTTAGTAAACCCGGGTGACAGCAGCAGCAGTATCAGCCGCAGGAGTAGCACCGACAGCAACAGCAGCAGCATTTGCTTTTGCTGCATAATGTGCCAGGGCTCATTTGATTGGCATAAAATTTATAGCATGCAATTTGACTGGAAAGCTGGCAGCACCCAGTGGCGGCAAGTATGGCAACGCTGGCTGGCGCCCGGAAGTAACACGACACTTGACATTTTAATTTAATGCCCAGCGCAGACGTCGCTGACAACGCAACAGCAACAGCAGCAACAACAACAACAAGCTGACAGGCCAAACTGGGAGAAGTATCTTTGTCTTGGGCTCACGTGTACGCAAAATCGATAACTATTATGGGCATTCCAGGTGTATTGCGACATATCCGAGCATATTAATTACAGATGCACAGCAATTTGCTCATGAGCAATGCAAAATGTACGAAATTCATTAAAGCATTTGCCTTGTCGCAGCAATGCCAGTAAATACTATCCCAACTGGTATCTCATAAGCAAATAATGCCACAATTCAGCAAGGCAAACACTGGAGGATAGCAAGGAGAATATGTCAATCAGGCAGTGTTCAACTTATTCACTTGACAGCCAACTAACAATTTATTTATTTATTTACTGTCACTCAGTCAGCAGCAATTGATATTTTGGACTTACAAAGCTAAACATGAAATTTTATTTATTAACTAGATCTGAGTTAATGATTTATTTTCTTGTTATTTGATATCCGAAAATTCCAACAATTGCCCTTGTAAGAGTTTATCTATCAAATTTTAGTGAGCCAACTGCTATTGACCCAATTCTAGGCATGTCTAATGGAGCGACAGCAGCTTCTCTTGCTTTTGCTTTTGAGTGCTTAAAGAGGTTTTTGGCGATAAAATCTAAAAAAAAAAAAAAAAAAAAAAAAAGAAAAGAAAAGACTAAATTATATCGACCAACAAACAAATAAGTGAAAATAATAATAATGTCATGTATAAAAAATTTAATTGTGAATCTAATTTTTGCACGATTAACAAAGTTTGAATGCCAAACTAACTAAACTAATTAAAGTTGACAGAAAACTCTTTCAAGGTATTAGCATAAAGTTGGCCGGTAACTTTGGCAAGTTAGCGGCCTGTACTTCCTCATAGCTGTGGCAAATATTTCAAATTTTAATTCTGTTTTATAAATATTGGAATTATATTAAAATACATACATTTTTTCATATATGCAAAAACAAAAAAAATAGCTTTAAATAAATATTTTTGTATCATTTCACGCCCACATAACAAATATTTGCATAAAATTACAAAGTAAATCAGCAAAGTATATAATAATCATATAAAATATTTTTATTTTCAGCTTAGTTTAGCTAATTTTAGCTTTAAATATATTATTGAAAATTACTCAACTGCAGCCGTAAAATTCGAAATTTTTAATCAACGCAGCCGCAAAAATTAAAGCCACGAAAAAAATAGACTAAAAATGAGTTGCCAAATATTTTGGTAAATAAAATACGTGCTGGTCCATGCATATGTCAGGGATCTAGGCCACTGGCTGCATTATACACACACGCACACCCATATATCTTTATATGTATATAGATCTAGCTGTGCGTTGTTGTAAAGCAGGTGAACTGCTGACCCAACGACCCAACGACCTGGCAACCCATTCATTCAAATGCCAGCTAGAGGCAGAGAGGGAGGAAGAGAGAGAGAAAGAGAGAGTGAAAACAAAAGCCTACATATGCAATTCATTTACTGCCATTCAGAAGACGAACTGGCACGCCCACACACCAACACACACACACAGCTGTACAGACAGGTGTATGTCAATTAAAGCGCTGCCTGTGCCGCCTAATTGGATTTATGCCACATTTATGTGTAGGTGCAAATTCGTGGAATTGCGAGGCATCGCTTGGTTTATGCTACAAAAATCACAAGCATAATGAGCGTGGCGGAGGCGTGGCAAGCGAGGCCATTAGTCGTGCCACAAAACTCGACTCGAAACGTGGACGAAAAACAATTGCAACTTGTTGTTGCTGCTGCTGCTTCTACTGCTGCTACGAGTACTAACAACTTTGGAGGACTTAAAATGAAATTACGCGAAAACTTTCGGACGCAGCGGCAATGGCAACTTTTTGAAGAGATCAGCCAGCAGAAAGGCAGGCAGGCAGGGAGGAGCTGTGGCTCTTGGCCACTTCTATTGCGGCTTTTGTGGCTCGTGGCACGCACAACTTGCGCAACTTGTGGCCACGGGTGGCCACATAATGAGTTTCATAAATTAACACAAATTAAAGATGCGAACAAGTAATTTACCTATACGAACTCTATCTGGATGCCCAACAAATAGCCAACCATTGTGTGTCTCTTTCTTTCAGAAACACACACACACACAAACATAGAGATACTGACTCGCATGGCCTGTGCAAGTTTTGCGGCCATTGGTTTGTAATTAATGCGACCGGCAGCTGACCGAGCGAGGCTGCCCTGACTTGCCTGCGGTTCCCTAATGTTGGTCAACCAATTGCCCTCGATGCTCCGATTCGCAGTCACAGTCACAGTCACAGTCACAGTGACTGTCGCTGTCACTGTGACCCTGACTGCTGGCAGCGTTGAGTGCTTTTTCTGTTTAATTTTATTAATTATCTGTGTAATCTTTGAAGTTGTCTGCCAGCATCTGAGTGTGAGTATGTGTGTGTGTGTGATGGTGCGTGCTTCCACATATGCGTAAGAGTTTGCAGCACGGTTTTTGCGTTTGCTCCTAATCGCATCAAGCAGCACTACCTGCCTCTCTGTCTGTCTATCTGTCTGCACATTGACTGGCAGTCGAAAAGTTTGTAGCAAGTTTGAGGAAACAGCCGCGGGGCATTTAGACAAAAGACTTGGAGCTAACGAATTAGACAGTGAATGGAGAGCATCAAACAGCAATAGAAAATAAATAACACGATTAGATAGTCAAGGAAAACTGTCTAAACTTTATTGAAGTTACTTATGGATGTGCAAAAGAAATGCTGAGCATAATGCCAAATAACAATTATATTAAAGGCAAATATAACAATTTTGAAGAAAATAATGAATTAACGAAAAGTTTCGAGAAAAATTTAAATTCATCACTGAGAGAGCAATTGCAAATGAAGCCAGCGCCTAGATTTTTAAACAAACTGTCAGTATCCGAAGCATATATTAATTATAAATGGCATACATTCATATATAAATACACACATATGTATATGCCTTCTAATTGGATGACTTAAGCCATTATTACTAGTTGCGTTCTCTGCAGCCATCAGCCATCAAAGCGAGCTTGTGTCTATATAGCCATCCCGTTTTCACTCAGCGGCAACATGATCTACATACGTTCAGGAGCAACTGTATGTGTCTTTCTCTATCTCTCTCTCTGTCTATCGTCCTTAGCAAGTAGTGCTTCATCTCTCGGATAACATTTTTACAGCAACACCACCAAACTCTCAGTCACTCACTAATACTAGTGCAACAACAGCAGCCAATCGCGGTCAAATTTAACAGAGTTAGGAAAATGTAAACAGACTCTGCAAAAATAAAATTTTGCTAATTATCAAAGATTTATATAAGCAAATTTATGTACCCATGTAAAAATTATATAGAGAGTTAAAAAAAAGTATTTTAATTCCCTGAGTCCATTAATTGGATATGTTCTATGTATTATATTAAATTTAGATACATATATTAATTGGTTTAAAATATTTTTAAAAGTTTCCTAATTAATCTTAAGCAATATTATTTAATAAATATAATTTTTATTTAATTTTTATTTTTTATTTTATTAATTTTTAATTTAACTAAAGTATTCTTGTATTCTTATTAACTAATATGTAGAAAGCAATTGATCTATTATCAATTTGTCATCTGTTTAACAAGCCAAATAATAAATTAATATATTATTTATATTTTTTTGCCAGTTAGCAACATATTTGTAAATAAAATGTAAACAGTTGTAATTTCTGCGAACTTGCGAGGTGTTAAGCGGGATTTGCTCTTTTCAGACTATGTAACTTAGCAATGCGGCCAATTAGGCGAACTTTTGACCCAGAGAGCTGGGCTCAAGGGCCGAGAGATAGCAACAGTAGCAGCAGCTGCTGCTCAACATGGAGCCGAGTCTAATCCCAGCCGCTGATTGGGCTTATGGAGTTGGTCGTCTGGCAACCACGGCTGAGTGCAGCCGCACTTTGGGAAGGGCTACGAAAATGAGCCTGGGCAATAGAAATGGAAATGGGAATGGGAATGGGGGTAGCAATGGGGAAATGCTAAAATGGGGTGTTATATCTAGCCAGCACGCGCTGGGAGGCGTTTTATGGGCCTTATCAGAGCCGCGGACGCCGTGGAGGCCATTGCCAAAGATCTTTTCCCAGCGGCGTAATTTGACGCGCAAATATTGAAGTTTAAAACCAGCAGCGCTAATAAATGTTATAATCATAATGAGCAAATGTTTAAAGAGGGAGTGAAGAGCCGGGGAAAACACACACACACACACGCACTCGTGAGCTCCCGTTGCATAAGTTGAGCCCGTGCCGGAAAGCGAGAACGTTGATAAGCTCAAAGCCCTCACAGTGGCAACCCTCGTAATCGCGATTGCAATTATGAATGAAATTTGAATTGCAAGCGAGGCAAGGGCAAGCATAGCAACTGCTACCCACGCCACGTGCCGGGGCCGGGCTGCAGCTGGGCCGGCCGGGAGGAGGCTGGGCGCTGGGGCGACACGACCAGCGTCTGGTCACGTGTCGCCATTGGCAACGGCGGCTGTGGCGGCCGAGAGGCAGCTGCGGGGCCTGCAACGGAAGTGCCAATAAGTAGTTGTCAATATTGACTGATTATCTCAACACGGCGAAAAGTGAACGCCGGGGCGGTTCAGACAGTCGTGATTGCGAATCGAACGGAAGTCAACATAAATCACCGTCGAAACGGGGGAGAGCAATAACCAAGCACGAAGGCACCGCTGGGCAATGCAATTATGCAGCTTCAGTTGGCAGCATAATTCAAGCCAGCCGACAGGAAGAAGCTGCTGCCATTTAGCTGCACTAACACAGGAGATGCGCATAATTGCATCTGATATCAATACAAAAACCCAAACACAATCGAAGTCCTAGAATCCATGTCTATCGCCATAAATAAAGTTGTCCCTTAGCGGACGAGCGCTCGAGTGCTGCTCGCTGACAGCCGAGCGGATGTTTCGGAAGTGAACCGTAAGTAGTACGTAAATCGATATATCTGTATATCGATTTTAAAGGGGAGAGTAATCTGGGTTAAAACTGGAAAAAAATATATTTAAAGATTATAATAGAAATTTCGTAATAATTATTTTACTTGCTTAGCAAGTTTATTTTATATTTTTAGTTCAATATATATATATATCAGTAAATAATACATAATTTGTAGATGCTGTTATTATTAAATATTTAAATAAAACTAATCGATATATATAAAAATAAAGAAATATATATATATACATATATAAATATATATATAAATATTTTAGTTCAGAGAGACGCAAAGCTGATTAAGTCTAATGTCTAATGCTAAAGAAATGTCTAAGATAATTCATTGAAGGAAAGTAATCGCTACTACTATTTGTATGTCTTCTTTTCTCCACTCTTTCTCTCTGCCGCTCACTTTCATCAGTCTCTATATAGAAATAAATTATGTAATACTTATTCTGATGTAGCGAGTATTATGATAATATAATATATATATAAATAATAAATATTACGTATAGCCTTGACATTTTGCAGTTATATATAAATATTGATAAACTCTTAAATATATTTAAATATATATATTTTTAAACTTTTGAATTATTTGTATCGCATTGCATATATCTGGTTTTTATTAAATTAAAGTATAGTTCATAAATAACATAATGAGTGCATATACACATAAATAAAAAAAAATATATTCCATTGTAAATAAACAATGAGTAAGTTCCATAAGCGACTGAGAGTCGAAGAAGTGGAATTCTGGAACCTCTGGATAAGCGTCTTATCGCTGACGACTTATCATCCCAGCGAGAGAAGCAAGCGAATAACAATGGGCAGGCAGGCTGAGAGCCAGAGAGCTCGACTTCAGTCATAGTTCAGATCTAGAATGTTTCGCAACGCTCGGACAAATATCGGTTGGGCCTTGTGGCTGCTGCTGCTGCTGGCGCTGGCGCTGCAGCAGGAGTCGGTGGATGGTGCGCGCTGCATTAAGCCGGATAATCTGGAAAATGGAAGCGTTTGGCAACGACGCAACTTTATACGCTTTCGCTGTTTGCCCACCTTTATGCTGATGGGCAACGCGATGCTCACTTGCGGCCTCAGCGGGCGTCTGAGCGGCGAGCGACCCTTCTGTGCCAGTGAGTACCAAGCGCGATGTCTGGAGACAGACAAGACGCTCTATATATGTGCATGTATGCACTGCTCTGATATCTGTTCTCACTCTTCTCGCGCAGAGTCTGGCTGCCGACAGCCGCCCGATCCGGACAATGGCCGCATCGAGACGCAGCGCGGCTTGATCGCAGCTGTCATGTGCCACGACGACTATGTTGTGGCAGGAAATGGCGTGGCCTATTGCAACGGCCGCGTCTGGGATCGCACGCTGGGAAGCTGTCGGCATCGCAATCATACGCAGAGTCACGCCTGCGACTTTGAGACCGAGGATCTGTGCGGCTGGCAGCCGAGCTACTCCCTGGTGCAGCCCTGGCGACGAGTCGCCACCGTGAGTCACTTCCACTCGTATCGCACGGGTCCGCGCCACGATCACACCCTGCAGAATGCCTACGGCGGCCACTACATGCTGATGGAGACGTCTGTCTTCTCCACCGGCGTACACCACTTGGTGTCGCCCATCTATCCGCGGGAGCTGAGCCTGAAGACCGCCTGCTGCTTCCGTTTTCACTACTTCATGTACGGCTCGGACGTTGGCGATCTGGTGGTCTCAGTCAAGCCGCAAGACCTGCGTGTGGAGCAGATGTGGACGCAGTACCGCAAGCAGTATGTGCTCGCAAAGCGGATGTTGTGATAAGGCATTAAAACTACCCGCTCTCTCTCTCTCTCTCTCTCTCTCTTATTTAGATATACAAAGTTCACAGTATCGGGCAATCAGGGCAACCAGTGGCTGGAGCATACGATCTCCATTGATGAAATGCCGAGCGATTTTCAAGTGATCTTCACGGCGACCGATTCGTCGGCTCACTTCGGCGACATCGCCATCGACGATGTGCGTCTGATGACGGGCAGCCAGCTGTGCGGCTGGTCATACACCACGACGTCGGAGCAGCCAGTGGCCCAGACCTTCGAGCCGGTGATCTATGACACAATGAACTGCACCAACCGCTGCAACACGCCAGCCCCGTTGGACGACGAAGTGCGCGACGATGGCAAGTTGATAAAAGCTTGCGGCTGTGATGCCGGCTGCGTGGATCAGGAGAACTGTTGCCCCGACTATGTCCAGACGTGTGTTGAAACTGACAGGGATTCCACAACAGAGACGGCAATTTCAGAAACACCCGAATGGGGTACAACATCTAAAGCAACAACGCCAACAACAACAACACGCAAAACAACGTCAACAACGCCAACAACAACAACAACACGCAAAACAACAACAACACGTAAAACAACAACAACGCGTAAAACAACAACAACGCGTAAAACAACAACAACAACGCGAAAAACAACAACACCAACAACTACTACTACGAGCACCACCACGCCCCGAACAACAAAAACAACAACTACAACCACGAGCACCACCACACCGCGAACAACAACGCCGACAACAACAACGACAACAACGACGCCGACGACATCGAGCACTGCTGGGAAAACTGAAACATCTGGTATGTTCAATAATACATATTTTTTATTTTATTTTATTTTATTTATTTTATTGAAAATTAAGTTTGCTGATAAAAATTAGTTTTATCTGAGATATATTCGAAATAGTTTAATTTGACCGATATTTTTATTTGTGTTTTTTTTTTTTTTTTTTTTTTAAATTTATTCAATTGTTAAATATCTTGTGATCGACTATAAAATCTTTAAGCATTTTGTTATACAATAACTGTATATTAACTATACCAGGTCAAGTTCGAAGTCAAATCCATTATTAGTTTTCGATCTCTAAATTTTTAGCTCCTTTAGCTCCTCTAGCTTCAAGGTTTTATTATTGTTTATTATGATTGTTAATGCCAAATCTCATTAACAAGAATTGCTCCTCCCGCACCACACAATGTTATGTTATTAACAGCATTCTGTTGTGTACTGCTGAGTACTTCCTCTCACACACTTGTCACTTGCCTCTCCTGGTACTGACTTTTCGATACAACTATATATTCACAATACTATACGAGCGACACAGCTCTAATCTACAAATAAAGACGAGGAAACTACAAGCCGGTCTTTTACTTATCGGCGACGCCATCACTCCAACATTTGGTCCTTCGAGCCGGATCTTCATCCACCTTCACACCAGCATTCCATCGGCCGTCGAGATAAGTACCCCATTCTTGTCTAGAGTAGTACATACATATATATATGCATAAATACACTGGCACCTCTCATCCGCCTTCCCTTGTATATACATATATATGTACTAATCTAGCAATATTTCGACTACATGCCTATATGTATATATTCTTATATATATAGATATGTATTAAGCTGTGTTTAAATCCGATTAATATTTATTAACACGAGAAGAACAATATCCTTTGTTGATCGTTTAATAAATTTATTTACATATTCTGCCTTTTCATCCATCCGCACATACATACATATGTACTCATATACATATGTAACTAGTCGCCGGCTGCAGAGAGACATATATATGTATACATACATATATACATGCTCCTCGCTCAACTATTAAATAAAACACAGTATCCTTTGTTGTTTTTAATAGTTTTATTTTGCAATTTAATAATTAATTTCTACTAGTTTTATTTATCTATTTGCTAATTGTGTGTCCGCTTTCTTCTGTTTGTACGAACATACGCTCATACATACATACATTCATGTATGCACATATGAGCATCTTGAAACTTCTTCATATTTCACTCGCGTACAAACAGCCCAGCAACACAATTAACATATAAATTCACAATAGCAACTTCCACATACATATACACTACACATTTACTAAACAATAATCTTAAATTGTTAAATTGGTTGTTTTGTGTTGTGTCCAAGCAGCTGAGATCGTCACTAGTATCGATAACATTTTCAATAGCTATCAGCGGCCGCCACAATTTCGTAACGATAGTTGTGTCACGATCAGTATTTATCGTATTTCAAAGAGACATTGTAAAGCAAATTTAATTATTAAATTTATCCTAATTAAAATAATTAATTACAAAGTCGAATTTCAAATTAAGAATTTGATTATTTAATTTATCCTAATTAAATAAATTAAATTTTTTGCCTTTTCTTCTTCTTTGTTTTCGCTTTACTTGCAACAAGGCAATAATTCTTTTCTAATTTGCTCTACGTTCAGTTGACAACATTCTTGCTCTTGTCAACTGAATTACTTTGTTCTTTGAGTTAATTTCTGCCTCCATATCAGAAATTTCCAGCAGCTAACTTCTAGTTAGCATCCATGTCTGATCGTTCGGGTAGAGCGCAACTTAGTGTATCAGCTTCGCGTCTGATCAAGCGCAGTGCCTCTGCATCACCCATTCCGTCCGGGAAACCGCAGACAAGTAGCACTTTCAAGCGTAGTCCGGTCGTCACCCGATCCAGTCCAAAGCCCGCAAGTCCGTCTAAAATGTCGTTGTCTGACTTCATCTCGGCTGCGGATAGGCTCATCAAGTTTGAGTCGCGCATTGACGGTCCCGGAGACTCTAACGCCACCCAGGCGGCTCAGCTCCGAGCATTCGAGATCCGCCGAGATCGGGTCAAGGCATTGTGGGATGATGTTGAGCAGCAATATAAGATCTGTGCCAGAGCATTGAGCCAAGGGGCGAGCAGTGGCGAAGTTGAAGCCATGGAGGCCAAGTTCGACAACTGCTACGCTGTCTACGAGCGGTGTACGACCCACCTGAGTGTACAGATCGATGCACTTTCCGCATCGAGTACACCGCCCGCTCCTATGTCCGCTCCTTTCGCCTCGTCTGAAGGCTGTCGCCTTCCACCCGTTGATATGGAAGTGTTCCACGGCGACTACTTGCGCTGGCCAACATTCCGCGATCTTTTTACTGCGATCTACATCAAAAATCCGTGTTTAACTCCGGTGGAAAAGCTATTCCACCTTAATTCGAAAACAGCAGGCGATGCAAACGCACTAGTCGCAGAGTATCCTCTCACAAACGACGGCTTTGCATCGGCTTGGGTCTCTTTGTGTGATCGGTTCGAGAATAAGCGGCTGTTAGTCAACAGCCAGCTTAGAACTCTTCTCAACCTTTCCAAGATCACCAAGGAATCAGGCTCCGCTCTCAGAGAGTTGCATGGCACCATTCATAGATGCGTCACTGCAATCGAGCATGCTCAAATCTCTACGGAGAATTGGGACTGTATCCTTGTGTTCGTGTGCACATCCAACTTGCCAGATCACACTCGATCTCTCTGGGAGCATTCATTGACACGAAAAACCGAAATCCCAGCCTGGCAGGACGTTAGTCACTTCCTTAGCGAGCGCGCTCGTGCTCTTGAGGCTATGGAAGGTGACCGTTCTGTTCCAAAAGTTCCAAACTCAACTCCGAGATCTGCGAACCCTGCCTTTCCGAAACGACTGAACTCGTTCAGAACGCAAGTGGACACAATCGGTACAAGGTGCGATCTGTGTTCAAGAGAGAATCATCCAATCCGATTCTGCCCTCAGTTTCTCCAACTATCCATTCATGAACGAGAGAGTTACATAAAATCAAGGAAGCTTTGCCTAAACTGTTTCGCTAAAGGTCACCAGTTACGAGAGTGTACCAGTACTCACAACTGTTTCACGTGCAATGGTCGACATAACACCCTACTCCATAGGGACAATACTCTTCGGACCGCTGCTGCCTCCGCAACAGCTATAGCTCCGACTCGTACTCCAGGTATGTCCAACGTCCAAACGTATCTGGCTGCCAACACGCGAGGTGTCCTCCTCGGCACGGCGGTGATTAATATATGCCACTTCGGCGCAACCTATCCCGCCCGTGCTTTAGTCGACTCAGGGTCCGAAGCGACTTTCATTTCTGAGCGACTGTTCCATAATATCAAGTTGCCCTTCAAATCCGTGCATACTCAGGTATCCGGCCTGAATCAAGCAGTGACAGCTGAGGCACACAAGCTATGCAACTTTGATATTGGTTCTCCGTTGAAGCCGAGACTGCGAATCAAAGCTTCTGCTCTCGTCGTGCCAAACCTGGCTGGTAACATCCCTTCGTCCCCAGTTCCGCAACTCTTGTTAAACAAACTTCCGAAAGTTCAGCTAGCTGACCCCGAGTTTTACAAGAGTGCGGAAATTGATGTCCTGATAGGCGCGGATATCCTTCCGACTATCATTCAGGGAGGCTATCACCCTAATATTTGTGGGCCTCTTATAGGTCTGGAGACTATTTTCGGTTGGGTACTGACAGGCCCACTTTCACAGATGATACCAGGAACGGTCTCCTCCTTCACAACTCAAGTTTCTGTTTCGGAAGAGGCGAAACTTGAGTCTCTGCCAACCGTATCATCTGACGAAGCTCTTCCATTCCGAGCTCCCGACAGCACCACTCCGAAAGTGAGGGTCGGTTTCAATGCTCTCCGTCCAGCACTGAATGACAGCCTGAATAATATTCTTTGTTCAGGCCCATTATTCCAACCCGATCCTCGTCCTCCTTGTGCTGTCAAACTGACCTCCATGTTGTGTTCTAACGAGCAAGCAATTCAACCTCCAACTCATCCGATCTTCCAGATAAAGACGCCGTCATCCAAAAGCAGCAAGCCACGCGGTACCAATTCCTTCCAGTGCCGCGTGTGCCCAGGAACCCACGGACTCCGGAATTGCCAGCGTTTTCTGGGCCTTTCAGAGGAGAAACGGCTGAGTGCGGTACTTATGCATAAGTACTGCACGAACTGCTTGGCTCACGAGCACTCCGGGCAATCCTGCCGCAACAAGGGACGTTGCAAAACGTGTGGCCAGGATCACCACACGCTCCTGCATCTCCAGGGATCAGCACGTCACTCCGCCTCGGCTCTCAAAAAGGCGGTCACAGCTCCGCTGACGGCTTTGATCCGCACACCAAAGGGTCTCCAGCTTCAAACGCGACGTCCTAATTTGCAATCCTTGCAAGGGGGGGGAGTATGTTAATGCCAAATCTCATTAACAAGAATTGCTCCTCCCGCACCACACAATGTTATGTTATTAACAGCATTCTGTTGTGTACTGCTGAGTACTTCCTCTCACACACTTGTCACTTGCCTCTCCTGGTACTGACTTTTCGATACAACTATATATTCACAATACTATACGAGCGACACAGCTCTAATCTACAAATAAAGACGAGGAAACTACAAGCCGGTCTTTTACTTATCGGCGACGCCATCACTCCAACAATGATTATTATATTATTATTATTATTATTAATATTATTTTATTATCGTTTATTCTAATTTATTTTATTTTAATAAGCAAATTCCAAGTTGAATACAAAAGTTGGAGCTTGTAGGTAAAGAACTTTCCTAAACTTGCTTACTCACTTAAAAAATAAATAATAATAATTCGAAATTAAACTTTTATATAATTCTCATTATATTCCATTTAACAGCACATCCCACAAAATCTCATCGTGGCGTCATTTCCTGGACCGTGCTGCCGGATGAGATCAAGAGCGAGAACGACAGACGGAGTGCCTCGAATCCGGCACGTTTCATATGGTTCCTAATGCTGGCCGTTATGCTGATCGTGATCGTTGCCAGCGTCACGTACCGCTGGCGGAGGCCCAACGGCGCCAGCAACGAGAAGGCCGTCAGTTTCCAGAAGACCTTCGCCAGGCTGAAGAACGCCTCCATTTTAGGAGGACGCCGCCACGAGGATACAGCCGCCCTTGTCAGCGACGGCGATGATGTTCAGTTCGAGGAAATGGGCGTGGACATACGCAATGTGTCAGAGCTCTAACTCGAATTGAAATCGTGTACAGACCTAACTATAGATACCTAACTATAGATAACTGTAGCACCTCCTCCACAACTCTACTCTACTTATCTTAAGCCAAACTAATTGTTTATCTATGGGTTGATGAAAATTTATTTTATTGTTATTACTATATGTAAAATACAATTTAAATCATAATCTACAAAATATAAAATAAAATAGGCTTAAGATACCAAATAAATAATTGATTAAAAAAATAAAAAATATTGCGTAACCTTGGATGTAAAAAAAAATATATTTATATATAAATAAAAAAAAATTGGTTTTAGAAAAAAAATTTAATTAAAAAATTTTATTCTAAAATTTTTGAATAAACAGGTGGAAAATTAAAAAATTAACTTTATATGCTTGAAGTCAATATTAAAAACAAAAACAAAAAATTAATATTTTTTTTATTTTTTAAATAATTTTATTAAACAAAAAAATAAATCAAAATTTAAACTTCTCTTGACATATAAATTGATTAAAAATCGTTAATAAAATTGACAATATTTTTGAGTTATGAGAAAACTAACGCCTTTATTATGAAAATCTTCCTTGAAATTGTATGAAAATCTCCCTTAAAAACCCATCAATCGGATTTTCCGGCTATTTGTGCATGTTTATTGTATCAGCTGCGCATATCGATTGAGTTTCATAGATTCAGATTAAGATTAAATAATGAATGAGCATCGGCCCCGGCTAACGAGCACTCTGCGCTACTTGCTGCGATCCCCTAATGAAATCTCTCTCTATCCGTATCAGTTGCCATAGCTCTGGGCTATGTGTGCTGCACGTGTCCTGCTGCTGCGGCTGCAACCAGCAGCCCTTTGGCAACCACCAAGCCAATCCGACTCCTGCTGCTGCTGCTGCTGCTGCTGCTGCTTCGGCTTCTGCTGGTGCTGTGCTGGCTTTAGTGCCATCGTTTCTCAACCACCCATTACGGGGCTGGCTCATGTTTTAACAGCGGCTTTTGGTTGTGATTTAGTGGCTGGCCAAAGCGACAGCAGCAACAGCGATGCCCCGGCTTAGCGTCTGGCCAGACCAGCTTCCAGTCCTTATTTATCCCCCACACTCCAGCTTGGAAAACCGTTTTGTGCGGCACTCAGCACAAATTTTGGGCATTTCGTGCAATTATTGCCGGGCAGCAGACACCCAGAGTGCCGGAGTGGAGGGTGAGCTGCCAAAACCCAAACCAAAAACCAACCACCAGCAGTTTGCACGCTCAACAAATTTTCACAAGATTTTCACAGTGCTTGGAAAAGCGTTTGCACGATTGCGCGGATTTTTGCATTTCCTTTCACGTTTTTTTTTTTTTTTTTCATTTTTTTTTCAAATTCAAACACCCCCTTAACCCTTGTCATGCCTGCTGCTGTTTATCCTGTTTGGCTTTGTGATTTAGCGCCCGCTGCTCTATCGACTTCTCACACATCATTTGACGAACTTTTCTTCAATTTTTCCGTTTTAATTAAAATGGCATTTTGATGTGGATGCACAGCCTGATGGTGGGGCAGGGGGGTGCGCAACAGACTGAAGGACCGTGCCTCGGGGTACTTTTGGGGCATTTTCTTAATGCGCATTGAGCCCTAATTAAATGTGAAGTACGATGAGTGCTGCTTAGCATGTGGGGCAGGGGTCTGGCAGGTCTGGCAAGGGGCGTGGCGTCGTTAATTTCAAGTCACTTGATGGAAGGCACGCACAACATTTTTGCATGCCACCCAAGCGACTCTTATCTGTGGGCAAGCCCACACATGAAGACACAACTGCCGACCACCCTCTCGAAACCCACCCCGCCCAGCGCCCTCCCCTGAGGCCATATCCGTTTACAGTTTCATTCGGCGCTTATCGCCGCAATAAATCGCATTAATTTATTGTCCTTGCCGCATATTTTGCCCACTGAGCCGCGGCTCCAGCGCCAACCAGTTACAATTTAATGGGCTTGTCCATAGGGTGCCCATCCCTCTCTACTCCACCCACCGACCATTTCTCATAGTGTTATTATTGTTTTCCATTTAACACTTTTTGGCGTTGGCTACCTGAAAGAATGCCCAATGCAGAATGTGCAGCAGGAGAGGAGAATTGTCAGGGAATAAAAAATACAAAAGTTTCTGAAAATATTGCAGATGAGAACAGAAGCTTAGCCCCAGGAAGTTTATAGAGATGATGTAGGTAATGCCATTGTCATTGTCATTGTCATTGTCATTGTCATTGTCATTGTCATTGTCATTGTCATTGTCACTGTCATTGTCATTGTCATTGTCATTGTCATTGTCATTGTCATTGTCATTGTCATTGTCATTGTCATTGTCATTGTCATTGTCATTGTCATTGTCATTGTCATTGTCATTGTCATTGTCATTGTCATTGTCATTGTCATTGCCATTGTCATTGTCATTGTCTTTGTCTTTGTCATTGTCATTGTCATTGTCATTGTCATTGTCATTGTCATTGTCATTGTCATCATTAGAATAGAATTCGAATTCGAATTACTGCGTAATTTATCACAGGGTGTGTCACTATTTGACTTCTTCAGAGCAGTTCAGCTGCGACTACTTAATTCAAATTCTCAGACACATTTTACTTTTTATTTTCAGCTCGGCACTCGTCCGTTTTTTATCTGTGTCAGCATTTCAGTTAGCAGTTGTAATCTTCATGCATTGGTCATGTGCGAAATTGTTGCCCAGATGCTTATCAACAGACGCCAGCGCGCTGCGTCACTCACTGACCAAGGGTCGACCAAATAGGGGCTGGGGCGGGTCGTGGCTGGGCGAGCAGCTGCGTGTGGGCAGCTGGAATATTTATAACGCCATGGCTGCAATTTATTATGCAGTGCTGCAGGCTAGCTGTCTGGTATCTGGACGTGGTTTTGCTTCAGTCGCCAGTCGCCAGTCGCCAGTTGAACGTCACCAAAGATGTCACCTAGGGCTGCAGTCGCCTAACCGAAAAAGCCCCATTCAAGATTTATGCAACCGAGTTATGGCGCAGCAGACGGCTGACGGCAGACGGCAAAGGCAACTTTATCGTTCGACAAGGTTTTTGTGTCGCACCCCAGGTTTTGCGGCATTGAAGAGGCCTTACCCCAGGCCTGATTCACTGCACTTCTCTCCTTTGTCGCTGCTGCTCCAGTTGCTGTTGCTGTTGCTGTTGCTGTTCGTCTTCCTCTTTCACACTGGAGGTTGAGCCGGACATTTCCTGCTGCCGTTGCACGTTATCAGCACAAAAGTTCTTGTCGTTGCCGGGCTTCTAGTTTTTTGTGTGTTCATTTATAACTGGATATATGTGTGAAAGTATTTGTGCAAGGGATTTGCATGAGCTAAGCTGTGACTAAAGTTATTCGTAATTCGAATGTAAACCATAAACAAGATAACACAGCTTTGAGCTTAGCTTAACAGACATAGGAATGCCCTAAGCGAGAAGGCGGAGAAGGCTGATAAGATGGCTGATGCATTGATGTACTGAGCATCATCAGAATAGCGCACACTCAATGGGCTAGAGTTTTAAAACTTTATTTAAATGGATTGTATTTTATTTTTCTTAAAATAAAATATAGCTGGAGACTGTAAAATTTCAGAAAATATTTTTTTAAATGTTTGACGTCGATTCAAGTTCTAAAATTATTTTATCATTCAACAACTTTTTTATTTGTACACAAATTAAAATTATGCATCAAGAAAATTTTTATGATAAACTTGATTTTTTTAATCCAGTTATCACATAAGCAACTTTAATTATTTTTCAACATTATTTTTGTTTTCATTTTGGTATTTTAAATATTCATCTCATTCAAGTCAAAACTACATTTACTTCTCATTTCGTTATCTAAATTGAAATGCGATTTATTTGAGTGAGGGTGAGCCAAGCAAAATTTCTATAGAGTAGAGATTATTTTGCTAAAAACTGTTTATCTAAAATTCATACACCCACACAAACACACACACAACTCATTTTTATCATCGTAGATATGGCGCCAGCTGTTAAATGCTTTGTTAATATGAGAAAAAAAAAAATAAATAACAAACAGCAGCAACAATATTGAAATGGCATAAATTTGAGTGATAAGAGCCCGCTTAAAGCGCCAGCTAAGAATTTATGAATGTCTTTCTCTGTCCTTCTCACTCTCTCTCTCTCTCTCTCTCTCTCTCTGTCTCTCTCTCTCTCACTCTCTTTCGCCCTAATGCTGGTCAGGGCGTGAGCTAAGCAAAAGTCATCATCCGTTGTCTGCGTCATCATTATAATCATTGGGATTGGAAGCGAGCAGCAGCAAAACTAATTAAGCATCGCATTTCATTTCATTTCCAATGCGGTTGCTCTGGGGAACCCAAAGGAAAACACACAAAATTGAGCAAAGAAAACTCGCAAGCGGAAAAAAACAAAAGCAACTGAAAATACGGAAACCAAAATCGAAATCGAAACATAAGCCAAATAAATTTCCGTTAGCAATGCGCTTTCATAATTAATGTGAACCAATTACAGCAGAGCGAGCGAAGCAAACAAGACAAACCTGGTCAAAAATTCGGCTAGCGCTACAGCTACAGCTGCCGCCTTCAGATTGATGTATGAGAGTGTATGTGTATGTGTGTGTATGTGTGTGCATTACATAAGCACTAATCCGCATTCGTATTCGCATTCACATTCGCATTGGCTTCCGCAACTGCCTGCCCCTTTTAGCAAATTCCAAATGTAAGACAAACAGCAAAATGCGAAATGAATGAAAAGTGCAACGACAGCAAAAAACTGTTCAAACCCAATCCGAACGCAACCCAACATCATCATCTGCTTCATCATCATAATGGAAGCAGTGCAGTGCAACGAAAACATATCGAAAATCAAACAATTGTCTTTAGCACAATGGAACACCGAATGCATTGTGCCTGGAACACCCAGCAATTGATGTATTCCTCCCGTCTGACTGACGGCCAGTGAGGCAGCATCCCAGTCCAGCTTTTACCACCTCATCCAGTTGCTGCAGCTTTGCTTGGTTTAATCAGCAGCTTACAAGAGTCAACAATGAGGGAAAAGGAGGTGAACCAGCAGCCAGGCGACATGGCATTGCCGTGTAGTCCACAGTGCCACGCCCACCCACGCCAAAGTCAGAAACCAAAAGCCAGTATGAGGAGTTTACGGGAATGACCTTGCACGAATATTATATTTCCTGAAAAGCGATTTTAAGAATTGATTACATATATTTCTAGAAAAATAAAGAAAGTAAAATATTTAAATTGGTTAACTTATATTGAGATAACCGACTTCAATTCTTATATTGTAGAAATATACATATTTTTTTTTTTTTTTTTATTATGAAAAATATTCTAACGTTTGCAAATTAAAACATGATTCAAAATTATTTTATAAAAATTGTATATATTTACTATGATATGAGTATATATATATATATATATATATATATATATATATATATATATATAACAGGGTATCTCCGAGAATATCATACAGTAGATATGTTTTTATGGCAATGCAAAATGCGATCTATCAAAATGAAATTGAAATCTTTTGCTCATTTTTGAGTTGGCAGAAAAGATTGCAATTGGTATTGGCATTGGCATTGGTATTGGTATTGGTATTGGTATTGGCATTCGTATTGGCATTGGTATTGTGTGTATAAGGATTGGTATTAAGGATTGCCATCGCTATTGGCATTGGCATTGCAGTTTGTCTTTTGGCTTGGCTTGACTTGTCGATGCTGCTGCTGCTGCTGTTGCTGCTGCTGTTGTTGCTGCTGCTGCTGTCCCAAATACAACGCCTTGCCTCACTGTCGTGTCAATCAATGTCAATAAAACAATTACTGTCACTTGCAACTGGCGGACGCTGCTGCGACACTGTGGGCGTAGATCGAGGGTTGACGGCCACAGCAGGGAGCTAGCTGGTGGACGGTGTCATGTTCGCTCGCTCAGCTGCAGTTCGAGTTGGAGTTGAAGTTGAAGCTGGAGTTGGAGTTGAAGTTGTACATGAAAGGCTGACTCAATACTCACGCCCACTTACATATACAGGGAGGACTCTCTACTTTCTTGCTTGGCTTTGTTGTCTCTCTCACACTCTCGGAGTGCCTCACTTGTGCTCGTTCGCCCGCATTTTGGGCAAATGTTTGCGGTTCGAGGCAAATACCCTTCGCTGGCAATAAAACTCAACTTGTTGTTGCTGTTGCTCTTGTTGTTGTGACAAATCGTTTGTTTTAGACGTCGCTGCCATTGGCATAATCGCACAGTCATTGCAGCTTGTGTGCCCCACCCGCCAGTCCACTCCGCACCCCCCACTCCACTTCACTCGACTCGACTCAACTCACTCAGTCAGCCGTTGCACACGCCGCAATGTTGCACAACTCGAGGCCATTTGTTGCAGTTGCAGTTGTCGTTGCTGTTGTTGTTGCCCCTGGCAAAGTTACAATGTATCTACTTTTGAGTTACATTGTCTCGGCATTGAAGTTGCGCTGACAGCCAGCGTTGCCTCGGCGCCGCGCTGCAGCGCTCCTGCTGCTCCATCAGTGTCCTTTGCAATCGTCACTGCATTTGCGGATTTTGGCCACATTTCGAGCACATGCATTATACATGGCCAACAGACTTCCACCAACCCCATCCGCCCACCATGATTGTAGGCAGCCTTTGGCAAATTGCAACACATGACAAACTTTGTGTTTAGCCAACAGTGGAAATTACAACTGGAGCAAAGCGCTCAATGGGTGCCAATTGGTTTGTTGGCATTGGGAGTTGAAAGTGCTTGTCGGGGGGACGACCTATACATATATATATGTACATAGACAGGGAGGAAGAGACAGAGAACAGTTGGAGAGTTGGGCTAGAGTAGTGCAAAAAGTTGACTACGGTTATCGGAGCAATTCAGTTAAAATGCTTGTGTGACAGCGATTGCCACAATCTCGCTCTGTCGAACTTTCTTTCCGTTCTCAAGTTGACAGTTGCATAGCAAATGGAAATTGTAGTGCATTCATAATTCGCTGAGTGAGTTAGGCGGAAGTAAGAGCAGTTGTTGGAGAGGAGTTAGAGAAAGTATTATTTAGATCAATTTACTTATGCTCACATGAGTGAGAAGTTTTCATATTATAAAATATCATAAAATGGTGTAGTAAATGCTAATAATCATATAGGATTCCTTTATAGATCTGATTATTCGAGGCTTGCAAAAAATGAAGCATGGAAAAAAAGAAATTCTGGAACAAATATAGCAAGACAAAATAAACAAAATTAATAAATAAATTTAAAAAAAAAAAAAAAAAAAATTCCTAACAGATTTCGATTAAAACTTGGTCAACTGAATTACTTTATTTATACACCATACAATTTCTTATAATAATATTTCACAAACTTCACTTGATCAACTTCATACAATTCAATATGCATGAACAAGTTGTAAAATATAAAGAGCGTAGATATATAGTCATTCCCCTTCAGTCTCCTGGAGCTGAATAACTGCAAATAAAATATGCGAACTGTTAGTTGTAACTGAATTGTCATTTATGCCACCAAAAAGTTGCTGCATAATTCATCGCTGCATTTAGTAGTGTGAAACGAGCTGCACAATTTGCGACGAGCTCATGAAATATGCAAGATATTGATATCGAAATTCGCTGAAGCAATTCCAAATGAATTATAAATGGGTGCAATGTTAGCGAAAGCCAAAGCAAACAACTGAAGATGACGAAAAGGAGGAAATTGAGAAGAAACATTTGAGGGTGAGATGATATTGGAGCATTGTTATAGCTAAAGTGAAAATAAATTTGGGATAGAATTCATCAAAAATAAAAAGTTAAAAATTTTCACATCCTCTTAAATTTAATTATGATTGGCTCATGACGTTGCAGCAGTGTTAGTGAGACTCTTTTACTTGTGTGGAGTTACTGTAAAAAGATGAAGATTTTAGGTGCAGGCTTCTCACTTCTGTAGCAAGAGCGGGACAACGATAGCTGCTGCTCAGCTGAACATAGTAGCGCGTGTTGCTGAGTAAGAGCGAGACGGCTGCTTAACGTCGAGTTGCACTTCACACATGAACGCACAGAGCGCCATTAAAAATATGGAGTCTAAGCTAGCAACAACAGTAGCCACATGATCTGTCCTGCTTATGTTAACAGCTTATGTTAAAGAAATGAACGGCATTATCTATGCAGGAAATCAACTAAAGCAGATTCAAACTGAGCTCGGCTCAGAAAAAAATATACACAATCTGTATCGCACTAAATCTAAACAAGTTTTCTTTTTATTATCAAATGGAATAAATCACAAATCTAAACAAGTTTTCTTTTGATTATAAAATGGAATAAATCACATTTTCTTTATAGAGTCCGCATAAAGTTGATGTATTTTTGGCAGCAAACAAACTAATTTTAGTGCAGTGCCACCTGCTGACTACAAATATGCAGCTCGTTGACTAGAAAGAGGAAGAGAGAGTGGGATAGAGAGACGGAGGGATGGAGAGAAGGTAAACCAAAATCTAATGCCAAGAGAATTTCTGCTGCAGCTGTCGACTCTTGAGTGAAAGCCATATTTATTTAGCAACAATGTTGAAAATCGAAAATTTTGTGATGACAAAGTCGATGCGAATGCAGAGGCAACAAAGTCGGCTACCTTTGAGTGGGACAAGGGATGGGTGACGAGTGGGTGGCTGTGCTTTGGCTTTGCCGTTGGCATGCTAAGCAAAAACTTGCCATCGAAATGTGGACAATACGAATAGCATCCGCGCAGCTGCCAACTGATATGAAGTCTGGCTTGAAGTCGCGTGGCGCCTGACACGTAAACCATTTGGCACGCAGTGCATCCACTTGCTGACTCCCTGTGTTGATGTTGACGCACATAAAATGCGAATTGCTGCAGCAGCAGCAGCAGCAGCAGTAGGAGCAGCGGGGGCATGCAACAGCAGACGCCAAGCAATTTGCCAGCTAGCTGAAGTCTGTCTTTGGCAGCGTAATGCGATTTGGGAATTGATTCCGCCGCAGGCCAATAGACCGCAGCAGCTGCAAATCAAACTTAGACAGAGACAGTGACAGGGGGAGAGAGAGAGAAAGAGGCACACACACACGAATACAGTCATTTTACGCAAATTACAATTTTAACTCAAAATAAATATGAGGCAACATTTTGCTTAGACCCTTTTAATATACGCTCATTCATCAAACGCTGCAGTCGACTGACTGCGGCTGAGCAGGTCTGTCATTTGTTGTAATACCCCGTTGCGAGCGTAAAGGCAGGGTATATTGGGTTTTCTGCTTAAGGAATGAGGAACAAGCAGACTTGCATCAGCTCAGCTCTCCAAGAGTAAATTATTGTAATATATAATACACGTATATTATGTCTTTCAATGTTATCAATGAAAAAATCGATAGATTAAGTTGGTTCTTAGCGCACTCTTATAGGCTTTTGCATTATTTACAGTGGAAAGAGGGTATCTTCTAGTCAGTCACTGCAGGCTCACGCACTTTTGCAGCTTTTGACTTTATTGACATGGCAGCCAGAGCTGCGCATCGAATCAGTCGGCGTTTTGCTTCTTCCCCGTCTGGTCACGTGCTTCGCACAATTCAATTTGAAACATGCCACGTTTAAGGGGCGCTCACACACACACACACACACTTACATGGACACACTCGCACGCATATTTACATGCCTTACAGAAAGCCCACTCCTGTCGACCACTAACAACAACAACAACTGTCGCTGATTGCGTTGACAACATTCTGCCATTGTGCGTCATTCGCGTGGCAGCAAATCCCTTGCTCGTCCACCTCCACCTCCACCTCCACCTCCACCTCCACCTCCAACTCCTCCAACCTCGCGACAGCTCGTAAATCTCGTAAATGTATGCACCCCACTGGCCGCTTGCCACGCCTACCACCGCTACGCACTCTCCACAACGCTCACTTTTCAGCCGCTGCCTTTGACAGGCCAAAATTTTAGTTTGGCAACCCTTCGCAGTTGCCGCCGTCTGCCTTCCTGCTCGATTCCAATTTCGGGCACATCATTTGGCATTGTGCTTATGGAATTTGCCGTATCCAGGCAGGCACTCGCTCTCATTGTCCTCTGCCTAGAGCTGTGTAATTGCAACAATATTGGAGTCGCCCGCTCGAACGGTCGCTCGGTTACAGCTGATTTAGTTGTTTGGGCTTTGATTTCGAATCCTTTGACAGGGGCTGTGTGGACTCTCGAGCGAACGACTTAATAAATGTATGCCAGACGAATCAAATGCACAATTAAATAAAGTCTATGTGTACATATCTATATATACATATACATATGTATTCTCTCTATAGGGTTTCCTTAAAATATTTCAATTTTCACAACAATAGACGAGACATGAAGCCAGCTTAATTATGCACTGCCTGGCAGCCTGGCAACGCAGGCAGGCGTGCTGACACGCCCACAGTCTGATAGATTTCTGTTTTCGGTTTTCATTCTTCTTTTCGCACAAAACGCATTTACAAGTGTTCAACAATCAAGAACGAAAACTGAGAATAAAACTGAAAGCGAAGCAAAAACCAGTTGGAACAATGGCAGACATAATTGAGTGAAGAGTCAAATTTTCACAGAATGACCTGGAGATGCCCTCTAGATATGCATGAATATATATTAAATATACATAATTGGTTGATAGCATTAAGAGCTCAAACTGTAAATATTTCGATTGCAAGTCAAATTATTTTAGCTAAGATGAAAAAATCGAAAAATATTTGGTTTGAAAAGAAAACGTAAAGGGAATTAGATTAGAGCACAAAATATAATAAATGAAATAAAATTGTTAAAGGTGATGCAAAATAAAGATTCTAAATATTGACGTGTAAGAAAAAACGATCCTTGAGCGACTAAGCGATACCCCTTACTCTTGACTTTTAGTTTGAATGACTACTCGAAAATATTGAGTGAAAATTATTCAATGATTTTATTACAGTTTCATTTCAGCGATAAATGTAAAAAATGTATTGATTTTATATATATACATATATATAAAAAAAAAATAAAAAAAAAAAAGTATCATGGAAAAATCTGATTTTTTAAATAATATTCATATTTATAATATAATTAATATTTATAAATATAATCTCTAAAAATGATAAGCACTTGTCAATTTGATTTCTAACCATTAATAACGCTTAAAAAATATATAGATTAGATAAAGATCTTTTGATCTGCTATAGACTATTTTATAATTGATAAATGCTTTTGATGTGCTTATAGATGACTTTTTATACCCTGATTTATTTCTGATGCTTCTTTTCTCATCATTGAATATCAAATTAAAAACAAAAATAAGTAGTTACGTATTCTATTTGCCTGAGACTCAGATATTACTCCACGCAGCTCATTCGCAATGTGAACCGCAATTACAGCTTCAATTTGTGCCAGGCAACGAGAAGTCATTAGTGATGAGTACCTGCTCATATGACTGCCATCGTTAAATGGAAACACATTTCCCAATAAGAACTCCACAAAGTTCCCTTTGACACACTCGCAGCGCACACGAATATGCTCCCAGAAATATTCCAATATTCGATAACCGGGCACCTCCAGCGTTGCTCCAGCTATAACCAGATGTAATTACGTTTCCAGAGTCCATATACCCCACAGATGCCAGCTCCAGTGCTGGCGCAACACTTTCTGAGGGGTTGTTGGCAACAGCAAGCGTCATGCTCCTTCAGCCTCATTCTAGTTCCCAGCCCCGCCTCGATGCTGAATGCAAAATGAAGCAGCCGTGAGTGAGTGAGTGAGGGTGTGAGGGTGTGAGTCGGTGCTCTGGCGGTGCTCGTAGATTTCTCTCACATTCTCCAAGTTGGCATCGCTGGCGTTTTCCATAAGGACTTTATTACTTTTTCATTTCGTTTCATTTCGTTTTAATTTTATTATGAGCCAAAAGTGGCAAAGCGTCTGCCACAGCCACAGCCACTACCAATGGGCCAGGATCATAGCATAAGGACTGGCTGAGGGCGGGTTATACACAAAAGAGATACAACAGTCCAAACAACAACAAGGATAACAATAGTGAGGCCAAGGGTTCCTCAGCTGCTCGATTTGAGTATCTGCTCTGTATTCAGCGCTGGGGCGAAACAATTTTTAATTAAATTCTGTGTGTATTTTATACAAATATGAATAATTATTTATGGCAGCAGCAACAGCAGCAACAACAACAAGAAAAACATTCGTAGGCAGTTAATGCCATGCTCTTCGAGTAATATGATATTATCTCTCCAACCTATTATGAAATAGAAAATGAGCAGCATTTGGCATATTTTCAGTCTCGATGTCGACGCCGACGTCGATTAATTGTCGAGAGGCTTTCGGGCTTGCCGAAAGTGTTGTGCTCTGCATTTAAATTGCAGATGATTATTTAAATTTCGCCTGCAATTTACATAATGAAGGTCGGCACTCAACTCTGCCCACAGTCCTCCCCTCCCCGCATCCCCCCATTTCCCGTGCTGAACTCCAGCGACTCGAGCCTCTCAAATTAATCAAACAAATTGCTTTGAGGCTCAACAGCATATGAAAGTCCACCTCGACTTCGTATTTCAAACACTCAGCTGCAGGCATTCGTATCTTTCTATTAGAGTCTCTGAAAACATATTTGCTTTCAATAGAGCGCAGTCGAGTTCCCTTCTTCTTTTTTAATTTCTATAAAGATTATGTTTGGGCGCTGGATAGTTTGTGCCGGCTAAGCAGTTCAATTGGAGCAAATAGAGTGGATGGATGTACCCACTCTATGGGCATGTTCCAAAATACAAAGTCACTTGAACATCACAAAAAAAAAAAAAAATAATAATAATAATAATAATAATAATAATAATAAAAATGTTATGTTATATAATAATATTTGGTATATTTAAAAGAAGTCCCATTTCCAGTAGAAAAGAAAGAAAAATATATTATTAAAAGAAATATCTTTTAAATTGAATTTTACAATAAACCTTGATATCTTTTATATTAGTTGTTTTCTGATTAAAAATTTAAGTTAAATATTTTAATATTTCTGTTGTAAACTTTTTTTTTTTTTTTTTGCTTCAACTCCCACTATATTTCTATATCTCTGCAATTTTTAAATCAAAAATAAAATTTTAAATATATTTAGTTTTTATGTGTGAACTATCTTTTTTCACACATTTTGATGCTTTTAAATTTTTATTTTTTTTTTTTAATTTAACATTTTTTTTATTTATTTATTTTTTTTTTTTTTTTATCAGAATTTTTAAAAATGTAAAATAATTTTTTTCGACTTAAGTGTAAAAGAAATATTTTTAAAATTTTAGCTTTTTTTGTGAGAACTGCATATATTAAGAAAAAAAAGTCTTGTATGCAGTTTATATATACTGCATATATTTAAAACACTTGCTTTTTAAAAAAAAAAGAATTCCAAATAGAAATGAAATCGAAATCTTTTTGTGGAACGTCAATTCAGCTGTGTTCACGCTGGCCTAGCGGACCATATGTATGTATATGTATATGTATGAATTATTAGCATATTCATTTTGAATCAATTTTCAATCAGTTTTTGCTCGAATTTTCATTTCGGCATTGGCCGTGGAATGATTTGGCGGACATTGAGGCGCGCTTTTCATAGGGCAATTAGTTTAATTCGATTAAAATGCGCTGCGGCTGCCCTCAGCAGAAGTGCAGAAAGCATGAGCACAATTTGTCAATGCTTATATATACATATATAGAAAGAGAGCGAGAGAGATAGAGAGAGAGATGTAGATAGACATATTTAATTCATGGGCCTTTGTGCGGTTGCGGCTATTGTATTACATTATTATGTAATATGGCGAATAATGTGAATTCAATGAATGCAAATATCAATTTACTTTTAGCATAATAATTGAATTTTTGTATTTGTGCTTGTGTCTATTTTTGGCCACACACATACACATACAGAGACACAGTAATTGAAATATTTATTTTTCATCTCAATTGCAATAATAAAACCGCACAGGACATTTGCTGAACTCGCGATAACCGCCAGGCAAACACCGAAAACAACACACGCAATGATTACCCAATGTAAAATGCCAATGGCATCTGTACACACACCCACACGCACACAAACAAACAAACACACACACACACACACAGCCACACACAAATATACAAAGGTAATTGTCTGCTTTGTCATTTTGTCATTTTGTCCCGCTGTCTGTTTGCCAATTTGCCAAAACTTTTGCGTTAATTATGAGCCAAAATCAACGCGTTGCAAAACTCCTTTTGTTAACATAGAGTGTCCGTGTGTGTGTTTGTGTGTGTGCGATGCTTTTTGTACATTTGTTTTCGATTAGCTGCAAGCGCTAAAGTCAACAAATCAATGCAGCTCAAAATAGTGAAAATGTTTATGAAGAGAGAGAGAGAGAGAGAGAGAGAGAGCGAGAGGCAGTGTGAGTGGCAGAGGGAGAGCACAAAAGAGATAGCTGGAAAGCGCGAATAATGTGTTTCTAGTTTTGTGCCCACGAGCGATGGCAAATTGCAATTAGCGTGCGAAACGAAAATTTGCAATTAATTATAAAGCGTTCAAGAAATGTTTTTCCAATTCAGAATGCTAAATACACAAATATCACAAGTAGAGACAGAGAGAGAGAGAGAGAGAGAGAGCGAGGGAGATAGCTGACAGATTGTTGTCAAACAGAACATGAATTATTTCTGTGACACAGCCCCGAGCTGAACTCTCACATTTCAAGCTCGTTTATTTAGCAAAAACTCTTTGCAATTCGAATCAAGTTTAGCACCGGCTGTAGGCATACATTTTTTATGGCCCTGCGATTGCAGAGACAATAAACAGCCAACAGTGTTCGTCGCTGAGAGTCTAGACAGTTTCAAAGAATATGAAATTATTGCCAAGTTGCTTAATCTTTACTTAGTTTCTCTATAATTGTAGTTGCGAATTTTTGTTTTCTTCATACTTACTTTCGTATCAGCTGCAATGATAGCTGCGGGGGAGTACCTAAGATGTGCTATCAATTTTTAATGTCCTCAAGGTTCATTGATAATAAGTTTTTCGGTTGATTGCTGTTAAGGCTAAGAGTAAAGACGAATGGAATCGACGGAGGTAAAGGGGTGGGGATACATAGACATAATGAGGGAAAGAAAGGGGCTGAAGAAATATGAATAAAGGAAGAGGAGAGATAAACAAACAATGAGATAAAATGGAAGAGATAAAGAGAGAGAGAGAGAGAAAGAGATGGAGAGAGAGAGATATAATATATTTGTTATAGGAAGAGAGGAAATTGAGATACAGACAGACAGAGAGATATAGAGAGAACGAAAGACAGTTAGAGAGACAGACAGATCAAGTGAGAAAGAGATGAAGTCAGAAGAGTCAGACTGATATAAAGACAAGTCGACAGAGACAGACAGAGAATGAAAAAAAAAACCGAAAGAATAGAGAGAGAGCGGGAGAGGAAGAGGGAGAGAGAGGGAGAGATGTAGAGAGTTTATTCTGTAATAAAACAAAAATTGAGTGAATAAGAAACGAGCATAGTCGAAACATTTCTACGCCTATATCACCAACTTTAGTTCTCAACTCAATTCAGCCATGAAAGGACTCTAACATATAAGGCTTGAGATTTATTATAATAAATGGTAAATTAAGAGCCGTATATTTAAGGAAAACAAACTTAACACTAATTGTTGCAACTCAACTCCCCATAAATATAAAATACTGTTAAATGTTCAACTGTTTTCAAATTCACAAATCCTTTGCCCAACAGCTCCGTAGATTTCCCCAGATGCTGTTTAAGTTTAAGCAGGCAGACAGCAGTTAGGCCGCGCATGAATAAATTGTGGAAACAAATATGCAAGCGAGCATAAAAATGTCATCAAAAGCGTTTAAAAATTGCAAACACAAAACTCTACCTACCCTCATGCTGCTGCTCCTCCCCCTTTTCGTCTAACCAGCTAAAGTCTCTGGAGAAATGCAGCCGAGATAAAGTCTGACGACTAGGCCGAGATTTGCGTTTAAGAGCGATTATAACGATTAGATTATTACGCATTCTTGGCAATTTATGCGATTACCAGAAAGAATATGAAAACCAGGCTAAATGCAATTGAGGGGTTCGCCAAAAAAGGGGAGTTCTCTGGCATGCTAGAAATTTTGTTATTGTTGCTGCTGGTGGAAAACAGCAGGAGCAGCAGCAGGAGCAACATCAAAGCCATGAGCGATGAGCTCAGCTGCTACAGTTCCACTTTTACGACTTATATAACCCAAAAAGAAATGGTCTAGTAAGAACCACAACAACAACAACAACAACAACAAGAAATGTCCAAGTCATACGATATTAAAAAATGCCATCCGAAACACCGAGGCAACCGGCAAATCATCTACGGAATTGTCATCAAATTGAATGCTTCATCTTTTTAGCTCTTGCCTCTTTTCTCCCTCCTTTCCACAGCCTGTAAGCTGCAACGCGTGGCTGACTCTCATTTTCTTTCTCTCTTTTTATTATCCGCCTTTATGGCATCTAAAATGCTTTGAAACTGTTCAAATGAAGCGAGAGGGGCGCCTGGCTAAAGGCTTGTGGAAGGGTTATCTTCTGCTGCCCATCAGTCGAAAATCCTTCACTCAAAAGAAAAAAAAATCAATCGCAGTTAGGTCAGCAGTTACAAATGGGCAAAAACGGGGTCAACTTTCTGCTGAGCTCATGTAATTAGCCCCAACATTCAATTTTCAACTCAAAATGCATCTTTGGCTGCTCAAGGCAAAAACAATTTTCGTATTTAAATAAAATTTAAAATTTTGTTTGGCTAAATAGATCAGAACAAAACTTAGAGGACAAATTCTTTATGTGATTTCGATTGAAACATACAAAAATATATGAATATCGAATATTTTATATATTGAGTATATTGGTTTTCTGCAATGTCCTCCATCGATGAACTAAAAATAACATATACGCTTCATTGGGAGTCGCTTATCGAATAATCCCCTGCAATTTTCACATTTTTGGAGCTCAATCAAAATTAAATTAAATGATATCAGAACAAATGTGTGTAATGCCCAAAGCCATTTCCCAATCATTTTTATACTTTCTTAATTAATTAGGGTGCGTAACAATTACCCAGACAACCTCCAGACGATTTCGTATTAATGTAAAAATGTTTTTAAGTACTTAATTGTTAATGCTCCATAATTGCCCACAATGGATTGCCAATGCGTTCATTGCACCCAAATCAAACGACTTATATAAAAATAACAGATTCGCTTTCAAATTCGAGCAAGACTTAAAAAAATTGACTTTGTTGGGCTTCTGCTTCGGTCAGAAATCGGTCAACGAGTATTTGACTTTTGCCAAAGCCAATGACTTTTCGATTTTCGCTGTTTAACCTACCCTCTCTACCAAATTTACTCTGGCCGCTAATTTTCATGTGTTCGGCTTTGGTTCGACTCAACTTTGTCTGCTTTGCATTTAAATTATTGCCTCTTTTGTGTGTGCGTGTGTGTTGCTGTGGGCGTGTGAATATATCGAGTGGCTCTCATATGGCAATAATTACGCCATTGATTGCTTAATTACAATGCATATGGATCGCGATTGCTCTGCCATCCGTCGCCTCCTGAGCGACCTTAAAGCACTCAACATTGCGCTGCCTGGCACTTTGCATGCATTTCATTTTAATTTAATTTCAGATGTCTTTTTTGTTTTTTTTGCTTTGCTTTCATGTCGCAGGCCTGCAGAGTACACTTAGCTGGCCGACTCGCTGGCGTTCACTCGAGTGTCATTTGCGGCATGTGCAACAACTTGAATTATGTACATGAGCTCAACGGGACACGAGTCGAAGCGGCGACACGACACAGCTGAAGCACTCAGTGGGGGCTGAGCAGCTGCGCAGCCGAGCCGAGCCACAGCCTGATGTCTCTCATGTGTCGAGGCCTTACCAAAAAGTGCCCGAGAAGTGTGCGCGACCTTCAACAATTGCATCAATTATAGTAAAAAGTGATGGAAAAAAGGCTAAATTGAATTAAGTAAAACAGGCGAGGCAATGAAAGGAGAAAATTAATAATTATTGCAAGAAAAACTCGATTAGTTAGTTATATATTATAGATAGCTGAGATCTAATAAATAATTCAAGTATGTGTATTCAAAGAGCTGATGAAAACTTTGGCACATCTAATTGATCAAATCTAATTCATCTGATTTTCTTAGATGAATTACTAGTCGAAATCTAAAAGATCTCAATGATTTTTTTAGTTTTTTTGTTCTCTTTTTTTATAAAGTTAATATAGAAGTAAAAAAAAAAACGCAAATCAATCAGAATAACTTACGAGTAATACAGTCTGATTCATATACATATATATGTACATACATTCATATGTATGGCATTTCGTTCTGCCATTCTGGCTTAACGAATAGCAAAATCTGCTTACAGTTTCTTAACTGTGATCCACGTTGTCCTGATTGGCTGCGGCTGAGAAATATTCTGTGAGTGCGTTCGCGGTTTTTTGGCAAAAGCTTTCACTCATCAAGCGAGAAAGGGACAAAGATGGCTGTCGCTGATCGTAGCTGCGGTTATTGCTGAGTGAGAACGAGATGGCTACTTAGACGCTTCGCCTCTTTATGATTTCAACAGAGCGCGACTAGGACGTGATTGGGCAGCTAGAAAAAAGGCCTGCTAAGAATAAAAAATATGTATTTAAAATAATAATAGCTTTAGATAAATAACTCAAACCTACACGTTAATTATTGTTAATTTAGTAAATTTGTTTTCACTATATTTGTGCTTAAGCCTCGAATAAATATATTTGAAGTCAAAGATATTTGAGCATAGACAACTACATATACAGTTGAAAATTCCATATTGAAACAGGTATAACAATAATTAATGCAATTCTCGTAATGGCAACATAACCCAAAGCACAAATTCGAGACCAAGCAGACACATATTAAACATATATACATTAATCATCTGACCCCATTAGCTCTACGCTATAGTTGGGGCTGCATCTTAATTTGTGCGGAAGCTGCTCGTTTATGTATTTGTGCCAGTGCCAAATGGCATATTGCATCGATGTACCAGCATAGTAGCCATCGTATCGGATGCTCGTTTGGATCAACAACAACGCCATTCGTATCATTCATATCACTCATGAATGATATTCACATTTGCCGTTGCACGTTTGACGCCATTTGGCCAACAGCTAAACATTTACAGAATTTAATTAAGCAAACAAACGCGTCGCTCACCAACCAATACCAGTAGCGTTACATAATCGTACACATACACTGCGACACATACACACACACGCGTTCGCCATTTTGAGCACATTTGTCGGGCAAATGCTTTATCATTTAGTTTCATTCGATGGCTGTTCAATAATTTTCACCTGCTCATTGGCAGCTCGTTCATTCATTTCATTCGTTGACTTTCTGACACACACACACACACCACATACACACACTAGCGCATGCTCAGCATATTTGGTTTATTAAATAATTACGCTCTAATTGCAAAAGTGTCTGCGGTTGCCACTCAGCAATAGAATCACAAACCCACACACACAGCCATACGCAGCCTCCCACACACGCACGGCCTCTCACTCACGCCCACTTCAAATGAATGTCAACCGTTGAGAAATGAGGCCCGCCGAGCGGTTACGTTAAGTGGCAGTCGAATTTCTGGTCGAGCAGCGGGACGAAGTAGAATTTCGCGTGGACCTCATCTGATTTGGCTGCAACCAATCAACTTGATTGAGTGTGCCCCACTAAAGGAAAAGAAAAAAAAAAAAAAAAAAAACAAGAGAAATGAAAACAACAAAAATAGCAAACGCTGCTGATCAACTGTGAATGCAATGAAACAGGAAAGAACCGACCAAATTAAAGCAGAGCACAGCTTTAGACTTAAGGATTTTTCAATAGAAGTTGAGGGAGAGAGAGAGAGAGAGAGAGAGAAAGAGCTAGAGAGTGAGAGGGAGAGAGAGAGAGAGAATAGAATTTAAGTCCAATACCATATAATTTAAATAAAATGAGAATGAAAATTAAATGCCTGAAAACTAAAAACTCAGCCTTCTAACTATGAAAAGAGATTTCCATTAACAAGTTAGTTCTCCCAATAAAAAATTCCACACTTGAGTTCTCTCAACTTCGTCCCACTTATAAAACAAAACTCCTCAAGGTAAACGTATAACTTTTGACTAAGTGAGCGATATATATATATTACATATTATATACATTTATAGACATATTTAATTCATATCTAAATTATTTTGTTGCTTAAAGCTTATATATATACATATATATTATTGTTATGTAAAAATATTTAATTTTTAATTTTAATTTAAGCTGATCAACCAACTAAATTCTGCTCAAATCAATCATTCACTCGCACATATAAAATCAAATAAAATACAGCAAAATAATAAACCGTTCGTTTCAGTCAGACAAAGCACAAAACTTTTGTGAATTTTACAATAAAATTGTACAATAAAATTTGACTGTAGTTCAATGGAATCGAACATTTATTCATCAGCTGCATTCTGTCTATTTTTTCATTTTTATATATATTTGCGTACATTCCTATATGGGTAGGCACACTGCATGGAATTTGCAATAGAATTTCAAAATTAACAAATAATTCTAATTGCAATTCATAGCAGGGCAACAAAACAATGCGAATTTCAAATAAATCTGGAGTACGTAAATTCAAGTAGAATAAAATCAGTTAAGTCGCTTCTAGACAATCTTCACTGTACTTTGCCGCGCACAGCATTCGCGTTCCTCTTTTCGCTTGGCCTTGTCAGCTGCTACCCTGGAGGCTGCCAGTGCCCCGCCCCCATCATCAGTCGCTCGGGCACTTGGCGGACAGTTACGTGGCCATAATTAAATGTCGACATGCAACGAGCGCTGCAAGGTTCACAGCACCACAGCGGCAGCTGCAGCAGCAGTAACTGTGATTTTCTGCGCAGCGAAATTGCCAACTGGACAGATGAGTGGAGTGAGGGTCGATGAGTGGGGGTGTGCTTGATTTTGTTGTTGTTTTCTTTCTTTCTTTTTTTTTTTTTTTTGGCGCCTCTGCACGTAATGATGTAATAAAATCATTTCACACCTCATGAAATGTCGGCAATTTCCGTTGAAATTCGATTGAACTTCCGGCCAGCAGAGCGGACTAGTCACGAGAGGGCACTGGGATGATGCATGTACGTGGCGTGTATATCATTATATATTGCTGCATGGCAACTCACACTCACACACACACACGCATAGATACTAGCTCACACACACATTAGCAAACTGGCGCACATGCTGACGTTTTAATTTTATTCCAATGTCTGTTGCCTCAGAGAGTGCGAGCGAAATCCTTGACTTGAAATTGATTGAAATGATATTGCAAAGGCGTGCTGGCAATGGGCAGCGCGTGCGTGGGCGATACATGCGCCAGCTCCAGCTACAGGTCCAACTGTGTGGAGCTCTGACTCCTCTGGCTTTCACTCTGGCTTTGGCTTCAGCTTTGGCTGCCGCATTTTAGCTTTTCCGTTGGCAACGCCAAGCCTCGTCGCATCTCGTAAAAACACAGGAAATCATTTCGTCATTCCATAAATTGTTATGTCGTAAATCTTTGCAATCAAATGGGCATACACACATCACACACATACTCACACACACACACACACACATTGAGTGTGTGTGCAGACTGCAAAAGCAGTCGCTCGCTTTGTCTACTGCTTTCTCTACTTTTCTGGAGCTGTGTCCTTGAGGCCTTTTCACTTTTCTCTCTCTCTCTGTGTGTGTGTGTGTGTGTGTGTGTGTGTGTAACAAATTGTTGCCATGACGGCGCAGCTCAACTCGACTCGACTCAAGTTCATTGTATCTCACTGTGAGCAGTGATTTGGCCAACTAGCCAACCCTCTTGACGGACTGACTGACTGCCTGACAGAAAGCGTCTATTAACCCCATCGACAGCAACTGGGCTACATTGTGACCCAGCTGCCAATCAATCGTTGAGGTGCATGCGTTGCTGGGCAACTGAACAAGCTCGAAGAGTTATCGCTGACTGGTAATACTTCATCATTTTGCTAAAGACCTATCTGATTGTGATTGAAAGGAGCTCGACTACTTTACACACTCTGTGGGGTTTGTTACGTGAAAGGTTTCTTCTGTCTAGCCTCAATAATTATGAAATGGTTTATTGTTTACCACAAATAGTTCGAATAATGAACAATGAAAAATCGATGAGTTTTTACTAATATTGCATATCCCTCTCTCTCTCTCTCTCTTGCGTTCTATCTCTAACTAGTTCTATCTCTAACTTTCTATCTTTTCTCTCTATTTCTCTGTCTCTCTCTCTTAATTATCATCTCTAGTCTCTTAATTATCATTCTATCGATCTTTTTCTCTGTCACTTCGGCCTCTTCATCAATTACTCTCTATTTTTCTCCTCTCTCAGTTAATCTTTTCATCTATCTCTCTTAGTCATTGCTCTTCTCACTTTCTAAATCCTCTCATTCACTTGATTTCTCAATGTTACTATTTTGTTTTCTCTACCACACTTTCTCTCTCTCTCTATGCCTCTCTCATTGTCTTAAGTATTTTTCTTCCCCTTAATTTTTTTTTTTTTTTTTATTATTTAAACCGTATTTTTATTTTTTTTTATTATATTATTTAAACAGGCTTTTTACTACCAATTTGGCAGCTTAACAAGTTGAACATAATTCCCCTTAATAAGGTCACAGAAATATGATTATCCCCAAAAAGTAGGCAGTACTTTCTCAATTCTTATTTACAATATAACTCTGGCCACCACCTAAATTATTCTTATATATTAAAAGCTAACCTTACCTAAAGGTTATTCTAAAGAACAATCTATGGCAAATTTAGAGACATTCATTTCGAGTCACCATATTTTGTGCTCACGAAATGTTGTTTGTGCCAAGGGTTAAGGCAGCGTCGGGATACGAACAATAAACTAAACACTAGTGTAGTCAACCTTTGCAGGGCAGGTGTCAACAGGCGCCGCATTTCGTTTTTGGCATTTGGAGCACGTGCTGGCCAACCTCAAATTGTGGCCATGACGACGACGCCGACGACGCCGACAACGTCAATGGCGCTGAGGCCGGAAGCTGCAGCCCAAGTAAACAGCAAGGCGGCGAAAACGGATGTGTAGTTCATAAATTTCGTCAACTGCCATAATAACAAACTGGAAGCAGACACCAGAGCAACGGCACAACGAAAATAAAAAACAACAGCAACAACAACAACAACAACGAAAATTGACTTGTCGCCCGCCCATAGATCACACAACATATCATTTTGAATGAGGGCAAAAGCAGAAACAGAAAATAAATCTAAGGATCGTTTGCTTTGAAATGTTGAGCAAGCTGAGAGCTGCAAGTGAGAGACTTGAAGATGTCTTTATTCAGGCAGAAGTAGTCGATGCAGTCATTCTAGGTCTTTTGCAAAGATGTATTTCAGAATTTCAGAAGCATTTGATCTGCCAAGCATAGGAACTCTAGCTTCACCCGCACTTTGATTCAAGCAGAATTTGACTAGTGAGATTCGAAGAGTGAGCTATGATAATATTCAAATATTTTTATGTTGTAGAGCAAGAGATGAGTGTATCATTATATTCAAGTCCATTTTATGTGCAACAGCTACGACTCCTGCCAATCGCCTACATAGGCTTCATATCCCACAGCTATCCTCTGAAAGACTTATCTAGCGATCGTATATAAACCTACGCACACACACACACACTAAGATGGCTGTGAGCACGCACACGCCTCTCATCCCATATCATTGTGATGCCAAGGCGCGGACAGGTTCTGAGAAACGCAGAAATGAATAGAACAGAACTCAATGAAATAGAAAAAGTAAGCCGATAGCTGTAACACTTTGATGAATTCACAGAAATTGGAAGACGCAAAACGTTTAGACTGAAATCATTTGAATAAAATGCCCGTGGTAATGATTTTAGGATGATATACAAACAGAGCTATCCGGTTAAACGTTTTACGATTTATGTAAATACTAAAAAAAAAAGATCAAATTAATGAAATACAGCCATCTAAGCCATTTCCGAAGAGTAGAAGATTTGTAGTTTAGTTTAATTTTTACCCATGAGCAACAAAGAACCATTTTTTCTTACAACTAGCCTAGTTTAGTATATATCGAGCTCTGGCTGATCAAGAACACGTATACTTCAAGAGCTCCGCCATGCCCACATTTAGCCATACTCCACACAGTTTTAGGGAAATCTCATTCTCAATGAGCTGAGCGGCCATCGATGGGCAGTAAAAGTTTTGCTGGCAGACCAAGTCAACATCCTCCCGCTCTCGAGGTCTAATCATAAATATTGACAAGACGCTGGTACGTTTGACAGGTGAATTTGTCACGTCCAAAGCGAGACAGAAAGGGAGGGGCAAAGTGACAGAGAGGGAGAGATGGTTGGCCATTAGTCAAAACTGAGACGAACGAGGCGCCGCAGCCAAAGGCAAACACAAACAACAGCAGCCAGACAGCTGTGGACTGGGCTTTGGCTTTGGTTTGGGTTTGGGTTTGGGCTTGGGTTTTGGGCTTGGGCTGCGGCCATTAGTAGGGCTCAGGATTTATTGACCTTTTTGTACAATTTTCAATCGAACGGAACTATTAAGCAGTTAAATGATAAATTATGCGCCACACAATGAGCGAGCAGCCGTGAAAGCTTTTATGATGACGCACTTCCGCACTTTGCTAGCCATCGCCCCGTTTTAACCAGCTCTGTCTCTGCTTCTTCCTCCCTCTCTCTCTCTCTCTCTCTCACCATACCTCTCTGTTGCTCCGATGTGTGTGTCTGGACTGGTCTGGTCGCTGCGGGCGTGCGCTTCAATTGCGACTTTTATGGCACATCAATCGTGAGCTGCCGGCTGCCGGCGGAGTATATCCCAGGCACAGGCCGTTAACTTTTATTGATTTCAATGGCCAGGATTTGTTCAGTGATTGCCTTGCTGCTGACCAAACGAGCAGCCAGCCAGTCGGCCAGTCAGACAGTCACCCAGGAAGCCAGCCAGCTCATAAAGTGCCCTCAACGCCTTTGACTTAACAATTCGCTTTGTCTCTTTTGGCCTAGTGGGTGGCCAGAAACTGTAACTGTAACTGTAACTGTAACTCAAACTCAAACTCAAACTGAAACTGAAACTCAAACTGGCCGCACGGCCTCTTTATGGAGCGGGGATCATTAAGTCAAGCTCTGCCCATAAATAAAATGGAAAGTTTTTTCCTTTTTCTGCAGCACTTTAAGAACTCAGCGAATCAGGTGAAAACAGTTGGGTTTGCAGCGGACAGGCAAAAGTGAAAAAAGTGAGAATATTTTATGTAGTTGGGCCAAGTTCGTTGGCTATGACGTAATTATTATGCCAGCTTTTCATGCGGCTATTAATAATGGCGAAACGGTTAAGCGTAAGGCAGAGCATAGCTTATAAAGTGTTATTATTATTATGAGGCAGATCGTATATACTATAAAAAGCCATAATAGCCCGATTAAGCCAATTCAAACTGGGCTTAATTTAATCAAGGCGAATTTATTAATAGTTTTTTTTTTTTTTTTTACACAGATATACGAGCATTACGAGATAATGAAATCGAATTTAACAATATCCAAAAAAATACATTTAAATTATTGGTTTGATTTATAGTATTTATTAGTATTATTATTATTTTTTTTTTTTTTAATAAACAATAAAGTTTGTTTTAATAATAAAAATATAATATATATATTTTGTATAAAATCTTTTGCCTTATCTTCTCAACAATCTTACATTAAAACTTTATCACATAATATATTTTACTTATAATAATTAGTATAGCTCCGACTTCATATGCTTACATATTACTTAGGGTTTCCAAAAACGTCTAGTAAATAAACTTTTTATTTACTTTATTATTTTTTATTTATTTTTTTTTTTTTTTTCATTGAAAACTTTTTCCTTAAATTCACATCAATCTCACATAAAAACTCCTTCACCTACATTTTTTCTCATAATAATTAGTATTGCTGAAATGTTTAATTTTAATTTTAAAAATTCTACCAAACAGTTGCAAGTAGAGACAAATTTTCAGAAATTAAAAACCAATTAGATTGATGTTTGCTTTTATTCATTGTCTCATATTTGAGCGTCGAGCTCATATTTGATTCACATTTGAATATTTGAAATGCCTCATCAAATGTCTCTTGCAGCTGTCTCTTTCCATGGAGCTCAAAGTAGACATGAGACCTCAAAAGATTTATTTATATTAAGAGTTTCAGCTCGACTTGACAGAATGCTCTTGAGTGACTAACAAAAGTGCATATTGTGTAAATGTATGTGTGTGTGTGTGTGTGCATATAAATTTTTATGGTTATGGAACTAGCATTTGCCAACAACAACTGGCAATTGTCTAGGAATTAAGTCCACACACAGAGCGGGGGAGAGAGTGGGAGAGGGAGAGCTTTAGAGACTAAGCAGTCTTTTAATAACTGTTGATTTCTAGAGCAGCTCGTCGCACTACAACAACCTTGCATTCAGTGTAAAACCTATAAACATTATGGAGAGTATGGCAGTGCCTCCCTCTACTGAATGCGCAAATCCCACTGCAGCTGCAGCTGCCTAATGCAACAGCTTATTGCAGCTGCTGCTGCTGCTGCTCTGCCTCTGCTGCAGCAAAGCAAAGGAGCTGCCACCCATCTCTGGTCGGCTCTGCCTGTAATTAACATGGCATTCAAAGGCAAATCTCTGCCTGACTTGCCACATACGGCTGCAAATGCCGCAACAACTGTGCCGAGAGTGCGGAGTGCCGAGCTCTACCGAGTCTTGCACAAAAATTTTAAACAGTATCTTTTGTGTGTGTGTGTATGTGTGTTTCTTTTTGTAATTCTTCAACTCTGATGAAATTGATTTAGTTTTTGGGCATATATGCAACACATGCAGCACATGTCAATTAGAAAGCTAGAAAAAATGGAAGCCTGGCTGCCAAATTTAATTTTCTCATGCATGCCAACAGTCAACCTGCTGCTCCTGCTGCTGCTCCTGCTCCTCCTGCTGCTGCTGCGTCTCTTGAGCTGTTCGTCTCGTTGAATGGATTCAAAGCATTTTCATGTCACAAAAACGAAGCGAAAACTTTTCAACATGTGTTGGCAGCTTTCGGAGCTGGTCGAAAGTAAAAAGGAAAAAACGAAAAAAAAAAAATGTGAAGTGACTGAAAATTGTGAAAAACTCGTGCAAAGTTCTGGGAAACGAAAAAAAAGAAAAGTAGAAAAAACCAGGTGCCAAGTGGCAAGTGGCAGGTAATAATCTATGCATGTATGTCTACCTACACATGTGCATATGTATGTATATGTGTGTGTGTGCGTGTGTGTGTGTCTATAGCCAACACTTGGCAGCACTTTACATTTATTGTGGCAGTCGTATGAGTGAACGAGGCGCGCCAGGCGGAGGCGGGGCGGGAGGAGGCTGCTTGCATTCGAAAGTGCCTGTCATGGCAGAGCAAAACGCAAAGCTAGCTGTGCAAACAGTTGGGCGACTTGGCCACAAGTTCTAAGCTGTCTTAGTTGCTTATTATACAGCCAACAGCCCCACACCCACACCCACACACACGCCCCCGCCCACGCCCTCGCCATCGCCCGCGCTCAGCCTCAGTCCTTAGGAGCCCTCCCACAAGCAAGTTCCTGTCATGTCATTGCCAGCCAGGGGCCGTGCGGAAATGAGCAGCTGTCTTGAGCTGTGACTTCTCCATCTGTGCAGAGTAACTCACACGAATAGACACACACAGATACACACATACGCAGCGTACACAACATGAGCAGCATTCAAGTTAATGCCACGCCCACTTTGTGCGCCTTGCTGTTGCCTTTGGGGGCCACTTGTGCTAAGTAGTCGCTGCAGCTGAGTGCAATGAAATTTTAGCTCGCCTCTAGCGCCCAGCTACTAAGTCAAACTGAAAGCACACACGCGCACACACATGGCACACACACATGTCAGCAGCTGCAGCTGTGGCAGCCATTTTTTATCATCATTTCCGTAACTCGTTGACAAACGGAAGCGTCGAGCCGTTCAGGCAATGCCAACTGAAAAAAAAAAGAGAAGAAGATGAAAACGAAAGAAAGCACAACACATCAAGACAAGTTGCACACACATACACACACTCACACTTATCTCTAGAAATACACTAGGCATTGCCTCCCACTAGGAAATGACCGTAATGGCAGCCCTTGCCATTGCCATTGCTTATGATAGAAGAAACCTTCCTAAAAATAAAAAAATAAAAAAACTACAGTTTTTCATATTTATTT
Source organism: Drosophila arizonae (assembly GCF_054131065.1). Lineage (NCBI taxonomy): Eukaryota > Metazoa > Arthropoda > Insecta > Diptera > Drosophilidae > Drosophila > Drosophila arizonae. The sequence continues at coordinate 2,249,282 of NC_142923.1, forward strand.
TCGCCTCCTTCTTCTTCTACTCCGCAGAGTTTTCCCCGAAGTTTTCCGTGTTAGCAACAGCTGAAGCACACTTTGCGGCAGCTGTTGAAATGATCGGAATGTGCCTACAGGTAAATGGCTCCTGTTGTTGCTGTTGTTGTTGTTTCTACCACAAAAAAAAAAAAACCATAACGTAAAGTGTCTGACTATGAAGCGTTCGCCGTGCCATAAGTAAGAGACCTATTTATTTGATGTGTCTAAAAATAAGTTTAGTCAACTTCAAGCAATTACCTCTTAGCAGCATCAAGTTTTGCGGAGCTGAAGCAGAAACAGGCCTCAATATTTTTACAGAATTTAAGACAATATTCTTGGGGAATTTATTTTTAGCTATGTATGTATTGTAGCTGAATGTATACCATAAATAGACATATCCTTCATTTCTCTGCATACCTATTTCTGAATGTAATATTGGCATATCACTTTACATCTGTCTCTCACTCCAATTTTATCGCTCCTTGTTTACACATTTTCCATTATATATGATATATACTGAGGTATTCCACCTTCCATGACCTATAGCACTTTACACAATTATTAAACTCATAATATATCTTTCCTAATCTAAATTTTACTCTGTCGCTCTGATCCGCGTTTTATCTATATCTGCCTATACATAGCTCTCATTCGAAATATGTTTCTCTCTCTCTCTCTCTCTCTCTCTCGCTCTCTGCTTTTCTGGCTGTCTCACTCTGTTTCCCTCAGTGTCTTCCTTCTTTTCCTCTCTCTCCTTGGCTCTCTATTTTACATCCTCTTGCTCGTCTCATGCCATCCTTCTCCCTTTCGCTCTCTCTCTCTCTCTCTCTCTCTCTCTCTCTCTCTCTCTCTACACCTGTTTTTTCACTTATTAACTTTTGTTTTCATATCTAACATTTCATTTCTGAGCCTCTCTCTATCTCTTAATCTATTCCTCTTTTCTTTCTCATTTTCAATAAAAGGGATATTGCTTTCTTGTCTCTCTCAGTCTCCATTTATGCTTCGTACTGTCTTTTTCACTTTCTGCATTTTTCTTTGCCTGCATTTCACATTGTATTTCAATTCTCTATCAATTTGTGTCTCTATTTTACTCCATTTCTCCCCATATCTCTCTCTTCCTCTTCATATTTTACTAGCCTTTACTTTTCGCCTTAACTCGATTCCCATTTCCATCTGTTACCTTAGTATATTTTTCTCCCTCTCTCCCATGCACTCCATTCTCATTGAAAATCTTACCTTGCACTAAAATTTATGAATATATTTTTCTGGCTCACATTCCATTTTTATTGCCGTTCTATAGCTGAACGCCTCCCGTATCTGTAGTTCTTATTAAATTTCCCCCAGCCACTGCTCTGCTCTCTATTGGCTTTCGCTTCGGCTTCTGCCCCGTCACTGGGTTTTGCTGAGTCCTTAAAGCCATTTCACACATTTATACAGCTACTTTGCTGGCCATCCGTATATTGCTCCCCCACCTCTGCCGCTCTCAAATACTGCCCCTGGCCCTAGCTCAATGCTTGGCATCGGTATTCCCCAATTTTTTTCGCATTGACAGCAAAATTCGAAATATATATATACGAGAGGAGACATACTCTCACTCTCTCTCTCTCTCACTCTATATCTGTGTGTCTCTCTCTCTGTCGCTCTCTTTCGGGTCTGTGGCTAAAGTGTTGTCCTGGCTGGCCAGAGCTGTGGTGCTGTTTGCTTTACAGCTTGGCACGTTGTGAGAGGCTCTTGGAATGTTTTTACTGCTGAATGGGTAATTTAGTATTTGGCAATTAGCTTTTGCTTTCGGCTCAGTGTTGGACAACGAGTGTTTTTTCTTTCATTTTTTTTTTTTTCGTTTCCTTTCCGATGTTGTTGTTTGCTTCTCCTTCTCGTTCTCCTTCTCCAGTGAGCTCAGCTCCTGCTCGAATGCAATCGCCAACTCGTTTGTTTGTTTATCTGTTAAATTATGCAGTCGTCTATTAAGTGAATGAGATTTATGGTAGCAGCCGGCAATTGGAATCCTTTTTTGCTTGGCTAGTTCTCCTATGGCTATATGATAGAGCGACGTCGAGTGTCGGGGCCATGTTTTTGTTGCCTCTTGCCACATTTGTAATTAGTTTTCATGTCCTTCATGTCGTGGCAATTGGCCACATTTTTGTTGTTATTTCATTCTGTTTGCGCTTCATTAAATATTATTGAAATGTTGCAATTAATTGCGTAATTGTTATTTTATGTTACAGCAACGCCAACAACAACAACAGCAACAACGCCACAGCACAACAGCAACATCAGCTCGTGGTCCACACTTAAAGCACTTGACACAACAACAACAACGGACAACAACTGCATTTACAGATAGCCTGCGGCCTGCGGCTCTTTTAGGTCCTGCGGCCATGTGACGTCCTGCAATTTGCCCGCATCCAAATTAAACACAAATAACTCGCCATCAGCCACGCAGCAACAGCCCACACAAAAGGTAACCCGAAAAGCCGAGATTCTCATAATTAGGCAAATATATTCAAATATAACAACATATACATATATTTTAATTCCAGTTTTAATTACAAAATTATTACAAATATTGTGCCGTTATTTTTAGGCAAACATTTTTGCATTCACAAATTGCAAATGTCAATCAAAGAGAGATAGAAATATTTATTTTTTGTATAATATATAAAGCAAATTCGGGGAATTTGGAAACATCTTGATAAAACAGAAAAAAATGCGTAAGGGTATACGTAAAAAAAAAAAGCATTAGAATAAACGTGGGGAAAAACGTATGGAGAAACGTAAGAAAAAACGTAGGGAGAAATGTAAGAGATAACGTAGAAACAAGTAAGAAAGCTCTAGTCGAGACTACTCGACTACGAAATCCCCTGAACCCTTGGAGTAATAGCTATTTCAATAATTTTTCGCGTCTTTCAGCTTACACAAGAAACTCGCACGCACGCACACACACACAGGCATACATACACACATACATACACACACACATACACACACACACATATACACACACACACACACACACATACACACACACACACACACACACACACACACACACACACACACACACACACACACATACACAAACAATTACATACATATACACACACAAGCATAAACACGCATGGGCGGCAGTGAGCGCTTACCATGAGAACTTAATTGCTTAATACGACGTGGACGTATGATCTTCATGAAACTTTCAGATTATGATTATAACATGGATATGCATGTAATTGCTAAAGCACAAGACTCTAGTATTTGAAATACGCTTTTTACAAAAGTGAGAGTGAGGGGGTGAATTTAAAGGTGGGGGTAAATTTTAACAAAAACCGAAATTGTATAAATTGCATATAAGCATATATAAAAATTTGAAGACTCTAGCAATAAAGGTGTAGAAGATATAATTTTATAGCTGGTTTTCTATAAGTTTTTATCGATAAAAAAGATCGGGATGAGTTATCGATTTTTAATGATAAACTTGATATGCGCGCTGTAATTACGGACATTTTAAAAAAAGTTTGAAGTCTCTAGCTCTTATATCTTCTGAAATCGACGCGTTCATACATACGGACAGACGGACAGACGGACGGACGGACAGACGGACAGACAGACGGACAGGGCCAAATCAACTCAACGTCGCCCTGATCAAGAATATATATACTTTGTGGGGTCTGCCACGCCTCCTTCTGCCTGTTACATACATTTCAACAAAACCATTATACCCTGATTTCCCATTGAAAATGGGTTCAGGGTATAAAAAACGTAAGAAGAAATGTAAGAAAAACGTAAGGAGAAACGTAAGGAATAACATAAGCAGAAACGTAAGGAATAACATAGGAAAAAAGTGAATGTACATAACGACGTTAGCAATAATGTAATAACGTACGAAAAAACGTATGTTAAAACGTAAGAAATTCCGTAAGTTAAAGGAATAACGTATGCAATAGCGTAAAAAAAATTCGTATGTAAAATGAATAACGTATTACGTATGTAATAACGTATGAAGTTACGTATGTAATAACGTAAAGAAACGCGTAAAAAGCTAGTATTAAAACGTAAGAAATTGTTTTAATGATTCTGAGAGATATGGACGGAGAGACTACAGGACAGACTTATTAGAAACGATTCGGCAGGTGATTATGATCCAGAACATAATTAAGAAGTAAATAAATAAATTAAGTCAATAAAAATGAGTAAAGAAAACCCAAACTCAAAACGTGAAATAGGTAATTTCAATTACATATGAAGCTTGCAATATTATTTAAAGCATATGTTTTACTTCAACTTAGTAATATATTTCTGGACAACAATACTAAATCACTATTGACTCATATATTGACTTATATAATTTTGCTTCACATACATAGGTCGCATTGGGTCATAGGAATTGTGCACGAATTTACCTCAGAGTCTGAAGCACTTCAATCTAAGCCTATTAGAATAAATACGCATACGCCGCGTAAGCCTGGTAGATTTTTGCCTTGAGCTGAAGTCCTTTCAATTAGAAGTGAAATAATTTGCCCTGACATTTCGCTTCAGCTCGAAGTTAGTTTTAGTTTTACGTAAACGCTTTGTTGTTTGCTAATTCTTGTTGCGCAACAATAAAGCGAGCTAAGTGCTCTATATAAATATATATATATATGTGTGTGTGTGTGTGTGTGTGTGTGTGTGTGTGTATACAGCAAACGGTAAGTAAGTCAAAGTGTGGTTCATTGTGCACTGGCGGCGCAGTAAATCAAAGCGAAAAGCAGCTGAAGAAGTTGCCCGTTGTGGACCTGGCGCCCATTTGTCAAAAGTCAACAGGCGCGTTGACAACTGAGTTGTTGCTCCTGCTACGGCTCCTGCTACGGCTCCTGCTCCTGCTCCTGCTACTGGCGGTCGGGTGTGGCCCGGGCTATTTAATTTCATTATTAAACAATGGGCGACAAACTGGCAGCAGATTTCATTTATGGTCAAAACGTCACACGCGATGGCCACTCTGAGCCACATATGGAAGCGGCACGCAAATTTATGATGTTGATGCATTGCCCCGGAATTTGGTAATTAAACAAATATGACAGAAATATTGCAGCCACTTGGACTCACTTGATTGATGGCCTCCAGCAGAGCGGGCAGCCGGGCAGTCGGCCAGGTGAAAAGATGGCCAAGTTCAATTTGGCCAATTAGCAAAATCTAATTGCGACTGTGCAATCGCAAAATGAAACATGAAGTCACGCCTCTGATTTATGCGGCAACATTTTAAAATGTCCGGCGGCATAAGCCGTTTACATAATTTATTGGCAACACCTTTAGGGTGGACCCAAACCCTGCGAGCCGTAAAATAAATAATAATCCAAATAAATGTGGCACGTGGTGCCTGAGCAGGAGCAGGAGCTGGAGCAGGAGCAGGAGAAGAGACCGGGGCTTGAGCCTGCGCCCTTCTGGCTCGCCCAGGCGTTAATTGACAGTAATTTTATTAGGTAAATGAAGCTGCGCACACGGCGGCCGCTAGATGGCGCCACATTTAACAGCATCGTAAATATTTAACAAATTATACGCTTTTAATGAGCTGGAAAAGTGCAAATCACTGACGGCTTTACCCAATGCCCGGCTCTGGTTTCGGTTAGCTCTGGTTTGGTTTTGCTCGGGCTCGGCTCTGCCTTTATCAATTTTAAAATCAAAGTGACAAATGCAATAATTAAAGGCGGTTTCACTGCGCATGCAATTGACCCAGTTGCCCAGAGATCTGCGAATGTTTTATGCAAATTTCAATATAAATATATTTATTCTTGAAATATCTCTAGAGCTTTTGACTTTAAAATGAAGTGCATTCATTTAAGCGCAAATTTTATTATAATAATATTTAATTGCATTGCTGTTCATATTGTTGCTGTTTATCATTATTTTAATTTCCTTTTTTTTCACTCAGCTGTCAGAGATGACAATGAGCTGACATATGCTGCAGCTATTTGTATCATAATTGATATATGTCAAATTTATGTTCTGGAAACTTTCACAAAATCTGCTCAATGAATTTCTCTCAATTGCAAATTTGACGTGAACTTTGTCGTTTGAGCACACAAAAGACCTATTCAGGCAGTCACATAATAATAAAGCTCTACAAATTCGGACAGCTGCCTAATAATGTGTTCAAACTGGGAATAAATAGTGCAAATTAATAATTGCATTCATATATTCATATTCAATACATCGTATACTTATATATTATATATATATTATTTCATATATCGCTTACGACCAGCATCGCCTTAATTCATATAATTCGCCTTCATATATTCATATTCAATACATCGTATACTTATATATTATATATATATTATATCATATATCGCATACGACCAGCATCGCCTTAATTCAGGCCAGCAAGCAGCAGCCAAACAACAATTTCCTACACCTAAAAGTGCCCCCGGGAGCATGCCCACAGTCGAGAAGAGTTTCCATATTGTAACGGGTTATTGGCCTATTCAGCAGGTAGCTTGAGGGACTTTGGCTCTGACTAATGAAACCTGTGATTCTGTCCTGGACACTTGGGAGATATCAAGTTGCTGCGAGCGCTGCTTTAATTTTCAAGAGATATTTCAAGTGTCAAACGCAGTCAAAGGCAAAGTCTTTCTCTCTGTCTCTTTCTGCGCTCTTCTCTCACATCCATCTACGCATACACAACTATTCTCTGCCTCACTCGCCTTTTAATGTAATTAATATATTTGTCCGGCTGTCTCTCTCTCTCCCTCGCACCCATATTTCTCAATCCTGTAACTTTCTTTATAGGTCTCACAGCTCTCTCTTTCTCTCTCTCTAACACGCTCGCGCTACCTATATTTCTATTTTGTCCAATGCGTATTTGAGAAAACGAGAGACCCTTTCTCTCTCACTCTTTAGCATAGAATCTCCTATCTTCCTCTCTCTTTTCCACGCTTTCTTGGTATCTCTCCATATCTCCGTATATCCTTCAATCTCCATCTCTCTCGTTATTTATTCTTCTCCCTCACTTTCTCTCACTTTTTTCTAACTCATACTCTCTCTCTCACACACTCTCTCTCTCTCTTTCTCTCTCTCTCTCTTTCCTTTTCTCTCTTTCATTCTCCTTATCTCTCTCACACACTCCCTTTTCTTCTAGCCCTTTTTCTCGCTGTCTCCCTCTGCCTCTCATTTTCTCTCTCCCCCTTCTCCATACCTCTGTTATCTAACAGCACACACCCACTTATCAAGCAGCCCGCTTCCTGCCAGAAGTGAAAACAATTTGAAGCGCTCCTTCAACTATTTCTTCTCCTTCAGCTTCTTAACTACCGCTATTATTGTTCATATATGCTTTAGTTGTTTACTGTTCATGCTTGCTTAACTTTATTGCTGCAGCTTTTATTGCCGTCTACTGAGTGCAGTAACTGCTCTTAACTGAGCTTTTATATTAACTGCAACTGCAGCTGCTATTGGGTCCGTTTTTAGAGGCATCTTTGCTTTAAAGCGAATGCACTTTTAGCCCAGTTTAGTTCCCATTTCAGATAAGACTCTGCTCTGTTCTCTACACTACTCAATGATTCAAATCAGAACTCCTCACTCTCTCTCTCTCTCTAACTCTCTCTCTAACCCTATCTCCTTCTCTGTCTGGCTATGAAAACGTTTGCCAACTGCTTGGGCTGCCATTTGCAATTGTTGTCAGACATTTTCATGCGAGCTCATAACATTTTATGCAGCAAATAAATTTGCATGTTGCACTTTTGAATAATCGTCGCCGTTGACAAACAACTGGCAGCCAAGTCGCTCGCCTGGAAATGTAAACCGATTCTTCAGATACCCCTCCACCCCTGCCCAACCTCCCTCTGCCCACCCCTCGCAAGTTAGTAGCAAAAATCGAGATGTGCTGCTGCTGCTGTCGCTGGAGCAACGCCAGCTGGCACTCGCGCCAAGCAGCTTAGGGGCGTGGCATGGGCAACGCCTCCCACTTGCATGCAAATTGCTCAGACACGTAAATTTTGGTGGCCGGCGACGAGTCGAGTCGAGTCGAGTCGAGTCGAGGCGAGTCGAGCCGGATCGAGTCGCGTCGAGTAGCACGATGACGACATCCTTGCATGAATGAAGCGCCCAAATGAAATGCCATTAATTTGGCAAATGAATGCGGTTGCGTCTCCAGTGTAGCCTCGACACGACTCGACTCTCGCCTCGACCCTCAGCAAGCCGCGCCTCAACCGCAGCCATGCAGATTGCTCGAGCGCCCAGACGGGGGACTGGGATACCCAGCCAGCCAGCCAGCAAGCCAGCCGGCCTGGGTAGCCAGCTGCCATTTAACAGTTACCCAGGCACAGGCAGAGGCACAGAGCCACCCAGCTAACAGTCAAGCACATTGCGATTGCCACTTGGCAGCAATTACCCAACAAGTGTAAGCAAAAATTTACTCTCGTTTCTGCAACACTTTTGTCTCTCCCTCTGTCTTTCTCTCTCTTTCTCTCTCTGCCTCTCAATTTAAACGTTGATTCGGGAAAAGAGCAAACGTAGATCCTTTTAGCATTCAGCTCTGTGTCGGTAATGCGGTTCGCGGTTAGCAGAAGAGACCAAAAGCGAATATAGCTATGGAAGATAACAGTGAATAAATACTAACCATTCCAACAGTTGCTAGGGAGTAGCATATAGCCCTTCTATAATATTATCGCTTTTAGCATATTCAGAGGTACATAATAAATAATCTTAAAAATTCCATTTAAAATTACAATATTTAAAGTTCTTATCAGTAATCGTTATCGATAATCGATAAATCTCTTGAAGTAGGAGATATGTAATAGTAATAGAACTGTAAACGATGTTTAATATATAAATTAATCTCTCGGATATAGGAAAAAGGTAGAAGACTATATAAACTTGGTATCGATAAGCATACCAACGATAGCAAAAGCATCGATTTAGATTTTAAAATGTTTAAGAAAATTTTTTTTATATAAACTGTCTCTTATTAATTGATTTATACCCAATATCAATAACAGCTATAATTTTCTGAGGAACTATTTTTAAAATAATCGATAATCGATATTAAATGGGTTGTAGCTTATAGCTGTTTGAATATGAGTGCACTCTATAATATCTAATAACTTTTATGACGTAAATACACGTCTCTCCAAAATAAATATGAATTTCCAAATAAATTTCAGATTCAGTCTTAATTAAATCGATAGTTACATATTTTATTGTATTGTATTGTATTGTTTTTAGCAATCGTTATCAATATTACCTTAGTCGATAAACTCTTTCTTAAGCCCAAACACTTACAATATCAATATAAAAACCTCACCCCACTTCTATTATATGTACAGCAGAGCGAATCCATAAAAAATGCTCTTAGTTCTCATGCCCTACGGCTTCACCCCCATCTAATCGAAACTTAATAGTATAACCGCATTTGGATCAGCTCTAATGCACGAATTTCATTAAACAGCAGCGAAAACATCAAATTAATTTTTTTTCGTTCTCTCTCTAACTCTCTTTTTCTCTTTCTTTCTCTCTGTTTTCTTTTTTAGTTTCCTTAATCGAATTGGTTGATTCGACCTCAAAAAAAAAAAAAACTGCAGCGTTGTCAAATGGAAGAAAAAATCGTTCAAGACGCGCCCATAAAATTTTAACAAAAAAAATACATAAAGCTGACGGATTTACGAACTAAAAGACAGAGAGAGAGAGAGAGAGGGAGAGGGAGATGGAGAGAGAGGCATTCACTACAGCTGGTAGCTGAGTGGTTCTGGGGGGCTGTGGGTGGTTGTGGGTGGTTGTGGGGCTGGGCTGAGTGCTGAATTGGTGGGTGCCAAATAATAATAGTTTTTCACTTGTGCCGCTGACCGCCAGCAGTCGAGCGTTGAGTTTATGTGACAAACGTGACTCAGGCGACAATTGCTCGGCTTTTCGGTGTCAAAGCACAGTCAACCCTCACTATAACTAACACTCGGCCTCTCTCCGTCCCTCCCTCCCTCTCTCTCGCTCTCAGAGTTTGGCCAGGCTTTGGCTTTTTTATGGCCGCACAATAAAGCGAGCAATTGAGCGTCTTAAAGTGTCGCCCAAGTGCATTTAAATCACACACTTTGCGACCATTTGCCGTAATTTGACTTTAAATGTTATGACCCCCGAGATGTCTCAAAGACGTTCTCTAGTCCGAGCGAGAGAGGGAAGAGAGAGAGAGAGAGAGAGAGAGAGAAAGAGAGAGGCTCCCCACTTACTGTTAGTTTCCTTTAGTTGGTAAACCATTTTATGGTCATGTCTGGCGCTTACAACTGCTGCCACATAAATTTGATGGACATGTCGATTATGTGCTAGAAACGACCCAGTCAGCAGTTATTCCGCCTCCTGCCAAGCTGACCTTGATTTGATATACCGAAATATCCAATGGAAGCAAAAGGAAAATATTTAAAACATTTCACATTTCGCATTTCGCATTTCTCTTTTATTTTTTATGTTTTTAAATTGCTGCGAAATTGATTTCTGCATTTCAGCCAAAAAAGTAAAAAAGCAATGCGAATGGCCATAAAAATATAAAATATGGAACAAGTGCGCATGTATTACACTTCAACGATTTATTTAAACATACATATATATTACGTAAATATGTGTTAAAATACCTCCTAGGCAAATGGGACAAAAGGTATTTGCTGCGACACAGATCCAGTTGTGAAGAGCTGAAGCTAATGCTTGGAGAGAACTCAACATAATCGATAAACATTCCGAGCAGCGATAGTCGATATTTATCGCCTACAAGCGGACTGAATGAGATATGATCGACGTTGCTTACGTTGTTTTATACAATTTTAATATTTGATAATATATTTTAGTCTACTTATAATTAATGTCAATATAGGGAAGTAATCGATAACATGATTGCCAACAACATGAAAGACGAATATTTTTCCTATAAGTAGCTGTAATTTAATCAGCAAATCTATATTTAAGCACACTTTTAAGAGTATCATAACTAGCAAAAACAGATATATCGATATATCGTTATCGATAACACCAAAATCATTGCAACCACACATAAGTCCAAATCATTATTTCCTCCAAATGTTTCCATATAAACCTTTCATAAGGATTTCTGTTAAGCATTAACCCATATTTCGTTACTGGTTATCGATAAAGTTAGTATTGCGCTAACAAACTTAAGTCATGACAAAATAAAACCACATGTGTCATAGATAAAAGGAAAGGAAAGTTAAGAATATTTCATATATGCCAGAAAAATACCTATTCAGAAAAAAGTAATCAAGAAACACTATTTGATAGCAAATCCTCTGTTCGATAAGTTCATCTTGAGTATCATACTTTCAAGGCCCACAATTCTTTGCTAGCAATATATATTTGATGGTTACGCAGTTGCAGAGCTTTACTTATATTTTTATTATTTTATATATCATTTTATATTCATTTTATAGAGCATCTCTCCGTCATTCACGGCCCAGCTGACTGGTTTTTATTGCTGCATGTGCTGCAGCATATTCAGCAGCATTACACGGCGAAATCGTTGGCTTAATATGCTAGTTATAAAACTGCACGCACACACACACACAGAGAGAGGCGAACACGCACAAGGAATATGCCAGGGACACACAAAAAGCAGTTGCAGATACGCAAGGCAAATAAAACCGGGGAGGTCCAAGCATCGCAAACGATGAACATGGAAGAGAGCGAAAAAATATTAATAATTACCAGCGAATATAATAAAGCACGATAGAAGACTTATTTTCCGCGTGTCGAAGCTTAAATGCTCTGGGAAAAACACAAAAATAAATTGCTAAATGAAATAAGACTAAAGCCGTAGTAAGCTGAAAGTAAACATTTAATATTCATTTATAAATAATTAAAATATGTATAGAGAGAGAAATATGACAAAAATTAGATGGAAATTAGATTATCGATAAGCTTTGCCCTTTATAAACTCCAAAATTTATTTCTGATTTTTAATTAAAGAATTTTTCTCTTTGCTTTCATTGCTTTCGTATATATTTTAATAGGCATACAAAAATATGCCCAACGAAAAGTGTATAAAAATAAAACAGAAAATAATTTCAAAATACACATATAAAAGAAAATCGTATATATTAAATAGCTGCTGGACATGAAAACCATTGACCATGGCTATAAGAAATATGGCACACACAATGCAGAATGCCTGCAGCATTAAGGCCAGCACATGTGAAGGAAAATTAGCAACTGGGCACAGAATGAGGACAGCCATAAGCCACATTTCTTAATCAGTCGAAGGCAGAGCACGATTTATCTACTTTTTAAAGGCGTTTGTTTCCAGCTTCGAGCAGCTGCAGCTAATTTGGCAGCCCTTGAAATGAGCTGCGCATTAAGCTGAACGTCAAAGCGAAGAGCTGAGCAAGCCAAAAAATAAAAAAAAATAAAATAAAAAAAAAAAAACAGAAAAAAAATAGAGAAGGAAATAAAAAATAAATCCAAAACCAAAAGCTGAAGCGCCGGCTGCCTCTGTCACAGCGGATGTGAATGCGGATGCGGCCGCTTAAGTGCTTGCCGTGGCTATAACAATATACAACAACATTAACAACAGCAGCAACAATAACAGTGACAACAACAACAACAAAAACAACAACAGCAGCAAGTAGCTGTAGCTATAGCAAGCGCAGCAACAAAAGCCGCTGCTGATATGCCGCTTATTATTTATGTATTTTAATAACAAGCAGACGAACGCCATTGCCCATTGCCCATTGCCACAGACAATGGCGGACAGGCAACAAAATGGCCGACGGTTAATGCGACAGCTGCTGTGGCCAGCCAGCCAGAGTGAGCGAGCGAGCGAGAGAGAGCAACCAAGAGAGCAGCCGCCCAACTGATAGCCACAGCCGCCCAGGCAAGTAAAAGAATCCAGCTGCAGCGGACAGCCGCCGCCTTTAAAATAATAAACAACAAGTGCGGAACGTGATCTAAGTGAGAAGTGCTGCCAGACTTGAAGATGCTCTGTTAATCGATGGGAATGAATTTAAATTTATGTTTATGTTCAGAGGTAGAGAGAGAGAGAGAGAGCGGCAGAGGGAAGAATGTGGAAGATAAGGAAAAGGAAAGTTAGTAAAAAGTCAGAGAACATCACAGCACTGGGCAGGGAAACAGAAAATTCACAAGAGAAGGGGACATGGAGAGAGAGAAAGAGAGATAGCTAGAAAGACAGAGACAAAGAGAGAGAGAGAGAAGAAAAATCAAGAAAGAGAAGAAGAAATGCAGACAACTATAGAAAAAGGGAATAAGGGAAAAGATAGAGAAAAACAGAAAATGAAACTTATCGAGATAATGAAGAAAGTGAAAGAAATAGCAAGACTAATTAAAGACAATAAAACGAGGAAAGAGGAAATATTCGAATATTTTCCAATGCACGCAAATATTTGAATGTATTCTAATACAGAGAGATCTATTGTTTTCTTAAAATCAAGCTTAACTCTCTTAGCTTCTAATTAGTTCTGCCGATCTTTCTCTTCTTCTGCTATGACACGCAAGTATCCACCTCCTCAGCCATCGATATGGTTAACTATCGATAGATGTGTAACTATCGATGGTTAACCATAGTGGTAGTCTCTCAAATATTATACTGTATTATAATATAATAATACAAGAGAAACAAATTATTTTTTTTGATAAGCATATAATATCTTTATCTGAAACATACATCATTAATATAAATGCTCGCCCGCAAAAAACACATACATATATACGAGTTTCACTTATGTGCGCCTAGCTTCCCTCTCAGCTCTCAGCTCTCGGTTCTCTCAATGTCAATTCATTTGAGGCTTAAGCTAAGCTTTAGAGCAACTTCAATCAGTCAGTGTACAGGGTACACTAGATGGCGAAGTTAAATTGACGGCAATGATTACGTCGACCGCTCGCCGCACAACAAGTCGTATGCTTAATGCGAGTCGCTTGGCATCAGCAGGCATTTACAGTTTAAGCTCTGCTGCGGTCGCTACTTGAAAATCTGGCTAGCTCGCTCTTACGCCGGCTTTCCGCACGGCTCAACTGCACTCTTATCCAGTTAAGACCCCATTATAATCATGACCATACAGAGGCATTTAAAAGTATTTAATATACATAAATGTTGAGATACTTGTGCGCAAATACACAGCCATACATACATACAAATATGTATGTGTGTGTGTGTGTGTGTGTGAAAGAGCTGTAGCTGAGCCACTCGTTGCATAATTAATGCGTCGAGTTTTACATTTACATTTACAATGCGAACATTGTACGCAACCAACGAGGCTGATGATGCGCATTAAGTGGGCGTGGCCGAAAGGCCAATGCGACCGACGCGACGTGCAGTCAAGTAAAGCAGGTAAAATTGATGCACCATATCAGTTGGCAAAGAAATACATACACAATATATATATATATTGGAAATGCATACATGTATAATCGTATATACGTATACACACATACATATATGTATGAAGTAAGCTGCGTACGTGAGTCAATGATGCTGCCTTCTGGCTTAATGAAATTATCATTTTCATTTCGGTTTCCTTGTCTTGCGGCCAAATGAAATTTTCAACAAAAATTAACAAGCAGCAGGCAAATTCTTGAACGGCAGCAAATGATTCGAAGCTAACGACGTTGGAATACGCTCAGTGATGGAGCACAGCTGGAGATAAATCAAATTACCGTGAGTCTATGGCCTCATTTAGACACATATGGGAGCGAGTAATCCTGGAGTATGCGTACAAGTTAAAGTAACTAAAAATAATACATATAATAAGAGAGGATAAGCCTACAGGTTAGATATCTATGTCTACCATATAAGGTTATCCATCTCTTTCTATTCCATTGAGTATAATTATATTCAGTATTAAGTAAAATTAACTAATGTGATTTTCCATAAATGAAATTTTAATGTAAAATATATAAACAATATCATATAATCGTACAATATAATATAAATACAAAAATAATAATAATAAAGACTAAAGTATTGAGAATAATCTAAATGATTTTTTTTAATAAGCAGAATTAGGGCGTTTTTTAAAAAATATATTTTTATAAAATTAAAACAATATTATACAATATTCTAGATATTCTAAAACCTAATAAAAATTGCTTCAATTTTTTTAAAGAATTCTTATTTTTATATATATATAAAAGTATATGTATACATCTCTTAGTATTCCCTAGCGACGGCAACCACAATGCATCATAAATTTAACTCGTAAAAATATGGAAGCCAAAATCTCTGTCGCTAGAAATTTGTGCACTTGCTGCTCATTAAAAGGCGCGCTCAAAAGTAGGCAACGATTTTGCTCGATGTTTTATTTCGACTGCTGCGTACGCAGCTCTTTAACCAAATAAATGAGCAGCAGCCGAGTGAGCGCTGCTCTGGCTGCTGCTGACGTTGACGTTGACGTTAACGTTGAGGCACGCACGTGGCTGGCAATGAGTTTATAAGTAACCAGGCTCCACCCCTTGCTGGCGCCACCTTAAAAAAATTGCATGCAAATTAAGCATACGCAGCGTGTGGCGGGTTTGTTGCTGCTCTACAGTTGCAGTTGCTGGCTGCAGTAGGAGGAGGGGTGGAGGAGTAGTTGCTGCTGTTGCCGTTGCTGCTGCTGCTGCTGTTGCTGCTGTCGTTGCTGTTGTTGGTATTAGTGTAGTTGCAGCTGATATTGCAATTTCAGCAGATGCTGTGGCGTTTTTAATGAGCGGCATAGCTATGTAACTACACAGCATGCTCATAAAAAATGTTGAGCGTCATAAACGACTGTCACATGCTCTATAAAAAATATGATTGTTCGTTGCTTAATTCTGGTATTCTAGTAAGGTCGCGTGGGATTGAATGTTTTATTGCATGCCTGTCAATGAACTGCAATACAAGCTCACCTCTTACCCTCTATTTAAACTCCATTGAATCCATTTCAACAATTTTAACTATTACTCTATAATTTTTGTCAAATATATATATATGCATATATACCATTTAATTTGGAATATAATAAATATTATTATTTTTGTCAAATATATAAATACATATATATTTTTTAATTTGGAATATACTAAATATTAAAATTAATCTATTTTTTTATTTTTGTATAGCATGTTTAACAAGTTATTTGAAATTATTTACTCCAATATTATAATTCTTATATCATTATATAGGTTCAGAACCCTTTTATAAGCCATCTAGAAAAAGTCTATTTTTTCATAAGATACAAGCTTAAAGCCTATTTTCTACTATAAATTATTAAAATCTTCCATAATTGTTTAACAAACATAAGCAAACAGTTAAGTAAAAATAAAAATCTTTTTAATGTTCGTCAATAAATATAAATTATTTAATTGTTGTTTTATTAGTATTATTTAATTTTTTTTTTTTTTTTTTTATTTCTTCACTTTTATATAAAATTATTTTATTTTTTTACCAAATATTTCTGGCATTATTATTTTTTACCGTTTGCTTGAGGAAATCGTATACTCGAAAACATTTATTTAAAATTATTTGTTGTTTGGTAAAAATTTGATCACTTAGTAAAATTATTTAATGTTTGGTAAAAATTTGATCAAAATTAATTATAATGTTATCCATCGATTTAAAAAATAATATAAATTGTATTAATATTTTTTTTTTTATTTTTTAATATTATTATTATTAATGATGATCCAGTTTTTGCTATAGACTCGTTTTCATTTAATGTGCAGAGTATCAAATGCTTACTGCATGCAACAACATATCTCATGCATAAACATCGGCGATGCTGTTGTTGTTGTTGTTGTAGGCGTGGCATGTATTTTTAGTTACTAGAAGCTGCAGCTGCCTCCTGATTGCATATGCTCTATAGTATGTATGTATGTATGTATGTGTGCGTGTGTGATTGGGAGTGCGAGTGTGTTTGGCAGCGTTGCCATATCATTAATTTTGTTAATTAAAAGTGTTGCACGGCTTTAAAGTTTGCTGCCTGCTAGCAGTACATACATATGCGTGTGTGTGTTGTTGTTGTTGTTGTTCCAGTTGTCAACTGTTGGCCTTGTAACACTCGCTGGCAGCGCATCTGCATATGTGTGAGTCAGCCAGAGAGTCAGCCAGTGAGTCAGTTAGACATTCAGTCAGTTCGTCATGCGCTTGGTTAGTTTTGCACCTGGAACAACCTGCTTGCTCTATTCCACCCACTGCCACTGCCACTCCCATGCCCACTCCCTGGCCTTAGTTCTGCTGCTGGCGAGTTTTTGGTTTTGTTTGACCAAAATGCAAAGCAAAAACAACTTTTGCTTGCCCCCTTTGGCGCCTAACAAAACTTTTGCCAGCGGCATACACTGCTTGTTATTTTGATTGTTGTTGTAGTTGTTAATGCAGTTGGTGTTGCATTCGTAGTTGTTGTTGTTGTTGCTGTTATACCCACAAATCTGTAAAATGTTTTGTGCACATTTCAAGTGTTTCCACAGCCGCAAGTTTGTGGCTTTATGCAAACGGCAACTGTTGATCATGTGTAGGCGGAGATGCAAATGGCGAAGGCGTTGCCATTGGGATTAAGATGGAGCTGGAAATGGGGTTGAGGTTGAGCTTGAGGTTTGGCTCCCATGAATTAATTAAAAATGCATTGCATTCATTAAATTTCGTCAATTATAAATGCTGTCTGCTATATTTTTGAGGCGACGTGCTTCTGGTTGATATATCAAGTTGCGCTCTAATCCAGTTGAGGCTAAACACGATTTGCTATATTTATACTCAAATTTATTAGACGTCAATTTGAATTAATTGCATTGATTTGCATTGCAAACATATTAAACAGATTCAGATTCATCTGAAATGGAAAGTAAGAATATTAGAAATAGTAAAAACGGACATTAGATCAGCCCTTTTCCATCACTGGATTATCTGTTGATACTTATTCAGGCATATTATGGCGAAGGCAAACTATGAATTCAGCATAAATGCCCCAAACTGGACGACTATGCAGCCGCGTCTGGCAGTCAAATTGTTGCAATAGATCAAAAAGTTTGTAGCTAAGGGAACTACTAACCTTTGCCTGCATAGAAAACTAAAATATATCATGAAATTCAAAAAATATTTGTTGTCTTTAATATAAGTTTATGAGTTTTAATTTTGTATTTTAATTTAATTACTGAATAAACGCCTTACATTGTTTTATTGATTATAATTATTTTATTTACCTTAGTTGTTTTCTACTTATTTATCACTTATTATTTTATATTTTCTATTTTTATATATTTTATTTATATTATATTTTAATTATATTATTTTCTTATATTATTATTATTTTTATATATTTTATTCCCTTTTACTAATTTATTTTATAAAATTGAATATATTTCAAAACTATTTTGATATATATACATATTTTTTTATGAATATGTAATATGTATTTTGTTTTATTCAAATTAAATATATGATGTATTTAATGTATTGTATTTTTATTTATTTATTTATTTATTGGTTTATTTTATTTTTTTAACTAAATAAAATGTAAATAAAAAGCATATAAATTTGTCAGAATATTAAAAATAATAAATTATGGAAATAATCGCAGTAATAAATAAAAACATGCTCTAATCACATAACATAACATAACCTGCATTACTTCAAGCCTTGAGGCTCGATGCGTTTATTTAGCAAGCTTCCTATGCGCTGAAATTCTATTTAGGATAAGAAGTTCGCATTAAGATTGAAGAGAACTTTGCCTTATTCCAGACAAATATCATGACATCACTTTGCATAAACGTAGAAATATTTCTGGCTTTTGTTGCTATTGGTGTTGTTATTGTTGTTGTTGTCATCGTCGGTGTAGTTGTTATTGTAAGCGTTTATTGCCTTCGACATCGTTACAAAGCCATTGACAGCTTCCGTTTTGGGTAACCCGCTTTGACTCTTCAGCAGCATTTTCATATTTTTTTTTTTTTTATTTTTCAATTTTTTGGCTGGCTCGCCGCAAAAAAAAAACTTGCGATGTTTGGCTTTGTTGTTGCCAAATACTTAATATATATACACATATAATACATATGTATACTTGTGTATATATGTATATGTGTATGCTATATGTTATATATTTGCAAGGATATTTTATGAGCTCCTTTTTGGCACTCTGATGGCCCAGTCATTTGCACAAGTCGTGACATACTGGCGCACAGCCTGAAGCCAGGGCGGACGACAGGGCCGAGCGCCCTTGGAGCAGTAGTGGAGCGAGTGGAGCAAGCCACTTCGTGTGTGTTTTTGATATTGAATGGAGCTGTTTCTGATGTCGCGCTCCATTTTATACTCAAGCATGTTTATATGCAAAGCGGCCATAAAATTTGCAAAACTTTTAATGGTTCATAAAATATTTAACGTAATGGCGGCGGCGCTGTCGCTGGCCAACAAAAAAAAAGCCCAGTTAAAGACAGGGCCAAAAAAAAAAAAAAAAAGGAACGAGAGGCGCGACAAGGACAACGCAAACGTGGGCCATGAACGTGGCCAAGTGTCAGAGGACGAGACCAAGTGAGATTTGTTGGCTGCCAACAAGCCGCAAACGAGCGAGCCAAGCGATAAAGCCACACACACACACACACACACAGGCAGACAGTCAACACTAGCAGCAATTGCAGTTGCTCCTCTAGCTTCCTGCCTGTTGCCTGCCCTTTAGCATACTCGTTCGAGTGAGTGCATAGAGAGTATATTGGCTCTCCCTGGTCGTTCGTCCAGCCAGCTGTATGTGGCTGAAAGTAAAGACTCTTCCTCTTCAGTTAAGTTGTCAATGGCAGCAATATGGCAATCAAGGATAAACATATTAATATAATATTAATTAAATAAAGGTGTATATATAAATTAAAAAATATAAATAATTTTTTAAATATAAATATAATAAAAAATAAAAATAATATAAATCTACTTATTAATTTGATAAGCAATCATAAATTTGATAAGTCCATATATTAAACAGTTTATCGCTCGCGATTTACCTTCTCTATGAATCAGCTTTAAGTCATTTATAGACTCTTCTTTTAACAAATTATAAAATAAATAAATATATAATGTAAAAATACAAAATATGTAAATATAATAAAAATAAATAATATAAATCTAAATATAAATTGGAATAGTCTATATCATGTATAGTCTATCACTCGTGACTTACCTTTCCTATGAATCAGCCTTAAGTTATAATTACTTATTAATTATTAGTATATAATTAATTAATTAATTATTCATTATTAGTATATAATTAATTCTTTTAACAAATTATAATTACTTGAACATTTAAACAAATTCATTTATTCATTAAGTCATGTGCGTGCATTACGCAGTTGGTTAAGCTCGACTGCACAGCTTTTACTTGTGCCATATACATATAGAAGAGGCCTCACATTTTAGTTACTGCTGCAGGGACTCCTGCTGCTGCTGCTGCTGCTCCTGCTGCTGGTGTTAGTTGTTGTTGCTGCTGCTGCTTCGGCTTTTGCCCCACCTAATTGCAAATTATCGCCTGAGCCATTGCTGTTAACTGACCTGTGAACCGCAGCGATTCGCCGCTGGCCGAACAACGTCCTGTTGCTCCGCTGTTGCTGTTGTTGCTGTTGTTGCTGCTGCTGCTGGGATTTATGCATTTTTGGCCAAAAGGTGTCGCTTAATTATGCCACGTGCATGTTTTAATTGCATCGCTGATTTTCCATATTTAGCTGGCCAATAAATTTCGAAATTTCCATCACTGGGAAAACTTTAATTCGATTATCGCATAATGCATTAGGGAGCTTGAGTAGAGAATTCGCAGCGAATTGAAAGAGAATGAGGAAGAGAGAGAGGGGGGAGACAGAAGTAGAGAGTCTTGTCAGTGCTGCTGCCATCAATTTATGAGATATTTCTGTTATGCAGCCGCGAATGCAAGTGGTTCAATGCGAGCAATTCACAGCGAGAGGAGCTTCAACAGTTCCGGAATATGCAAAATATTTGTTGTGCTAACGGGATCATAGCAAGTAAGTTCTAAATAAATATAAGAATTAATAAATTATAATGGTATAATAGTATACTATATTATCGCATGTCCACCATTCCGGACTTTGGAATTTGTGGAAAAATTAAAGCCAAAATAACTGATACTCATTATCATCACTCAGCAGATTGAACAAGGTCCATGGAACTCTTTAATCCTCCCAAATCAAATCAAGATAAATCGTACTCTACTCAAGATGTACTTAAGCTCAGCAGAATTGCAGATCCTTCCCATTCTCAATAAATATTCAACTTTTGAGGTGGCATTCGAGGTCTATAAATATTGAGATATCAAACTAGAGCGTAAACTACATAAATTTGTGTTCCTATAAAATGCATATAAAATTCAATCTACATCCATATTTAATAGAGCTCTTGTCGAATATTGCTAACGGTAAACATATATATCTTGACAAACTATCATAGCTACTATTATAGCAACCCTCGCGCCGGCATAAAATTGTAATTACCGCCTCGACTCGTCGCTGTAATTTGCGCTGGGCAACAACAACAACAACAACAACAAATCGTCGCCAAAAGTAGACAAAGCAGAAGCAAAAGCAACAGCAGCAGCAGCAGCAGCAGCAGAGGCAATGAAGAGCAGCAGAGGCAAATTCATAGCGGAAGCCAGGGACTAGAGGAGGGCAAGCGAACGGAAACGGAAACGCGCAAATGTTACGGGGCAGCAAATGAAAATGGCTCCCCGAGCGTCGTTTATCAGAAACAACGGCGCGAATTTTCAGCGTAAATCGAAGTGACAGCTAAAGGAAAATGTGAATTTTTGCCACCAAATAACATGGCCAAAAGGATTCCGTTAACTTCTATTGTGTAGCACAAAGAACATAGCAGCAGCTAGCGAGTTGTGAATGATGTGTGTGGGGAGCAGATTGGACAGGGCTGAGCTACAGACAGACAGCAGAGACGGCAAAGACAGCACGTGCCACGTGACGCAAACACATCGAAGACATTTTCAATGTCAGCGTCTGTATCATTAGAGGCCATATGTGACGAGGCGGTAGGCGGAGAAATAGAGTGGGGGCAATGAGAAGGAGAAATGGGCAGAGTAAAAGTTGGAGCAGAGCTTCAAGAATCAATAAGGTAAAGATGTCAACATAGCATAAAGAAATGCAAGCCTGCAAACATTTTGATGAAACCTAGAGACAAGGGAAATATCAAGAAAAACCCATTTAATACCCTAGCATTTGATGTGAACATTCATTCTCTAAATACTCTATAGCGCTGAGTAAAAGGTGAAATAATTAACAGACTCTGTTGGAGAGAGTGAGACGGTGAGATGTTGCTTAACGTTCATTTGCATTTTATTTGCGCGTTAAGAGAGTGAAAGAGACAACAATAGTTGCAGTTAATATAGTCCCGGCTGTTGCTGAGTGAGAGTGAGATAGCAACATAGGCAATCGAGACGCTATGATTTCATTAGACGAAGAAAAGGCGAATAGAAATGAGCTGTCTGAAAGCGCATTAAATTAAAGAAGCTTAAGACGAGTTTTAGTTTTAAGTTAAGTTTGAAGTCCAACAAATAAATAAATGAAAAAGTGTATAAACTTGTATAAAATTTCTATAATTTTAAATTTAACGCCAAGATCAGAAACTTTTATTATAAATTAGAAAAATTCTACGACCTATATGTAGTCAACAATATACAAAAATTTGAAACAGAATTTAATAAAAATTTGTGTTTTTTCCTATTTTTATTTTAAACATATATTTTCAAACTTAGGAAATATTGGAAGGCTTCGGCTTTCTATGCTTGATCTATCTGTTTATCTCTATATATGTTATATGATATTCCTATACCCTATACAGGGTATCCGCACTGTACTCGCATGGCGATTTCATTCATCTTCTTCTTCTTCGTTTTCTTCTGCCCTGACACAATAAAAGCTGTTATGAAAATGCCATGGAAAAACATGTTCATGCAAATGCAAAACATTGTTAAACATACCCCGCCTCCCACATCCCGCGAGCCCTTCTCTTCACACAGCGCCCCATATAGCGCCAATTACCCTGACTCCCAGCGCTCGACTCCTCCTCACATTCTGTGCAGCACGTACGCTTCGTTCGATGTTGGCAGCGACGCCTTCGCCTTCTGACGTTTCGTCTTCTCGTCGTCGTCGTCGTTGTCGTTTGGCAGCTTTTAATTTTAATGCGTGTTGCACGCTCGCTTCCAAAAATTAAACGCCGGCTTATTTTCCGTTTCTCTAGCTGGTCCCCCGCCTCTCACCCTTACTCTCTCGCTCTCTCTTTCTCTCTCTATTTCCCGCTCTCCTCTGATAATTTCACATCTAAACATGGCGCAAAAGTTTCGCTGGCGCTTTTTACACCGTACAAATAGGCGTCGATTAGGCAAATCAACGCATTTGTATGCAGATTATGTGCCAGCGGGCAGCAGTAGCAGCAACAGCACGAAAAAAACATGGCATAGAAGCAGGCGAGAGAGGGACAGAGAGAGAGAGAGAGAGAAGGAGAGTGGGACAACAGTTGTTTTTGTTTTTGTTGTCTCTAATTGCGCATAGTCCGTCAGCTTGCCAACTAGGCGAATACATAATAAATACAAATAAAATAAAATCTCAGACAAGCACTCAAAGTTGAACTCTTTAAAGCTGCCAGACGGAATGTGTCTGTGCTTGAGATAGGGCAGCATTTACGGGCATGACGGAAGTAAATTTACAATATTATTCATATTTATTTTATTAATTGTATTATAATTATTGCTAAACATAAAATAATGAAGAAAATATTTCTGCGGTGTATTTGAAAAGCATAGAGCTTTGTGCATAAATAAATCATATGATAATATATCATATATGATATCTTAAATTAACCTGACAGATTTTATATCAGAGAAAATCTTGACAGGCTACGAATGCATTTTTGTTTTTTAAGTATAGCAATATAAAATAAAGTAAAAATGAAATTTGATATAAATTATGTAAATTAAGATTGCATATTGTCCAGAAAATTCGCATGCGACACTATGAACTTCAATCAATTTCTACTTAAGAGACATTGTTTATCCTCATGCTAAAACAAATTAATGTTCCAACAGACAAAACTTGATTTAAGCATAAGATAAGAATGATAATATTCCCATTTATGACTAGAATTTAATAGCCAATATGGGAATTTTAAGTTTCTGATTTTAGCTAATCGAAAAAGTCTAATTCCAACTGAAATAGCTCATGAAATTTAAATTTACAAATTTAAACTATTTACTGAACTTTATTTGCCCATCATCAAATCAAATTTTCTGCAGTTTCTGCTTCTATTGCAATAATAATTTAAGCAAAATTGCCTATAAATATAAACACTTTATATACATCACTATCTCAGCCAACATATTATTATGTAGCTCCCCTATCACTTCGAGTAAGTAATTTATTTGACACTCAGCTCATTCGTGTCCTCACACGGATGCTGATGCGGCATGCATGTATCGCTTTAAACAGTCAAAGATCTTACGCTAATTTTAAGCGGCTCTTAGGTCTCACACCTAGGCAGGGGGCGGGGGGGACACGCAGCGACAAACAGACGTGCAGACAGTCGGACAAGCAGACAGTTGGACTGCCAGACACCCTCAAGCTCTGGCAATCTCATGCACGCGAGCAACGGCTCCCACGCTGCGTGTTGAATTTCAATGCATACTTTTAGGCTCAACATCACAGAGCGAACAACAACAGCAGCAACAACAATAACAAAGGAAAACGTAGAAAATTGCCGAAAATACATTCGTTTGCCATTTCGCATATCGCAAGCTCTAACAAGAGAGACAGAGAGGGAAAGAGAGGGGAGAGAGACGGGGGAGTGGGGGATGTGGGGCTGTTGGTAACTAGGAATCACATGCGATTGGCATTTGATGCCAAAATGCTGACGTTGAAGAGTTTTTCACGTCTATTTTTTAGAGTTTTTGTTTCCTTTTCGGATTTTTTTTTTTCGTGTTTTTTTTTTTTTTTTTTTGCAGCACTTGCAAGTGGATTTATTTTGCAATGGCCCCAACAGAATTTTAATGGATCGTTTGTTGCTACCAGCCCCTCTCCGACTACCCCTCTCTCTCTCTCTCTCTCTCTCTCTACCTGCTCCCTCTCTCTCTCTCTATCTCTCGCGGTTGCGGCACGCACGTGTCTTTCGCTTTCAGCACCAACAACAATAACAACAAGCAACAAATTGTGCCAAGTTTTTTTTTCCGCTTCCTTCGTTTGTCTGCTTAAAATTTTGCTCATGCTGTCGCGTTTCAATTCCACTCGTTTCATTCCACACGTCGCCTTGCGTTTCACTTTGACTTTGCTGCATTTCATTCGACGTTTTACAGCTGCTCGTGTTTGTTTTCATTAATTTCCTTACCGTTACTTTTTTCCTGCTATTTACATTTCTACACCTCTTAGTCCCCGGCTCGCCCCTCTTCCCCTCCCGCTCTTACGCGTGCCCATAAAATGCGCAAATTTAATTAGTCGTATATGTAAAAATTACATTAAAATTTATTTTTGCTCTGCACCCACACGTTGTTTGCATTTTACGTAACGTTACGTCACGTAAGACCTTGCAACGTAGCACGCTTTGATGCTCTGTGATTTTTATTGTCAAAAACTTTAGTTATATTTGCATTTTTATTGCTCGCATAAAGTTTTTAATATTATTTACTGTCAAACTCTTTGAGTCGCAAAATAAAGAATCTTTTTTATAGTTGGCAAAGAAAATAGATAAATTTGTTTGATTAATTGCCTTTAGTTACTTAATTACTTAGCTAGACTTCTGCTAATTGAAAACTTTTTGTTCTTAAGCGAAATATTTTATTGAATGCGACTATTGTGGGAGAAGAGTTGAAAGAGATGGAAACTTGACTTTGCACTAATTTAAGAAATTGCAGATTTAATTTAATATTTTAAATAGTTTAAAATTAAGAATATTTTCAGCTGTCTTTGGGTATTTTGAAATTATTTTTGTAAGTATTGTAAATTAATAAAATGAAAATAATTTTAAACTAAATTAAAAGCAGTCAATTTCTTATAAATTTTAAAATGAAATAAATATTTTTTAAAGCGTACAAGTTAGTTAGTTAGCCAAGTTATCCATTGTAAATATATATGAGAGATTACGTAAAATATTTTACAGAGTGCTCACACAGTTCAGTTCTCTCTCTCTCTCTCTCTCTCTCACTCTCTCTCTCTCTCTGTCTATCCATGCCAATCACAACCTCTCTCTCGCTCTCTCTCTCTCTCCCTCTCTCTCTTCCCTCTTACCATGTTGTTATTTTGAGCTGTTTGATTTAATTTTTTATTTTCTCTCGTAACATTTAATTAAGCACACGTCTGTGGGTGTGTGTGGGTGTGTGTATGTCCTTAGGGGCATTGCCTTACAATTTATATAGACATTGAGTGTGCCTTGGTAACAAATTGTGCTTGGCTTTTCTCTTTAATTTGACAAATTTCCTGGAGGTTTTCAATTGATTTCAAACTAAATGCAAACATGAGGCATGCGATTGGAGTATTTATTTAAGTTATTTAAGCATTCTATTTGACGATTTAATGCGCTCGCACTAAGGGCCAGAGGTTAAGCTAACCCTAACCCATTGAGCAGCACTCACACACGCGCACACACGCGCACACACACGCACGCACACACACATAGCTAAGCGCACCTAAATACACTTTTGCTAGAATAAACAAGCAACCTTGGTATGTTTACCATAAAAAGTAGGTAAACTTGAGTGCAAAAAATTGCGTATGGAGCGAGTAAGTAAGTGTGCGTGGGCCTCACTCTATGTGTGTGTGTGTAAGTTCAGCAACCAAACACACATACACCCATAAACACATATCAGCACTAGCATACGAAATGGCAAAATAAATGCACATACAAAAATGTAAAGCAGTCCAAGAGGCGAGACGACACGAGTGAGTGAGCGAGACAACGAGTGAGTGAGTGAGTGAGGGAACTGAATGAAACGAAGCAAGAAGTGATCTAGTCGAAAGTGAATGAATGGCTGATACTCAGCATTGATTGAGAGACAGAAAAATCTAGGAAAATAAGCAAAACATAAATAAATAAAAATAAAATTAATTATAACAACTAAAAATAAAAAAAAATCTAAAATAAATAAAATGTTTATATTCATAAAAAATAAAATACAATAATAATAATTAGAATGTAAGTCTAAAGTTATAAATAAAAAAAAAAGTATATAGATAATTTCTGAGAATTAATTTTAATTCTTTCTTAGTTCAAAAATTGTAATTTTTTCTCTTAAGCAATTTAAAGATAATGGCAAAACTAGTATACATCTATAATCCTAATCGATCCGCATCTACAATCAATGAAGAAATTCTACTCTGCCTTAACTCAACTCAACTGTATCATGCCCATCTCCGCAATAGTTACAGGGTATGCATACAAATAAAAATAACAAGCAACATAAGGAATGAAAATGAACAGAAACAGAAACAGAAACCGAACACTAAAGGGCTGCAACAGTGGCAACAGCAGCAGCAAGTGGGCCAAGAGGAATTATGTTGAGCAGGCGGGGCTTGGGGGCGTGACAAGAGCTGCTTGCGGTCCAATGTCGAACACATTACAAGCAAAAACACTTTTGACAAAAGGAGGCGCCAGCGAAAATAAACAAACAAATGGCAAACGAAACAAAGACAGACAAATGATAAAGACAGCAAAGGCCGGACTAGGGGAAGAGCGGCCAGGCGAGGGGAGTGGGGAAGGAGGAGGGCAGAGAGCACCAGAGATTGCGTGGCAGATAGGCGCGCGCTCTCATGATGCGTGTGGGCTAAAGGCTTTCAAGGACTACAACATTAAGCAAAAGAATTTGTGCATGAACAATGCCCGAAAAAATAAAGAAGAAAAACGAGGGAGAAAAAAAAGAAAAGCTCAGTTAAGAGGAGCTCGACTTTCGTAGAAGGTGAGCAACAATAATAACAAAAGTTAGGCTATCAACGACCGAGCAATACTCTTGAGGCTTAAATACATTTCGGATTTCTAGGAATTTTCTCACTCGAGTTGATTTGATCAGTCAAGTGGCTCAAAGCCTCAGGAATGGTAGCTTAAGAAGATATATAATCTTTCAGGCGCTTATAACTAATTTGGAATATTCAAAGAAAATGAATGAAATGGAAACTTCATATGAGTACTTATGCTATTATGCTTTAAGCACAGATAACGTGGCATTAGAGTACTGTTTCTATTAGCGATTACTTAAGCGATATTCATCGTCGACTAGCAACTATCGTTTAGCGAATATCAGCTGTGGCTTGGTTAAGGGCTATCAACTATGTACTATAAGCTATGGGAAATTGACTATCGGCTATCGATTATGGGCTATCGACAATGAATACATCGCTATGGACTTTCGACTACGGCTATGATAATTAGGATTTTACCTAATGAATATCAGAATGAGTCATCGACTACCTTCAATCGACTATCGGCTTGCATGTATCTGCTATCGGTCATGGGACATCAACTTCAAACTACTACTCCAACTATGGACTACTTGCTATCTATCTACAAACTCACAGAACCAGAGAGCTTCCAAAGTTTGTCTAGCCAGATAGTTAGATGAGCTTAGCAGTCAGTGCCCATATACTCCTTAAACGGCTTGTGTAGGGAGCATAACAAGTGCACACACACAGACGCACACACGGATATGAAGAGGGACAGCAAGCGCCGCTTTCAAACGGATGTCATTAAGGTGTGCGTGTGAGTGAGGCTGTATGTGTGTGTGAGTGTGCGAGTGTGCATGAAAATGAACTTCTGCAGGCGGAAGTTGATGCAGATGCAGCATGCAGCAGCAGTTGCAGATGCAGCTGAAAAGTATGCAGCACAAATGCACAGTTCGATGCGTATAAAAGTGAAAGGGGGGGCAAGTGGGGCGAGTGGGGCAAGTGGGGCAAGTTCGAGCAAAGGAAACGAAGGCACAGATGGATTTTTTGCTGGTTGCAACGTGCCAGACGGCATGCTGATGATGAGTTCCGGGTAAAAGAAACCAATTTGCCAGAGCTGTTAAGCACTGAGAGCACAGACTTTTAGCCAACAACAACAACAGCAACAGCAATAACAACAACAATAATAATAACAACTACAAAGGGAACTGCAAACAGGAAGGTCAATGCAAACAGCGCGAAAATAAACAAAGGAAAATGAGAAGCAGCAGCAAATGAAGAGCAGAAAGCACAACACAGATAAACAGAGAAGATTGTGCAAGTGCAATTAACGGAATGTCAGAAATGAACAACGAACAGCTGAACAAAAATATAAACAGCACACCAGAAAAAGGTTCAATAAAAAGATATCACAAAGACAAACAAAATATGAAATTACAAGAAAGAGTGAAAGTAAGAGAGATGTTTATATGCTAAATGGGTATACTGAATATGCTTTAAGGGTCTTGAAACTTTTTATAAAAATTAAAAAATATTAAATTCTACGAAAACATAAGTCAAAGTTTTACTTACTTACAAACAATGGACTACGTTTAGCAATCCCTATCTCTCCCTCTCTATATATATCTCTCTCTCTTTATTGTTTCTGCGCCTGGAACTTCACCAAAAGAGCTGTGAAAGTTTTTGAAATACTAGGCGAAGATGTTAGTTAGATTAGTTTATTAGTGTGACACTGTTGAATCGCTGTTGTTTAAAATAATTAATATTATTATATTTAATATTATTAATATTATTATATTGTATATAATTAATACACTGATAAATAAAATTTAATTCAATTCATCAATACCTCTCTACTTCTCATTTCTGTTTGTCTGTTACTTCACCAAAAATTGAACGTAGTCCCTAGTGTTAAAGAGAGAGAGAGAGAGAGATTGCGGTAAATGGTCGTTTAGATTTTGCTCCCAGAAGCAGAAACAGCCGATCGATGTTTTTTTTTTTTTTTTTGTGTAACACTCCGTTTTATTTATTTTAAAATAATATCCATGAAAAGGTTTATCTAATCACCGACGTAGCCAGCGCAATAAGCGATCCCGTAAATCGCAAAATCTGTTCAGTAAATAAATATATAGAATTTAGAATCTAATCAATGTATAAAATACTCAATGGTTAGCCTACCGAAGTCAGAGTCTCTAGCGAAGGCGAAAAGAACGGTACTTTGACAATCAGCACGCGTTGAGATCTCGCTATCATAAACAACGTCATCTTTTGCACACGAGCGCTGTGGCAATACCATTGGCTGGCAAAGGTGCTTCTAGCCAGATCTAAGCACTAGTGAAAAGAACATAATTTATATAAAAATATAATAGTATGGATTTAAAATATATATAAGACATACTAATATATATTTTTAAAAATTGTACTTTAATTGAAAATAGATTTAAAAAATAGATTTAAAAAAATTAAAACATTTATTTTTGCATTATTGTATGTTGTTTAGTTCAATTAAACTCCACAATATATATTATACACCATAGAAAATATTCAGGAATACGCACCGCCTCCGTAATAAAAGTACCGCCCAAGCAGTATAGAAAAACTTCCATTACCACAGCACAGGTGTACACTAAATAGACAATAATGCCAGCACCCGAGAACTGATCAAGAGAGAGAAGTAAGAGATATGTGATATATGAATGTGCTCTCAACTCCTATGCTCTCAACTCACCAGCAACATGTCAACCACACTGCTACCTATAATCAAGCTTGAGGTTACAAAGTGACCCAGCGTTATCTCAACCATAACTCCGGACAAGCGTTCCGTCAGTACGGCAATCTCATTATGACGGTCGACTAGGCGCTCCAATTTGCGCACAATGCGCTCATCCTTCCAAGCCGAAGGCTCCGTTTTGATGCTCTTTACGGCAAGCAAATCGACAACATCATCACGCAACGAATTAAGCAGCACACTTAGATATAGACAGAAGCCGAGAAAGAAGCCATCGGCGCCCACGAAACATGCGACGGTAATGTAGCCATGCCAATGGACCAGCGCATAGATGAGCGGGTAGAGCGGCAGACGTAGCAACGGCTCAGGAAAGCTTAAGCAACACGAGAAGAATAGGAACAAATGAAAGTAGATAAATAAAATATTTACAATGGAACCATTAAGGATAATTGGAGTACACTCACATCATTTTGAACGGCGTCTCATAGATCCAATCCAAGCCATGCGCACGCCTTAGCATATTATCCAGCAGATGGCGAACCGAGTACGAGGTGCTGGTGCAGAAGCCGCAGCAAAGGAGAAAAAATGTCAGCCGCGTAGCCAGCGTATAGCACCTCCGCTTGTACTCCAACTTTCGGTCCGATTGCTGCTGTTCGGTTAGTTTTCGCACCCGCTCTATGAGAAACTTGAGCTCATCGCGATAGTACCAAAGGGCACTCATTTTGAGCAGCGACAAAATGCTCGATGCAACTGGACAGAGGGCATCCATGGCTAGTACAATATTATTGGGTATCTGGAGGATGCCATAGGCCGCCTCCGCGTAGCAGCCATAGGCGAGTATGAAGAAATTGAAGAAACTCCAGGCACGCACCGGGCAGCTCCTCTCCTGCTCCGGATAGAAACCAATCAAGGTCAATGCAAATTTCGGAATCAGAAAGTAATGACGATTCATTGGAAACGAACGGGTCAGAAAGCGAGGCCACATCTTCGCAAGGCGGCCAACTGTCGACTTTGTGGAGGCATCAAGTTCAATCCTTTGCTTTTATAGCCTGTCCAATCGTTGCGCCCATAATTGATGAGTTGGGCGTTGTTCTTGCTAACAGTTCACCAGGTTTTCCACGAAAGCCAAGGAAAAAGTATTATTATAACCCGCAATTAGACAATTAGGCGTGTATTAAGTTCGTGATTGTAAATAATAAGCAGTTATTAAATGGGCCCTTAAGAGAGTTGAAGTTTACTAAAATTATTTCGTGGGGCATGTCGAATAGACTGGCTTAAAATTCAGCATACAAATTTTACTTTGAAAATATTTTAAAATCCAATTTCATGCCACAAGTCACAAAAATTTGCCTTTAACGATTTTCAATTGAAATTGATTGCGATCAACAGCTCATTATATTTGGCTTTCGATCCCTTTCTCTTTTTCTTCAATAATGCCGAAATTTGATTGGCTCAAAACCACTATTTGTAGTCGACCCCATTTTATTTTCAGTCTTAGATCAGCTTCTTTTTCACTCCAACAAAAAATTAAGTTGCCACCGCAACCGCCGCCATTTGATTGGCTATTACAATTAGCACGCTCATTCCCTCACACTCAAGCTAGCTCGTTTGCACACATATGCAAAATGCAGGCCTAAGGAAAGCTTTGTGTACAAATGTAAATGCAAATCAATGAGAGCTCTGTATTTGTGCATTTTATTTTAATTTACTATAGTGTATGTCTTTGCATGTATTACCGAGATGTTTGTATTGTGTGTGAATGTAATATAGCTGACTAGTTTCTAATGCCCAATATTGATGTCAATATTAATATTAATTTGCCTGACTTACAACTAAAGGGAGCTCACCAGTGATGAATATAGCTGTACCCTTCTCGCCCCTTTGTTGACCTATTCCAACCAGTTCTCTTTGCCATTGCTTATTATGATATATTTGCTAGAGTGAGCAAACAAAATGAACCCAGCACAAATATTCGGACAGCTGAGACTTGGGTAAGTCTATGGCTGCAGCTCAATTGCAAGTGTTGCCAACCCAACTTGCAGTTTGAATAAATATTTTATAAGCTCTGCATGGTCATGTGTGTGTGTGTGCGTATGTTGTCGTGATTATG
Source organism: Drosophila arizonae (assembly GCF_054131065.1). Taxonomy (NCBI): domain Eukaryota; kingdom Metazoa; phylum Arthropoda; class Insecta; order Diptera; family Drosophilidae; genus Drosophila; species Drosophila arizonae. Next base: position 2,281,957 of record NC_142923.1, read on the forward strand.
CAAGCTGCACTTATTTGGCGTTGTATGTGAGAAGGCCAATAAATTAATTTGGCCAGCTCCCCATGGCTAACTGAATGAGTCGCATAACTGAAGAGAGGCCGGCGAGGCGGTGCTGGGCGTAGCCGGCATTAACGATGGCGTTGACGGCGCCTCCTGCTGTTTGCCAGGTGCCAGGATGCCAGTTGAACCAAAAGCCACAGCCCATAGACGAGTCCTGCCCAGCTCTGGCCGTAGCTTCATAGCTGCTCTTTGCATAATTGATGGCTGCAGGTGTATTTGCGCTCAAATGAGGCATGCTAAACACATGCCTTTGACACTTATATACACACACAGCACACACAAATATACATACATATACACATACACGTACGCCAACCTACTCATATGGCAATAAAACTAAAGCTTAGCCGTGCCACATTGTTAACCAAATAAAAAGAACTGCAAATTTCGTGCGCGCCTGTGTGTGTGGGCGTGTGTGTATTGGTGTTGAGATTTCGAGTCTAAGCGATAAATATAAATAAAACGGCATAGACGACATAAACAGAGGCCTTGCTGGCCACGAATACATAATAAATAAGAAAATACTCAACATATATGACTAAATCTATATAATAATTATGAATGGAGAGGTTTATCTACTAATAGAAAGAGGAATACTCAAGGAAACCATATAATGCCTCAATTTTCAAAATAAGCTATTATTAGATTTCATATATGAAAGCGGCATAAAGGAAGGGAAATGCAAAATGCTTCTACTCTTGTAGCTGTATTAGTGACAGGCTGAGATCTTATATGCAACCGAATGAGCTTTCCAATTGCACACTTCTCATTTCAGGCTTTTATGCGCAACTACTCCGAGATGGACAGAGACAAATATAGCTTTTGCTGAACGTAGTCCCTACTGATGCAGTGTGGGAGCGAGATGGCTAGTCTTAGGCTTTTTCATTGGACTAAGAGTTAGCCATCGAATGAAATAAAGAGTCCAAAAAGAGCAAGCTGAAAGACAGACTAAAATTATATAATATGTAATCTAGTAACCAAAGAGAAAGATTTAAGAAAAACAAAATAAAACTTAGTTTATTTCCAAATTAATGGAAATAAAATGGAACTCTTCAAACTATAGAATATTTTATATGCATAACAATAGATCTCTTAACCATATTTTGCCCGAAACCCCAAACCTAAGCCTAGATCATTAATACACTCAACGGCGGCCCGAGCAGAGCAACCTATAAAGGTCTCCTTTTTTTGTGGTGCACGTTTCGGCAATGCGCGTTCGCCTATACAAATTGAAAAATTTACGTGGAAAACATGCAAATTTATGCCATAAACACAATGAGTTTAATGTGCCCAAAGGCAGGGACAGCGACAGCAACAAAAACGTGGGGGAAATTGAGAAAATTATGTAGAATAAAAAGAGCCAACTTATGTCCTCGCAGCGACAGCCACATTGATGACTCGATTTGTGGCACAAAGCTAAAAAAGAACAAGAAGAAAAACCATGCAAGATTTTTGAAGTTGGGCAGCAACGATTGCCTAATGCTCGCTTACGATCTTGATGATAATTTTAATTTATTTCTAAAAAGAGAGGGATCAACTGTGTAATACAATACCTCTAGAGACTAACCTTCTGACTCTACAATTTATTCTGAGCTATCATATTCCCTTGTGAAATTTGGAAATATATCTATAAAGCCCATATACTCTCGTTTTCACTCCATCAATGAGCATATACACAATGGGCGTAACTTTTTGCCTTTTGTGTGTGTATGTATGGGTGTGCGACCCATGCAACAAATCGTGACAAAAATTATTGACAAAATTATTGAGAGGGCGTTGACGACAAATCAGGCACAGCGAGTGAAATGTCCATCAAACGGTTGTTGCCCACCTACGCCACACACAGACACACACACACAAACACGCCCATCAACATACCAGCACACACATCATAGCTCACCTGAAAAGGTAGCACACGAAAAACTAAACTCTTTTGTTCGCCACAAAACGAGCGCACAATGGGCGTGGGCGCGGCCATGTGTTTAGGGCGGGCCACGGCCTGACATGTAGTTGAAAAGTTTATGAATTTATAATTAAATATTAAACAAAGTTATTTGCTCAATGAATAAGCCGAACCAAAAAGCTCGGGATTATAGTATTATATGTACAATAATTTATGCGGCTTATGAAGCTAGCTAAATCATAATAAAAACATATTTGATTATTATTTATTGTAGTGAGCAAAGCATTAAATGGGTTGAATTTTTATTGATCGGACTGGTATTTGGATTTAATTTGGAATTGAGCTATGTAAGTCATAAAATTGAAGTATTTTAGTTGAATTGAATGAACAATATGAATGAACATATGCACTTATAGGAATAAAATAAATCTCTATGAGAACTGGTCAAAAAGTCTTCAAGCATGAACATGCGTAAGCTCCGATAATCCATCATCTCACAAACACAGCTCCAAGCTATAGAAATGTTATTAATTTTCTGAAGCAATAAAATCATCTTAGACGATAAGGCGATATCCTAAAGATGGGCTTATAAAGTAAAACTGGTTAAGCAGATAAACAAGAATCATCCTATAAGTTTAAGCACTGCGAAGATTCTCATAGATAATATATATAATTAGAATAAATCTTGGTTTAGGTGAGTTCTGCAGGGTTATTTCAATACTAAGTTCCGGTAACACATGCCATTGAATATTTCAGTAACTTCATATAATCGATAACTTAAAGAGCTATCGACTATAAGACCTGTCAGAAATGTTCTGAAATTTCCAAATAATATTTGATATATGAAATGTATGTAAATAAATTTAAACTTAGCGGTATATACGACGTAAAGCTCAAAATGAATTTCAACTATTTTTGGTATAAATAATTTGTAAATTTTCAGCAATTTGTGCTATGGCAAATGTGCGAGACGACAAATATATATGTATGTATATATATATATATATGCAAATTATTTGCCATCAAATATTTGGGGAAATATTTCAAAAGATATTTCGAATGCAATATTTTTGGACCGAAAACAGGTTTCAAATCGCAATGCAAAATTCATTTTTGATGGCATGCAATTTGTCGAGTGTGTGTAAGTGTGTGTGTCGGTATGTAAGTGTATGTGTGAGCTAATTTGCTTATGCTTTAGTAGGGGTAATATGTCACACACGCACACACCCACACACACACACGTGCATAGAAGTGTGCGTGGCTATCAAATTTATTGTCTGTCCTGGCTTTCGCCTCTCAACCTGCCACGCCCATCAATAAAACAAACAAGGCAAAATGATGCCGAGCGCCAAGCTGAATGCATTTGCGCGCGCCTTTGTCCCACGATAAACTTAATTTGAATAATAAATTACGTTGATATTTAATCAGCGCGTCGCACAGCGATAAAATGCAATGGGCGCTACCAGAGAGAGAGAGAGAGAACGGGACCGAGACAGATGGGGGAAAGAGATGTCTATATAATATATACATATACATATAATGTGTCATGCAGCCGATAATGTTTAAGCTGCTTGGCTGTCTGAATGGCTACGCCCACCTGATTGAACAGCCTCCTTCCCCTTACCCCGCCCCTCCCCCCTCACACTCTCAGCTCATTGCATGTGTCCGGCACGCCACGCCACGGCATGGCACGGCATGGCATATCCATAAACTGCATAAAGTCATTAACGTTAAGCGGAATTTGTGTTAATCAGATAACAAAATTATGAACAATTAAGTCATTGCATGCGAATTGAAAATTTAAAGCACCCGCCAAGCAACATTAATGACTGCCATAAACAATGCATACATATATACGTATGTATATGTATGACCGACTTTATGATAGGCTGTGGCATGGGGCAGCTAGCGGACGCAACGGCGCATGCAGCAAGACAAATGCACAAACAGTTGACGAAACCAGCAAAAAAAAACAAAAAACAAAGATAAACGAAAACGTACTTAATCGTATTTATGTTTTTAAATAAATTCAACTATTTATAAATGTTGAAAGTGGTAAAATATAAATGTTAAATATGCGTTTATTTTTACATATCTGTGCACTCAATTAAATCCGTTTACATATTTCCTAAATACTTATGAAGTTGTGCTAACAAAAAAAAAAAGCTTAGTTAATCTCAACTACTTTTAGGTTTAAAATAAATATTAATAAAGTAAGAAGAGTCCTGTAGTGCTCCAAGACTATTCGATATCCCTAGCTCTGCATAGAGCTGATGAGCCAGATGAGCATTAATTAATATAATAATACATTAACATATATTTTGATATTCGCATTATTTTATAGCAACGTAGAGCTCTGCCTGCTTTCCTCTTGATCAATTTATTTATTTGACTTTTTTGTATTTAACTGTGATAATTCTTTTCTTGTTTTTGGCATCATTTGCAGTGAGCCAATAAATTTCAGGGAACAATCACGGTTAACAGCCAACAATGACACACAACAAATGCGATGCAGCTGCAATACAACAACAGTCACAAATAAAACAACTATTTGTTTAGCTAGGGTCGGAGAGGAAGAGAGGAAGTGCTTGACAAAGGCATTCCCTTTAGATAGGCTTTGAGTTTGCAGAGCATATGAGACTTTCATATCAAAAATAAAATATTAAAATATTTAATGCTATGTATGAAAAAGAAAAAATAGGAAGCTATTAAAATAGATAATAATTATAAGATATGTATTGATATATATTATTAGATGTATGTAAACATAAAAATTTTAAAACAATTAAATTAAAATTAAAACTAAAAGCTATAAGCTTAAATGATATAAATTTATATACCTTAAAGACTTAGCATATATGTATATATTTTAGCTCTCTTCTTCTCTCTCTCTCTGTCTCTGTCTCTGTCTCTCTCTCTCACTCTTTCTCTATCTCGCTCTCTGATTCTTCACTTTTTTACTTACTTAATGTAACAAAAATTGTCGTAAGACTAAACAAAATTGTTAATAAAAAAGCTGAGCTGAACTTCCTCTCGTATGCATCCTTAATGACTACAGGGTATATAGAACAACAAACAACACATTTTTTTGGCCAAAACAAGTGCACAACGAAGTCATTAGAAGTCAAGTGCAAACAGCAGCAACAGCAATGCCAATCAAAGCAGCAACAGCAGCAACAACAATGGCAACAGCTGCTGCTGCTGCTGCTGCTCTGCCAACGTGGCCCAAATAAGTATGCAACACAATTTTTGGCTCGAACATATGTTTAATATGCATTTCATTAAATAAACACAACAGAAATGGCGAAATGGCAAGAGCGAAAACATTTGAAACAGCTTGTTAGATAGGGGTGGGGCAGAGCTCCGTATGTGTGTGTGTACGTGTGTGTGTGCCACACACTTTTTCCGGCGGAAATCGCGCAAAAGTTGTCACTTGCCAACTGCGGCCAGAAACATAAACCAAAACCAAAACCAAAACAACCAAAAAAAAGTGAAATAAAATAGAATAAAAATGTCAAATAGAAAGGGAAAACGAGAGAGCGACAGAGAGAGAGAGAGAAAGACCGAGAAAAAATGAAAGGAAGTGGGTAAAATTGTAACCAAAAGCATTAAAAACTAATGAGATTTAAATGCAAATGCAAGCTGAAGTGGCAAGCCAACACACACAGACACACGGCCACACATGTGTGTGAGTATGTGTGATTGTTGTGATTGTTGTGGCAAATGACTAAATTTGCATGCAATTTACAAACGCAGTTGCAACTCATACAGAACTTTAGACTTACTCATGTGCATCTGGTTGTACCCTAGCCTCAGGCTATAAAGAGATTCCAAGTCATTAAGGGCTTTTTCAATCAATTTAAGCTGCACGTCAATCATTAGAAAAGTCGCATCAATCAACTCCCATTTCAATACCAATCATATGAGTATTATTTCTGTTACAACTAACTACGAAATCGACTAAAATGTAGAAAAAGTTTAATTTATATGATATAGCAAATATATATGTTCATCAATCCGCATCAATCATCCGTAGATCATTAAAAGTTAAGCGAAAAATAATACAATATTGCATTTACAGTTAATATATTTTGCATTTATATTAAATATTCCCTGTGATCAAGCAAAGATTATTTTCTTTACTACTTATTTTATTTGATGTAACTAAAAACAGAGGGTATTTTCAGTTCATGGCTCCCCATGTTCGTTCGTAAATTCCATTTCACTTTTTTTTTTTTTTAATTTATTCTCATTCTTTTTTCGCTCTCAGTGCACTTGAGAGTATTTGGCCATTTGGCAAATGTTTGTCAACGAGCAAGAGCTCATTGCCATTGTTTGCCATTTGGCCAATGTTCATGTTGCTGTGAATGTTATTATTGTTGTTGTTGTTGTTATTTAAACATTTTTAATTTGAACGGCAATCAAATTTGCATCGCTGTAAATAAGTAATTTAAATGAATAGCCAGCGTCGAGTGGGCTGGAGCATTTGGAGCCAGTTATCAGACACGCCAACTAATTGCGTCTAATGAGCAGAACGAAAGGCATTCGAGGGGCAGTTTGAGCAGTTCTCGAGAGCTTCGCTCATGTGTTTGTGACAATGGAAACTGTTTATGAGCAACTGACACACGTTGCCAGCGACACTTTTTATCGTAGCCAAGGTAAACGATGCCGTCGTCTGCTGTTTAAAATTGCTGCGACGTGTAAATGTCGCTAATGTGATGAGCAGTTGGGTGGCTGGAACAGGGACACGACGATGATACTGACAGAATGTGTGCGTGTGAAGGTATGTTTGCGTGTGTGTGTGTGTGTGTGTGTGTATGTGTGTGTGTGTGTGTGCGTGTGGGTGTCTGTCAATGTATGTGTGTGTGGGTGGCCGTTCGTGGACAGGTGTTTTGTAGCCAAAGCCAATGCCAGAGGCGACGCGCTGGCAACACATTATGGCACACATCGTTGGCCATAAGGTTAAGCTGTTTTCATAACATCCACACATACACACACACACACACACAGACACACATGCTGAAAAGTGCTGCAAATTAGATTTTTATGTTAATTAAAAAGGCACGCACAACATGTTGCAAATGCGTCGCTTGGCCTGCAGCCGATTTAAATCTGCCTTTCCCTTCTCTTTCCTTCGCTTCACAGCTCTTCTTTCTCTCTTCTTTTTTCTGTCGCACACAATGCGGCGCTTGGCCCAGTTTTTTAGCACGGTTCTTTGTTAATATTTGTATATTTTTTATATATTTTTTGTTTACATTGACATTGCTTTGGTAAGTAACTCAGCCTCGCTGATTTTCTATAATTTAAGCTCACGTAGAGAGGTGGCTCGATATATAGAATTTATAATTAAGCTATTAAGCTATTTATATATACATATGCCAACGAGCATTTACAGTTACTTTGTTAAAAAGAGTTATTAAAATATTATACGAGTCAGTTTTTGTTTTAGCTCTCGCTTGTATCCGCTGCTAATCGAGCGAGTGGGAGGGAAAGAGGCGACGATAGCTTGCTAATCATAGTCCCCGCAATGGCTGTGTGAAAGCGAGATAGCTACTTATGCTCTTCGAATTCGCTGTTTGCTGTCTTTCAGCTATGCCCTCTTATGTTGAGAGACAGCAAACAGCGAATTCGTTTTCGGATGAGGTTATAAAATTGTTGAATTGGAGAGACAATAAAATATGAAATAAACCAGATATATGTGCAAATATATTTATTTTATTTTTACCCTTTGCTTTCAAACGTAAAATAACAATTGGCACTAGAGCATATCGAACAAAAAAAATAATAGAAATTCCCCTCGCATATCACGAAAGTGCAAAATGCAGACAATAGCGATAAATGCGACTGGAAATCATTGAAAACTTTCAATGTGCGCTGTCTGCATACACATTTTGCGACCACCAAACGAAAAGAAAGAAAAAATACAGAAGAACATCTGGGAATGTCATCGCAGAGGGAAACTGCACACATAGCGAATACCCTATAATGAGACAGTTATACAATTTGTATATCGGGCTGGAATACATAATATGTAAAATAGAGAATTTAAATTATATAAAATGGAGATTTAATTACTTAATAAGAAATTTAAAAAAAATATATATATTTAAATAAATAAATAAATAATTAAAATGATATATAATTATTTATAATTATTTCCTTTTACAATTTCAAATTATATTTTTTATAATTGAGCATAGTAAATACAATATCTTTACAGGGTATTAAGACACAATTGCATACCTTTTGGTTGCTTAACCAAACACACACTTTAATGTATATATAGATATATGTACATATATGTAGTTGGACATCCATGGATAAGATAGATGGAAAGCAATGCGAGTATTTTGCGTAATAAATAAAATGTTTAAGCATACATTTCAACCCATTTTCCAACCATTCTATAGATTTGACTTTGAACGGTACTTTTTCTCGCTCTCTCTCTCTCTCTCTCTCTCTCTTACCCTCTCTCTCTCTCTCTCTCTATTGTTGTTGTTGCATGCGCGACGTGACGACATCGCAGATGAAGTTGAAGCAGTTGGAGTTGATGTAGCAGTTGCTTCACTTGTTCCAGTTGCAGATTTCCGCCCCAATTGTGCTTATATAGATGCCCATGCCAGAGTTGTTTATAGTATATCCTTTTTGTCAGCGCAATCTTCCAGCAAGTTTTGCCGCATTTGCTGCTTTTGACACGCGCGACTTCAGCCTGTGCATTCAAATAGTTTTAATAGCACTTCATATCAGCTGTGAATGGAATGCAAAGGGTATACTTGATGTTGGAGCAACTAAAAACTCGACATATTTTAAATAATATGAAAAGTTATTTGCATAAATATACGGAAGTATATTCTATGTTTATAGAAGACCAAATCACTCACCGCTTTGTATTTCCACTCAAAACAATAAGTCTGTCGCTAATGCTTGCATGTGTACGCAACCATGCGACCGATATCAAGTGCGAGTGCGAGTGCGAGTGCAAGCGTGTGCTAATTTAATCAGCCAATTAAACGCCTCTGCTTCCGATGGCAGCATGATGAGAAAATGAGTGAAAGAGTGAGGTAGAGACAGTGCTATAAATATGAATCACTTGCATCTGCGTGCTGAGCTGGCAAAAGAGCTGTGCTGTGTCAGTGTATGAGTGTGTGCAGTTGGAGTCGGCTGCTCGGCAGCGCACGAGTCGGTGATCGTGTAAGGAATAGATAATATGCACACGAGCCGATTATGAATAAGAGCAGCAGTGTGAGAGAATAGAGCAGCAGCAGTGTGAGTATGGGAGCTAGGCTCACTACAGTGCGTACTTAATATATGTGTGTGAGCTTAACTGTTTACGAGGGATAGAGTGAGACAATTTGAAAAGATATGATTGGTGAGGTATATTTTAAGTATGCGTATGAAGAGTTTAGCAGTCATGAGATGGGGAATTACTTAGCTTGAACAGAGTAATGTGATTGGTTGGATAATAATCATTAGTAGTATATGTTAAATTTAATTTCGATATTCAATATATTCAGTTAATAATGCACACGATTGCAAAATTCCTTTTATATGTATATAGTGCGTACATTTTCGGTATATACAAGTCAGTCACATTAACTTGATTTATTTGATGCTTTTTTGAAGGCCAGCTGCTGTAGCCCGTGGCACACTCTTTGTCTCACACACACTTATGCTCCCACGCGCAGCTACACACGCACACGCAGTCCCATATCGCAACGCTAATGAGGAAAATAATTAATGATGCCGGTTCTTCTCATATCTCTCGAAACATTTTCCATGCCATTTGGTAAAACTTTCACTTGACGACTTGAAGTAGTCGCCGCACACCGCAATCCACCCACCCGCGCACCGCCCACCGCCCACCGCTAGCTGCCTTAATAAGCAGTTAATTTCATAGTTGTGCAAACAGTTACGTCCTTGCTGGCTGCTCCTTGAGCTGCTTTCTGCATGCATAAAAGTTGCAAAATAACATTGCAAACAACATGAGTAACTGTGCTCCTGGTTAGCGGATATAGCGTGGGCACAGTGGCTCGTTGGTTGGCGGCTTGGGTGGTTGGGTAGTTGGGTGTTTGACTGGTGCAGCCTGCTCTATGACTATGTGGATTGTATTTACAGCATGCACACTGCTCTGTAACTCTTCATTCGTTCAACTTAATTTACGTTTTATAACTTTTGCAATCATTACATGTAACATTTATTTCACTCACGTTTCATTTCTATATTTTCTTTTTCTCGTTATTCCTTTTTTTTTTTTTAATTTTTCATGTGTGCATAAACCATTTAGCAACAGTTTTGCTTTGGCAAAGTTTTTCCCATATAGTGAACTGAGCACGGGCACCTACAACAGTTACTAACTGATGAACTGCGTAATACCCTAACAAAACTTTATAGTATGATAATATATTAAATAGCATTCAAAATAAATAAAATAATAGTAATATATATTTATTTTATATTACATATTTATAATTATTTAATATTTTTATATTTAAGTGTTAGTAAAACTAAAAAAAAAGGATAAGATTAAATCTGATATTCAATTAACATCAAACTTATAGAGAATATTTTGATATATTTCATTAATTATTAGAACTATATTTATTTTAATTAATTTTGTTGAAATGAAATCATTAATAATATGTAATTTTAATCAACACTTTCTAAACAGCTTTTCATCATGTCAATTAAATATCGCACATCAACATACTTCAAGTAAATATAATATATGTATACTCGAACCGATTCATATAATAAATTTTCCATTTGAGATTTACTGTGCGGCGTCTGATGCAAAAATGTTTTAATTCAGCAACAATTGTTAAGCATAAAAACCCATTGGAATAATGGCAAAAATATATCTCGCTGACTGCGTGCGCATAACTTATTGCACGGTAGAAATGAAATTAAACGTGTATAGCACAGCAAATGCTCGAAACATAGGTACCCTATAAAAAGGCATATATCGACCAAGCTTTGAAATTTTCAATTTATAATTGTTATATTATCTTCATAGCCCTGCTAACAACATTTATGTTAAATCCGAATGCTTGACTAACGGGAAACCTGTAAGCAGAAATCGAACTAAGATTCATCGTTAAAACAATTCTAATTTTATTTTTGCTTCATTTCTTATGGAAAAACCTAACTTTAATTGAAATAAAGTTACAAAATGCTTCACTTGTAGATACCCTGTAGATAGAAATTAATGAACGCTGCTTAAAAGAGTGAATACCAAGAAAAATTGTAAATTGGCATTCATATTTGCAACCAAAGATTAAATTTATCTATGAATAATAAAGATGTTCGACTATAAGTTACCCTGTAACAATCATGACGCATATATATTAGGTCTTCAAATCGCGATTTATCAAAACACTCTCATTACAAATTTATACTTAGCAAGTGCTCAAATTCACATTTGACATGAGTCTAAAAATGCTTGACTAGCAGTTACCCTATAGCTAAAAATCGAAGAACAAAAGATGAAAATTAAATACAAATAATATAAAGTCAACATATTTTTTTGGCTAGATCAAAGTATTATAAAAAATGTTCAACTCCCATTTAAATACCGTAGTGAAAATAGATTAAATATAAATGAATCAAAATACGCGACTCTAACAGTTACTGAAAGGAGCAACGAGGCCTAAGATTTGAATCTAATTCGATTCACTAAAGAATATCGCTCTACCATAGAATATTTCCAGTAACATTTCCTGCATTTCGCTGCTTCTCTAGTCCCATAGACCCCCTTACAACATTTGTATTAATGCTGGGTATAGAAATGTATAGCTACACATGTGCACATTAGCTCAACTTGAAGCGAGATGTTGGCATGTGGATTAAAAGCTGGAAGAGGGGCATGAGCAGTGGCAACAGCAACAGCAACAGGAGGAGCAGGAGCAGGAGCAGTAGCGCTGTAGCGCAGTAGCAAGAGCCGCAACTGAAGGAGGAAGTGGAGACGATGAAGGACGTACGAGCCTTTCATATGGCAAGTGTAAGTAAGTCAGTTGGTAAACGCGTCGCTTGTTAGCCAAGCTTATCGCACACACGTAAATGTGACAGTCATACATCAGAGAGACACACAGCACCCACACACACACACGCACACAGACACACCAACACACGTCCTTGAGGCTAAGAGCTTTGCTTAAAGACAGCCAATCTGCAGACTAGACGCCAGCACTTGATAATGAGCGTACAGCCAGCACTTACGTATAACGTAACGTAAGACTGGTAACGTAATCGCAACATGACAACAAGTAATGAGTTGCATCCCCCTTCCCCCCCCCCCCCCCCCCCCCCTCCTCTCCTGCAGTCAACTCCTGTATCACCGCTCGTGTAAATTCGTTCGCATTTGTCATTTTTTTGACACCTGCTTCGCTTCAATCAGTGTACAAGCTACCTCACTATCTACCTCTCTCTCGCCCTCCCTTTCTCTGGGGATATTTTCTGATAAGCATCTGCACTTCATTTTTGCACTTTTCTTGCAAAACTCTTGAGTCCTGCGGATGCAATTTTATTACAAGAAACTTAAAACTCATCCGTAGCCAAATCCCTGTGCGAGTTTTTCCCTCATTCCAATCAGGCAACAGCTCGGTCTACCCTCGCCCTCGCCCTCGCCCACGGCTCTCGCCTTCACAACTTTGTTCTCTTAGTCCTTTGCACGTTGTCGTCCTTGCAGCTTGCCGCTTGCTTCTTATTCTTATTTATTTGCAATTGGAATGACGACAACGACGCCGTCTTCATCATCCGGCTACAGCTACAGCTGTAGCTACTGCTGTTGCTGCCCTTCATCCTGCTGGCATTTATTCAAGTGTAAGCATCAGGCTCTCTCCTGGTCCCGACTGCGTCCTCGCTGTGTCCTGTGTCCTGTGTCCTGTGTCCTGGCGAATGCGATTTAAACTACTTACACACACATTTTCAATGGCTAAGTTGCAAAGTGCCAAGTCCATTACGAGCGCTGGCCAGGATAACGCCTGACACTCGGCTCAGCCCCACGCCCCCTCTCACGCCCACCCTCCTGTATTATGCAACCTGTCTGCCAATCGGCATTAAAATCACAAAACATCCCATGCAAGGTGCCAGGTGCTAGATGCCAGGTGCCAGGTGCCAGGAGCCAGGGCCTGGTTTCAGCTGCCAGCCGAGAGAACGGAGCTCCTTCAAATACCCAATGCCCATCATTTGCACAATCCTTTCTCCAAGTAAACATTACATGGGCTGTTCAATCAGTTGCGAAGATTCGTTTGCAACTTTAAGAAGCAATCAACAGTAAGCTGGTATGTGAATTATCGAATGAGATAAGTCGAGTATCTGAAGGATATTTATACATAAAGTGAACTTTTGGACTTAAATTTTGAGTTGATTTTATTAAAAATTATATTAAAGTTCTCAAAAATCATATATGATAAAAATCTCATTCTACCTTTTCTTATCTTTTTGATCTCTCTCCCTTTCTCTTAGTCTCCGTGTATCCTTAGCTCTCTCATTATTTGTCTCTCTGACTGCCTCTTGCTATATTTCTCTCTCTTTATCTCTCCCTCTCTATCGCTTGCATTCACTCGCTCACTCTTGAACACTCTCTCTCTCTCTCTCTCTCTCTCTCTCTCTCTTTCTCTTTATTTCTCTCCTTTCATACCCTCTATGCTGTTTTCAGCCATTCTTTATCTGCTTCCCTATTTCGATCTCTCTGTGTCTCTCTCACTCTCATGCTCTATATCTTTCTTGCTCTTTCCATCTCCCTCTTTTTCTCTCTCTCTCCCTTCCTGATTCATTGTCTCTCTCGCTTCCTCCCGCTATGACTCTCTCTCTCTCTTGTTTTATTTGTCTCCATACATTTTTTTACGCTCTGTGTTATTTTCTGTTTCTCTTTATCTGCTTACCGATCTCCATCTCTCTCTCTCCCTCTCTCTCTCTCTCTCTCTCTCTCTCTCTTTGTATTGCTGAATCCCTTTTATTCTTCTTCCACATGTACAAATGGAAGGACAGCGCTCGGTAACTCAGTTATTATTATAGAAACTTGGGCTGAATCATACAGAGAACCTCATGCTATATATATTAACAATTTATTGAAGGACCCTCGCAATAACAGCGAGCAACGAAAAATAAGTTGAAGTGGACAGCGATGCTCAAAGCAAAATTGTAGCAAAATTGCAATAGCTCAACACACTGAATGATTGACTGCCTCGACTGACTGACTAGGTGTCTAACTGACTCAATGACTGACTGAATGACAGACGAATGGATAGGCGGATAGACGGACCGAGGGACGGACTGACTGCTTGACGAGCTGACTGCGCGAGCCTTAAATGATAAATAGCAGCTCGGCACAGGTCGTCAGCCACTCACATACTTGAAGATTTATGTGGCGCATCAATTGATGCGAGCGCCTGTCTAAGGCTCCAGCAAAGGGCGGCCGGCGGCTGCCTGACTGCGGGATGCCGCACACTGAATACTTCTATCTGCGCTTTTAATGCCTGCGTAATTTATAAATGAAGTATGGCTGGCCCATTGTACGAGACGAATTGAGACTCGAGTACTTTTTGGCTTGATGCATTCACGGGAAAGAAACAAATCTGTTGTGGCTGTTGCAGTCGGGAGTAAACGACTGCATAATACGCGCTCAGGTTCAGTTTATAGATGGGGAAGGTGAGATAAGGAGGTGAGCGGACGTAAAGTGAGGTGAGGTGAGGTGAGGTGAGGTGAGGTGAGGTGAGGTGTGGTGAGGTGAGGTGAGGTGAGGTGAGGTGAGGTGAGGTGAGGTGAGGTGAGGTGAGGTGAGGTGAGGTGATGTGAGGTGAGGTGAGGTGAGGTGAGGTGGGGTGAGGTGAGGTGAATTGAGGTGAGGTGATGCAAGGTGAGGTAAGGCGAGTAGAGGCTTGCTGAGGTGAAATGGGGTAAATCGAGTTGAGATGAGGTGGGATTATATGAGGTGAGGTAAGGCAAAGTAAAGTGAGTTGAATTGAGCTCATTGAAGAAAAGTAAGTAGAAGTGAGGTGAGTAAAGATGAGCTGAGATGTATTGTATGATTGAGATAAATATAATACAATTTTTCCCCGATTTATATTACGAATGTCCCAAGCCTTAGGGGTAATATTTTATTTCACTGTGAACCTATGTAAAATATATAAAATATATATTCAAATATATTGTAAGAAGAGACTACACATACAAATATTCATATATATAAAATTCCATATAATTCGAATTTCCATTTAATCCAGCTACGCTTTCCCAAAACCAATATGCTCTTCTCAATTCAACAGTTTCTCTTCTCATTTCAAAACATAAAAAACAGAAAACTTTTCAGTTTACTCAACTCCGATTTAGCAAATGATTTAACGGTAAGGGTAAGTGTCTGCCTGACTGCTTCTGCTGCTGCTGCTGCTGCCTCTGCTTCGGCTGTATTCAAAAGCAGTTATACTTGACATTTGACAGTACTTGGGATATACGCGGCTTAGACTGTCTATGAGCTGTAAACTCAACAATTTTCAGGGACGTTTTCACTGAAGCAGACGACGGAATTGAAACTCGATTTGTGTTCACAATTTAAAGTTGAATTTATTTGATGAAAGTCTAAAAAATATATAAAATTATTTATATAAGTATAATTTAAATTTTTAGTATTATTATTTAAACAAAAAAATAAATGTTCAACAAATTATTTATAGGTTAAGTTAATGCTTGATGTAGACTTCTCTCTTTCTCTTTCTCTTTCTCTCTCTCTTTCTCTTTCTCTCTTCCTCTCTCTCTCTTTCTTTCTCTCTCTAATAGTTATATAGCTTACTCTCTCAATATAACTTCGTTTAATCCAAAGTATAATGTAACTAAATCAAAATCGAATAAAAGCCAATTAAATTCAATCAAAGCTCAGTCGACTTTAAGCAGCATTTTCGTTATTATGAGCTGGGAAATTGCGCGCAGCAACTAGAAATGAAATTAAATGCAATGAAGCATTAAAAGGCGTGGATAATCGTTGATCTTTTAATCAATTTGCCGTTGCCCCCCAATAAAAAAAAAAAAAAAGAACATGGGAGCCTCAAACAGATTTAACGGTTAGAGCTATAAAACATTAAGCCAACTTTTGCCGTTGGTCCCGTTGCAGATTAGCCCAACTTTTTAAATGCTTTTAATGTGGTTTTTATGGCTGCACACCTGGCAATAAGGGGAGGGCCTGAGGGGTCGATAGGGCGACCTGCCTGGCTGGCTTGTAGGAGCTGGGCGTGGCAGCGGCTCCTAACGTTCCATATGAGTAATGAGCGTTTAGTGCGCCGCATTGATTTTTAAGTTTCCTTTTTTTCGCTAGCCTGCGCTCTGCTCTCTACCTTATCTCTCTCTCTCTCTCTCTTTCTCCTGAATAACCTTAATTACAGACTACTTAGGCGCCCGTCAAGATTAGAGCACAAAACTTTGCTAACTTCCTTCGATAGAATTTTCAGCTTCATTTTTTTCCGTTTCATTTTAATACTCGTTCACGCAAGGGTAAAGAGAGTATATATGTTTTCAGTGATTAATTGACTGAAGCTAAGCCCTTGAGATTTCACTTTGAGCTTATAAGGTTTTTCCATATCACCTACCAAAGACCTGACTATGCCCCAAATCTTAATTAACTTCAGCGTTGCTCTCCAGAGATGAATCAAAACTGTTATACATATCGAATCGGGAAAACCATTGCACACTTTTACAGCTAGAATCGCTGTTTCATTCTGTGCTACAGACAGTAATATAATCGTTTCTCTCTATCTCTTTCCTCATTCCCGTTAACAAGTATTGTGCAGTCAGCTGTGCCTTATTTTTAGCCTCTCCTTTTTAGCATTCTGTGCTCTTGGTGCTTGGCCTCTGACACTGACTCTGACTCGGTTATGACATGAAAGCGCGATAACCAAAATTGTCAGGGCAAGGGTCAGAAGGACAGCCAACAGGAGCCGAGCGCCGAGCGCCGAGCGCCTTGCGCCTCATTGCACTAGCCGCCATTTGTCATTTCAATTTTTCTTATTCTGCGAAAGGGCACAAACGGAAGAAGAAGAAACCGAGGCAGAAGGCAAATGTCAAAAGACAAGAATATTTTTGAAAATAAGGAAGTCGAAATACTCTAGTAGAAACTTCGTGTTGAGAAAGAAGAGAAGAGTTTGCTGAGGCACAGACAGTCTAATCAACTATTTAAATTGATGATATAGGAAATGACAACTTTAATATGAGAAATTTAGTATATGAATAATAAAATGACTTTCTTCTATTTTATATATTCTATATTCACGTTATTTTAAGACATAGTAGCAAAAACCAACCAAAAAGTCTTGTGGCATTCAATCTACGTTTAATATATACCATTTTTGTTCAGTATCGATAAGTATCGATAACAAGGAAGTCTCTAACTTATATAAAGTTCGGGATAGAAAAGACTCGGCCAGATAATTTAAGCCGTCTACATTATAGACACACTTTATCAGTAGCTTCTGCCTCCCCTCCTCCTGCCTGTCACGTACAGCTTCACACAGCCCATATACCCGGCGCTGCCATTTGCAGTGGTAAAGTAAAACTGCAAAACACATTATGAACATCATTTCTATTTCGCGCCGCGGCCTCTGACATTGGAGCTGTTTCCTTGAAGTCGTTGTCCTGGCATATTTGCATGGGTTTTCGCTAACAACATTTGTGTTTTTCTTTGGCCTTTTCTTTTCTATTTTCGTTTATATCTGCTTAAGCGTTACTCAGGCGGCTTTCATGGGCTACGAATCGGTTTGTGTTTCGCCCAAAAATGGAAAGAGGAAAAAAGTTGAAGTGAAAAAGTTAAGCAATTAACAGGCTGATAACTTTTGGGGCCAGTTCGCAGTACTTGATAGGAGCAGCACTAAACAGGCGCCCACAGTCCCCAGTCTTCAGTCCTCAACTCTGGCGGGCACAAACCCAACCCCGCACAGAGGCTGCCTTTAATGCTCGGCTAAGGGTTTTATGGCCAAAGGCTCGTTGTGCTCTACATAAAAGGCGAGCCCTAAACAGCGAAACTCCAACTCTTTACCCACTCCCCCTCTCCCTCTCTCTCGCGCTCCCTCTTTCAGCTGGGCATCCTCTTTTATGTGCTCATATGACATAATTGCGGCACGTAATTGGCCTGACAATTGCTGCAAGAAGTGCTTCAAAAATGCCTCGCTGCCCGCCAAAGTATGCTATGAAAATGGACGCCGACATTTGCAACGCATTGTTGGACGCCAACCAGCCACACACACACACACACTCACAGTCGCACTCGCACTCACACTCATTCCCACCTACCACCACCTGGATGAAAATATAAAACAGCCAACACTTAGCATGGAACACATAACAACAACAACATGCTCTCGATTCAACTGAGTTTTTAGCTGCTTTTGCTCCAAAAAGGCTTCTCCGCGACTTTTTGTTGACCCATCATCATTTTAATTTGGCTTAAAAAAATATATATAAATTTTAAATTTAAATTTAAATTTTGTTATTTTATTTTTCTCTCACATAATTTAATTTACATAAAAATTATAATCAAATTTTCACTATTTTTATTTTTATAATTTTAAAAATTCGTTCAAAATTAAATAATTAAAAATGCAAAAGCATAGTATAATAAATGTTTACATAAATATCTGCATAAATAAAATATTTTCATACACTCAAGCAATATTAAATATTGCAATTTTGAGACCAAAGTCAAATTAGCAATTATGATTTGTAAATATATTATCTAACAAGAATAAGGTATATATAATACATTAACATATAAATTAATAGCCTTAAGATAAAAAAAAAATAAATAATTTATAAGTTTATAAATTTATAAAAATCTTTTAAAACTAAAGTCTATATATTTGACATTTTCTTCTACTACATTTATTTATTTGTATTTTCCTTAACGCTTTCTCTCGATTCTCTCACCAGCTCTCATAGTCCGTCAAACAGTATTAACAGTTTATTAGGTTTGTATCTAAATTCAGTTCATAGCAATGCAGGCAACCGTAAGCCGTATATCCCAGATTAATATTGCATTAAAATTTCGTTTTAAAACAATTTTAACAACTTGTTATACCCTAAGTGGCTTAAAAACGGTTAAAATCGGGGTACATGGATTATATGCAAATGTATGTAACAGACGGAAAAAATACACTCAAAAACTTCCCAATGCAAAAAACTTAACGCATTTTCTTAATATAATATCAATCAGAATCAATATTAAAATGTATTCGAGTATGAGAAATTGGCGTCAGCTTGATTTATATACACTAAGGTATCTGCTAGTCGGTCAGTTCCTTCAAGAGTACTCTATTAGTTATTCTAGTACAACTGAATAACAAATGCTTAACATTTTGCATATTCAATATATTGTAAAGGGTATCTCCTAGTCTGCCACTCCCTACCAGAGCACTCTTACTTGTTCTTTTAGTATATTCCATAGCTTGTTACTGCACATCCTTTCAATTCATCCAATTGCAATTAATTTTGCAGCTGTTGTAATCCATAGACTCAATTTTTTTGCACAGTTTTATTTTTTTTTTCCTTTTTGTCTGTCATTCTGTAGCGCATAACTGTACATATATATATATTTCTATAGGAACGTGCAAATAAATAAATATATATATAAATATATATCTACTGACCCATAATTGTCCAAAGAGATTATGTACAGCTTATCTGGCTTTTTGCACAGTTTTTTTTTTTCGCATGCTATTTTCTTTTTCTCTTTTTATTCTGTGTAAATGTCGCTGCATATCTTCGAGGACGACAGGAATAAAGTGAAGTTGGTCATAAATTTGGCGCGTTACGCCAAGATGACTTCATAAAGCGACAATACGCAAAGCATAATGCCAAATGCAATGGACAGCTGCTTGGGGGCGGGAGGCGAGGCCGGCTGCTGGCTCACGGTTGCTGAATGGGCGTCGCAATGCAGAGAAGCAAAGGCAAAAATTGTTGTGCTTTGTGTCGTCGCCGTCGTCGTCGTCGTCGTCGTCGTCGTCGTCGTCGGCTGCTTGGCATTGTCCTACCAGACGCCGCTGATTTATGCATGGCAGAGCACCAAGAGCAAAAGAGATAGAGGTAGAGGGAAGAGTAGGGAGAGCTGTGCTAGGTGTGTGTGTGTGTGTGCATGTTTGGGTGTATTTTCGATTTTGCATTGCAATATTTTTGGCTGAACGCTTTTTGGGCGAATTTTCGCTTTGAGCACAAATATTGAACGTTAACATTACGCTCGCCCACCCTCCATTGCTCAGCTCTGTGCTGCTGTCCAAACGCTGTTGCACGCATGAAGAGCATTGCAAGTCAGCAGAGCGAGCGAAAGCAACGAAGAAAAATTGCCAAAAAAAAAAACAAAAACAAAAAAAAAAGAGGAAAACAGTAAAAGCAAAAGCAAGCAAACGGCACACACATACACATACACACACACACACACTCACTAGCGCCAACGGTAACAACAACAAAGCCATCATGCAAAAAGATAGCAGCGGATGTGCAAAAAAAAGCTCAGGCCAAAGAAACGGACGAAGTCGACCTACCACACGCCCCCTCTCCTTTCACTCTCTCTCCCACTCTCTCTTTCTCACCCGCGAAAAAAGTAGCGTAGCCGAGCGCGTAACTTACAAGCGCATTTCGATTATTGTTGATGTAATCATAATTTTTCATTTCCAAAGTAAACGATATGGCGTCCCACCCGCCTCGGCTCGTTCTCTCTCTCCCTCACGCGACAGACACCGCCCGCAACGTAAAGAATCGCCGAGAATTAAACGAACTTTTCATTTATTTACGCGAAACGCACGAGTCGCGGCATAACGGTTCTTTTTTCGCTTTTGCTTTTTAAATGCGTCGCGTCGCGTCGCGTCGATGATTAAAGCAAACAAACAACGCTAAAGAGCAACAAGAACAACAACAACAATAACTGTCAAACTGTCCCGCTCTCGCTCTCGCTCTCGTCGTTGCTCTCCCTCCTTCCTTCGCGCTGTGCATGTCATGGCGTAGCAAAGCTTCGCAGCTCAGCCACTGAGATTCCACTGGCGGCTGAGCTCGCCGAATGCGACTGCGGTTGAGAGCCCGGCTCGGCTTGGACCTCTCTGCCTTGCATCATTAATTACAATTTGAGCAGCGCACACGCCGCCGCTGACCTGCCAACAACAACAGCAACGACAACAATAAATAGCCGTTACATGGTCAAATATAAAGCGAGAAAACAAAAACCGAATTCATGGAACGGCCAATCGGCCAATCGACCAATTGGGCGGCTGCGCTGACATTTTAATTGCACTGCATGATTGTGTAATTCGCTTAATTAATCAACACTTGCTCGTCTTGTTATTGTTGCGTCTCTTATTTTTCTTATCAATATGTCGAAAAGGTTTTACAGCAATCATCAATAAAGGCAATAAATAAAACACAATTGAAACGTGATCAAATTAATGTTCCACAGACTTAGCTGAAAGCTGAAAACATATGAAAATATATAAAAATATCTATTGTATTTTATTATCTATACGAAATGAAAATAAATTTCAACTGAAGTTCGTCCAAAGGCTGTGAACGCCATTTTATCTCTTTCTCTTTTCGTGCTCAAATGCACAAGCTCTACACGCATGCACACACACACACACACACAAACATGTGTGTATATGTGTGCATGCATTTATTGTCTGTCACAGCGCCGAACCATAAAATCTGCACACAGACGCAATTTGACGAACTGGAAAGGGGAGTGAGAGGGACAGAGAGAGGGACAAACGGCGATTGGACAATTTCGTGGGACAGTAATTGAAACCGTTAAAGCTTAGCTTAATGTAATTTGTGCAGAGCAGCATGTGACTGTGTGTGTGTGTCTGTGTTTGTGAGTGTGTACGCGTGTTAGCTGTAAGATGAATGGCCCACAAACACACACACTGACACACTCACTCACACATGCAAAAGCTGGCCAGCACTTGGTTGCTTATCTCAAATGTTGCGAATATTATCTGCGATAATGAGAAACCTAATTGTGAGCTATGCAAATGTGCGCACATAACCGCTAAGCGCATGTATGTATATGTGTGTGTTTGTGTGTGCGCGTGTGTGTGCTGACTAAGTGTTAAAGCAATTAAATTTGATAGTTTATCGAGACTAATTTAAATAAACGGAAATTAGACACCTGCAAACAAGCTGGCAGCGCTGTGTTCACTTTTTGCAATGCACTCACACACACACACACACACACACACACACACACAACAATTAAAGCTAAGCAGAGTTACTGAAATGCGAATTGCAATGGAAAAATTCCAAATACAGCGTAAAATGCGCTGAGCTCTCTTTATCCCTGTCTCGCTCACTCTATTGTTGAAAATTGGCAACTTAATTAGACTGTCAGCGTCTGATCTTTACGCCCCTAATATCCAACACACACAACCACACACACGTTGCCAACTGCAGGTACAATATGCTGCCTGTGTGTGATAACTGATTATGGCCGTAAGCCACAAGCATAGTTCTGACATGTCTTGCCGACAGCACATAAATGGCTGCATGTTAATTAATTTTGGCTTATATTTTCCTTAATATTCGAAAATGCAAGAAATGCCATCGGCCTACTAAGCCTACACAGTTTGACAGCCATTGCAGCAAAGAGCTGCAACTGGGCTGCTTAACATTTGCCCTGAGCTGTTAAGTTGAAATAACAGCGGTGCAACGCTGTCGACTGTTAGAAAAGTTCAGCCTAAAAGTATGCAGACAAATTTTTAAGTCTTTTCGTGCAATTTCAATGCCAAGTACAATTTTTAAATTATCCGTGGAGTATATTAAATATTTAATTATAATATTTAATTACATACAGTTTGCTTAGTTATTTATAAAGCATGTCCTTTGAAAATCTGCTTTATTTGTTTTGCTTTAAAAACTTGTTTTGTAAAAGTTGCGCTGTGACTTAAAGTTTCAACAAAGTTGCAGCCGCAGTCACGATTAAGCGTCTCTGTTGGTAATCCCCAGAAATGCTTTAACCACAATTTTGATTAGCTCTGTACACGCAGCAAGAGCAGCAACAGCAGCTACTGCTGCACTGCCAACCGCCTCCATTACTGCCACACCCCCTGCGCTTGCATTTCATTTAATTGCTCGAGTCAGCCAAAGGCAAAGCCGAAACCAAAGCCAAAGCCAAAACGAAAGCCCAAGTCTCTAGCCAAGTTTGCTAGCCCGTATGTGCCGGCTCTTTAATTGACGGTTTTCAAATGTTTTCGGACTTCCAACTGTGCTCCTATCTGGCCTTTTGTCTGGGCTCCTCTCCACACACACCACACAGCAGCTGCAACACCTGCCAAACTGTTTGCCTTGTACCTTTTATTGTCTTCTTCTTTTTTAACGTCTTCATCTTGAATTTGCTTCTGGTTTTTGTTTAATTTTTTAGAGTTTAGCTTTATCAATGGCAACGCCTTGGGCAATACAAAGTAGAGCCGTGAACGGTTTTATAATGATTAACTAACAAATACCCTATATGAAGGTTTGTTAGAATTTAAGGGATGTGAATAGTAGCGAGACTCTCTGTTCAGAAACGGGTAGAGAGAGAGAGAGAGAGAGAGAGAGAAAGAGAAAGAGAAAGAGAAAGAGAGAGATAAACATATAGATATCGTTAGATAGTTTCTAGTCCATCAATATTTGACGAAACAATAAATATTATTTGAAATTATCAGTACTTTTATTATTTTCTACATCTTAAAAAAGTAACGAATCAATTAATCAAATTTCTCCTAACATCTTCCCTACCTATCGTGCCCAACAATTATGTATAGCTAAACAGCTGTGGCTACATTTTATTTACAGATATATAATATATATATTTGAATGTGTATATAAATTAGAACATGTACGTGTTTGTGTGTGTGTAAACCTAATGCTGACAACTGTTACCACTGACAGCTTATTACATAACCTCACTTCACACACATTTACAGTCACAGCCACACACCCACACACCCACACCCACGCAGACTTACAAACTCCTCTCTCTCTCTCCCACACAGTTGAGGCTCTTGTGTAATTTGCAGTTCAATTACCCCCGCTAATGCGTTGACTTACAGTGCCTCAGCGGTGGCTCCACTCCACCACCCAGCCGCGCAACCACCCGACATCTTCGAGCGGCGCACCTAACTACCCAATTACTTGGCATGTAAGTCGAATTCGTTAATTATTTTGACAGTTGGATACGTTGACAAGAACTATAACAACAACAACAACAAGTGGGGTGAAATACATATGCTAAGCCATATGCCAATTGCAGCATGGGAACGATTTAATACCCTTTCCACTTTAATTGAAACTTGGAGTATGAGAAGTTTGTATGAATTACTTGAGATTGTAATGAAAGTAGTAATTGTTGTGGTTAGGACTAAACAGGCAAATAGTTGGGAAAATAAGGAATGAGATAGGATATATAAGTTAATTGATGATAATGGAAATTAGATAATTAGTTGATTGGATTAAGAATTTAATAGCTTTCACACTTACATCAATTAGATAAGAGATTAAACAATGACAATGACAATGAATATGACAATGACAATGACAATGACAATGACAATGACAATGACAATGACAATGACAATGACAATGACAATGACAATGACAATGACAATGACAATGACAATGACAATGACAATGACAATGACAATGACAATGACAATGACAATGACAATGACAATGACAATGACAATGACAATGACAATGACAATGACAATGACAATGACAATGACAATGACAATGACAATGACAATGACAATGACAATGACAATGACAATGACAATGACAATGACAATGACAATGACAATGACAATGACAATGACAATGACAATGACAATGACAATGACAATGACAATGACAATGACAATGACAATGACAATGACAATGACAATGACAATGACAATGACAATGACAATGACAATGACAATGACAATGACAATGACAATAATACTATTAATACTATTAATACTAATACTACTAATCATAATATCAATGCTGTCAAGCTCTCTCGCATAGTCCACAGCCCCGTCGAAAAGCAGACACGTCTCTATTTTGGATAATCAGACCCATTTGGGATTGGTCCCCATTTGCCACACGAATTTCGCATGAATCGGCCCGTCAAACTGTCTCCAACTGCCCCAGCGAGCGCCTGACCACAGCTGCTTGCCGTTGTAACGGTAATTTGTGTGACAGTCGCCGTCACAGAGCCAACAGTTTGGGGCTGGCCGCTGATTAGGCCAGCCAAATGGACATGTCAAATGAGCGGATGATGAGTTGAGTTGAGTTCAGTCGAGTTGATGGAGCCGCCCGCAGAGCAGAGACAAATATGAAGACATGCTTGAGTCATATATATGTATATATGTATGTATGTAAGTATATATCAACATTAACTTGGGATTATTTATTTATGTGGGGCTTACGAGCTAGTCTACACAGTACAGTTTAGATTGCTAGGCAGCGGCAACAGCAGCTCCATGAGCAGCCAGCCCAATGGGAAGGCGTAGGCGAGCAGCGTGACAAGCAAGAGAAAGAGCCGCCTGCGCCGATGCCAGCACTATATAATGCTGCCATCATCCTTGACATCAGCCTCGCCGCTGATTCGATTGAGAAAGTCGCGGCGGACCGCGCTCCAGTTGGGCGCTGCGTGATCCTTGAGCAGCTGCCAATTGGGTGAGTGGACATCGGGCGACAGCCAATTGAAGTCGGCAATGTCTGTGTAATTATTCTGTGACTTATTCAATCCGGATTGCTCGAAGTCCGACTCCAGCTCGGCATAGTCGTAGTTGTAGCCGTCGATTTCGATTTGCCGGCAATCCTCAATGATGGCTCTGCAGGTGACGTGCAAATAGATCCGCGTGGACTGCGACGAATGCAAGCGCAGCTGCTGGCAGGCGATGGCCACGGTGCAGCGTTCCAAATGCTCTGCAAAGAACGAACGAGACACGGGACCACAGAGGATCGTGCATTGACTGGCGTTCGAGATCTGTACAGAGCCGGCGTGTCCTTGCAGCTCCACCAGACACTTGTGCACATTGGATATGGTGATATCCTTTCCGTTCACCTGCTCGGCCCGTAGCACAATATGGGCATTGTTTCGATTGGCTATGGTCCAGATGAAGGCGCTGTCTGAAGCCGTCTTCTGTGTCTTCTCCTGTCCGTCCACTTTGCTCAGAGCGGGCGGCAACTTCTTAACCAACGTCTTCTTGCCACTGAAGCCGAATTTCTTCTTGGGCAGCAAACGCTGACGAGCTTCATCACAGGCGCTGGTCAACGAATTCAGGACATTTTGACAAGATTTGATTTTGAAGTCCGACAGAAACATTGTCGAGGCTGTCAAATAATTCTGCAGCTCTTGGATTTGCCGAGTGATGTCGCCGAATACCTTGGTGAGATCGGGCAGCGGTGCGTCTCCGCTGTCCAGCTGCAGTGTGCCAATCCTCTGCTCAATCTCACAAGCGCGCTCCCCAAACGACTGGGCAAAGAAGTCGACGCCCTCGTTCAAGGCGGTCTCCTTGTTGCGCTGCTCCAGCTTAATATCCAAGTA
Source organism: Drosophila arizonae (assembly GCF_054131065.1). Taxonomy (NCBI): domain Eukaryota; kingdom Metazoa; phylum Arthropoda; class Insecta; order Diptera; family Drosophilidae; genus Drosophila; species Drosophila arizonae. The sequence continues at coordinate 2,308,449 of NC_142923.1, forward strand.
ATTTTGGCGATCCTTGTTGCGCTTGTTCAATCGCTCCAGCAGGTAGTCCTTACGTGGACAAGCGTCCACAGTATCATCCAGTTGTTTTTCCGTTTCCGCCATGTCCGGTTCAACTGCAATCGAAGAAGTGTTAAAAATCAATGCAGTCTTCAGATGAGCGAAAAGCCGTATTCAATATATATATATATATAGATATATACATGTATATATATATGCATGCACTCATATGGGTGTGCGTGTGTGTGTGTGTCACCTCTCACCAACAATTCCCGTTGTCTGAATCGAAATGTCGTCTGCGCGCAGCTGCAGCAAAATGTGTCCCAATTTTCGCACGTCTATAGCGAACTGTATAACTCCTTGATTCGCTTACTTGAGGTTTATGCAAAATATGGAATTTGTCATAAATTAAACCAATTATTTCAATTTTACAGGCTGCTGATGGCAAAGCGTAATTAAGTGGAAGTTCAATAAACAATCAGCTTACTCACTTTGGCACGTTACTCTTGCACTGCGGGCATGCCAACTCGCTTGAATCGCGTTGCGATTACAGCAATCAGTTCGCGGCGAATGGCAAATGTACAAAAGGAATAGCAACTAACTTTGGAGTTTTCAAAATGTTGCAAATATGTAGTTTTGTTTTTGTTATATATGTGAAAATCATAACATTGAAACACAAAACAAATTTGAAATGAAAAAACTTAGCATTTGCTTATAATACAAAATTTTAAAAAAAAATCAAAATTTATAAAAATACAAAATATAGTAAAACCTAAAAGAAAACTACTGCTTTAAATATTTCATATTATATATAAATAGTATTCGATTTTATCAAAATTATTTTATGCAAATTCAGCATTGTTTTTATGTTATATGATTATAATGCTTATTTTCATCCACTAAAGTGAAATGGATATACTGTTTTTCTTTATTTATTAGCCATTCAATCACTTTAATTAATTATTTAGTTATTAATCAATTAACTAAACTAAGCACATATATATTTGTTATATGTATATATAATATATGTATATGTCATTTATATTATTTATCTAGTTATAGTTATTTTTCTATAACTATTTGACAATTTAAATACTATTATTTAAAGTATTCTATTAATATTATTATTTAACGTATTCTCGAAATAAACGATCTGAGTTTAGACTGGCCAACTTTATTACTCTTGCTGGCAGACAACTATGATTAATTAGTTTTTAATTATATACATATGTATATGATCGGTCGCTTTATCTACGCGCCTGTTAATCAAATATATTTTATATTATAAAATGCTCGGATGACCCTCAACTGTTAATATCAATCAGAAATATATGCCTAATATACAAGAGAATGAGGAAAAATAATCTCCCTAAATATCTCTCTCAGAGGAGTATACAGCATTTCTTCTCTAAACACTATCCCCCTAGAATCTTTCTTCCGACATCAGTAGAGAATGTTTCCCATAATACATTATTTTTAAATTTTTCATGTCATTTCCTATGCATTTCTGCGGGCATTTTCACGATTTTCCGCCCGTATGGGTGCGCAGATGTAGTTTGTAGCTAACGGCCTTAAGGAAGAACCGCGTGCAATGTGGACACTTGTATGGCATTTCGTTGGCATGTTTTTGTAGATGCTCATGGAAGTGCGAGCTCTGCGCAAAGGTTTGCAGGCAATGCAGACATAGGTACGGCCGATCGCCCCTATGATTGCGCAGATGTTTCTTCAGAACGTGGCTGTGTTTGAAGACCTTCATGCAGTAGGAGCACTGATAGGGACGCTCGTCCGTGTGTCCGCGCAAGTGCGCCAGAAAGTTCGACTTCTGCTGATAGGTCCTTGCACAATGCAGACACTTGTAGGAATAATTGCTCTGGGCCTGATGGATTTGCAAATGGTTTTTCCGATTCAAAGTGCTGTCAAAGGTGCACGCACAGTGCGGACACTTAAATGGCTTCTTGACTGGACGCACAGGAGGCGGGGATTTATCTGGAAGTGTTGCCACATGACTGAGTTTGTGCTCTGTGAGGCTGGACAACTGGGCGAACTTCCTCAAGCAATGCTCACATTTATAAGGACTTGATTCCTCGCCTGGCCTGCTCGACGAGGCGCAGCGTCTGAAACATAAATTTGAAAGGAATTAGCGAATATTTTGCGATGTTTAAGTTGAGTTATGGAGAGGTATATATAAAGATAAAAATTCCTTTAAAGCAAAAATCAAATATTATATATATAATCTAGTTTAAGAGTGCTCTAGTTGAGACTGCCCAACTGGAGACTCGAGACTATAGAGAAAACTTAAGGTATATATATAATCTTCAGTTTCCTCACTCTATCTCATATAGTTTAACACTCCTTCGGCAGGTTTTATGGGAACTTACTTTTCATGCATTTGCAGTTCCTGGACTGTTGGGAATTCCTTGCTGCATAAATTGCATGTATGGCTGCGCAGCCTCTTAATTCTTACAACGGGCTGCTCCATAGGTTTTCTGGCTTTGAGTCTTGAGTTAACATTTAAAGGCTGCTGCTTAGGCGTGCTCTGCTCCTCTTCCTCCTGCGGCTCTGTTTTGATAGAGGTCAGCTTTGAATCATTTTTACTGTTCAGGTTCGCTAAGGCACTGTCTTTTTTTATGGATGCCTGCTGCTCCAGCTGCATCTCCTTCCTCGGTTCTTGTATGCTCCCTGCTGTTGTCGATTCCTTTTCAGGCCTTTTGACTCTTGGACTGCTCCTTCTTTCCACCTGACTCTTAACTGGCTCCTTTTTTAGCAGCGCCTTATGTTGCTCCACTGGCTCCACACCCTCCTTATCAATGCCACTTTTTTTCCTTTTGTTCGCCCTGCTTGGAGTATTCCACCCTTCGCAATTGTGCTTAATCAAATCAGTGCGCTTCATAAATCCTTTCGGACAATTCGGGCATTTATGAGGAAACTGGCCCGTATGCTCGCGAACGTGCGCTATAAAATTCGATTTGTGGGCAAAACTGATTGGACAATGTGGGCACTTGTAGGGCAACTTGTTGCTGTGGATCTGCAGATGGATTTCCAATTCGAAGCCTTTGGCAAAGACGCGTGGACATTCCGGGCATTGGAGAAAACTCTTGCCTTTATGTATGCAATTCTTGGGACACAAAGGACACCGGTTCAAATCCTTGATAATGTGCGTGCGTTGGTGCTTCATCAGATCCGCATATTTCATATATCCCTGAGGACAGTCGGGGCACTGATGTGGAAATTTCCCCGTATGTCCATACATGTGGCTTGTATAGATGGATTTGTGCGAAAAGCTGCACGGGCAGTAGGAACACTTGTAGGATAGATTATGTGTGTGTATTAGCAGGTGGATACTCAGCTCATCGCTGCGTTCGAAATGCCGTGGACAATGTGGGCATTGATAGTGTCTCTTGGCATCAGTAGGAGGACTGAAAATGAGAGGGCAAATATACTTTACAAATTTTCAAACTGTCGTTAAAACCATGTCTTACACAGCAACTGCTGGTGCAGCAGCTCTCTTCTTCTTGCGAGTCCTCGGAGACTCATTTCTTTGTTTAATCTGCCCCTTGCCTGCTGGCTCCTCTTTCAATCCATCCGGATCTACTTTAACAGGTCCTATGTCCATCTCTGCGAAAGGCAATTCAGTTTTTAGTTGAGCACTGTTGGCGTTCTCCAAGATTCCACAGAATTCCTGCTGCTGCTCCAGCTCCTGGTCTCGCTCAATTTTCACACAGGACAGGTCGATTATACCACTCATGATTCGCATGTATTGCAGCCAGTGCAAAAGTATTTGAGCTTTAAAAAACGTTTTTCAGTTAATTTATTTTAATAAAAGTAAACAAACAATTCACACGCAGCAACAGCTGTGAACAGAACTGCTAACTCGCTGCAAAGTCTGTTAACAGAGCGCTTTACAGGGAAAGAAAAGACGAGAAAGCTGTTACTGTTAATGAATCGCGCGAAATTCAAATGTGTTTAATAGAGAGGTTTGAGATGTTAAGTTTGAAATTTATTTTAAATGTTTATTATTTATTGCATTGATTCAAAATATTTCACATGCCATCAATTTTAATTCAATGTTCCCTAAATTTAAATTTACTTTACCTCAACTCTGTGCAAAGTTTAGCCTGATAAACCTACATTTTTTTGCCTTACAGTTTCTATTATATATTATTTCAATTTATTTTTTAATAAAAACACTTTTTCAAATTTGTTGAAGCGCTCTTTTAATAAACGTGGGTGTGTGTGTTTCTGTGTACATTGTGTATTGCTTTCTGGCTTACATTTATAAAATTGAACATATTTACACTTGATTATTAATTAAACATAAGCATTTAGATAATATGTTAATTATTTAAGTATTTTATTTAAGTGTGTCCTATGTGTGTGTGTGCATTTCTTGTGTCCGCCTAAACATGCAAACTAATTAGCAAAACATTTGTACTTTCAACTGATTCTAGTTTTTCATTTTGTTTTTGTTTTTGTTTTTCTTTTTGTTTTGTGTTAGCAACATACAACACTTAATGACTAAAAATATTAAATACATCCAGATTTTGTTGTTCTCTTCGTCGTCGTCGATTCTTTCCTCTTAAGTATTTGGTTACAGTTTACGATGATTTCTCCTCTTGGTAGTTGTGGTGTAAGGCACATGACACATTCCTGATTAATATGTGCGTGTATATAGAAGATATATAGAATATAGAATATATATATACAAACGTATATATATATATATTATTAAGATTCGTACTAATGATGAGCAGCTCTATTTGTTTATATATATAGTTTGTGCTAACAAAAACACATTTTTGCACATTGAAGTTTTCCTGTTTTCCTGTTAATGCATATGACCAGCAAATGACTAAACAAATTATAAATTTATTGCGGAATTGTTGTTGTCAATTATTATTGGTTTGTTGCTTCGTAGGGCGGCCAAGCTAGGCTCTTTATATAGATCATGAGAGCTCGCCAATGGGCGCATTCTGCAGCCACAGATCGTGTATGAAGTTGTATAAATTATCGCTGACGGCGACCTAGGGAGAGATTGAAGGAATTCTATATAATATATGTATTTAATAATATTCATAGAGAGACCCACCTTATAGGGCGTTGGATTGAGCGTGCGTTTGTGATCGTTGCGCAAAGTTTTTAGCGATATTTGCACCTTCTCGCGCACCTGCTCCAGCGTCGGCAGCTGTTGGCATATCTTGCCCGCCTTCCAGTACACCTTGTAGAGGGACTCGACGTGCGAGGGTATGACATAGGCGCGCTTCGATTCCTGGAACGGATGACGACACAACACCTTCTGGCCCACAGCCGGCGGAAGCTCCGAATCCTTTTGCAGCAGATCAATCAGAGCATGCCCATCGGCGCTATAGAGACGGTAGGCATTCTTATTGCCCGGCATGGTCACCTTTTCCACATCCTGGCTCAGCTTAATGCGCGCCTGCCCATTGATCTCCACCAGCTTGTAAACGCAGCCAAGCGCAGGCTGCCGCTGACAGGTGACTGAGAATGAATTTTCAATTAAATTCAATTAAATTTATATTTATTTTCTATTTTGTATTTTGTATCTTGTATTTTCTATTAGCTTCAGCTGCTCACCCAAGTGCGTGCCAATGCCAAAGCAATCGATCTTGTGCCCCTGCTCATTCAGGCTCAGGATGGTATCCTCGTTGATGTCATTGGAGGCGACGATAGTTAGCTTGTTGAACCAGGGCACCTTGAAGCGATCCGCCACCTTCTCGAAGGCCTCGCGCGCCAGGCAGGACAAATAGGCCAAGTCGCCAGAGTCAATGCGTATGCCCAGGGCATGATAGCCCAAATCATTGAGTGCCAGGGCCACAGCGCTAAAGTTTAGCAGGCCACTTCTGCACAGGGCGCGAAAGAGATAGAGCGGGAGAGAGTTGGAGAGAGAGAGAGAGAGAGCAAAGTGAGCGTGCATTAAAACAAGCTGTTAACAGTAATAAAAGCAAGCTTTAAGTGCAGCTTGAGTTTTCGATTTTCGAATTCAAATCAATTTTAACTAATTTCAAAAAGCGACTTTGGGAGGGCGGTGTTTTTGGTTGTATGGGCGTGGCTCAGTTCTAGAAAAAAATGCAGAGAGTGCAAAGCGTGTTTTTTTTTTTTTTTTTTTTTTTTGGTGGGGGGAGGAGTAAAAGTAGATATTGGGTGTTTTAGCTTTGACTTTGCATAGAATTTTTTTTTTTTTTTGTAGGCACAACTTTTGAAAGCTTTATTTACTGAAAGCCATGCAGTGTGCTCTCTCGGACGCTTTTCTATCAAATTTAATATATTTTTATATGTATAGAAACGATAAGTATAAAACAGAGACATACACACACACATGAAATCAAGTAACAATTAACAAATTGAACAAAACTAAAATCTCTTTCAATTTTCCATAATCAATATTAAAGTAAACAAAAAATTTATGAACAGACATTAAAAAATCATTATATAAATATATTTATAATGTATGTAGTATGTAGCATTAGGGTGATTCAGTGTCATTCTTATTTATCGCAGCTGAAAAAGTTTCATTTCTCATTAGAGTTGTGTGAGTGTTAAATGATTTTCATGTAGTTTGTTTCATTCTTTTGTCGTTGTATTTTGAAGACGTGTTTTACATACCTCTGCCAAAATAGTGCCGGGAAGTCATTTTTACTATGTTAGATGGGAGTAATTTCTATTTCTTTATATATATATTTGATCGGTTTCAGGTTTAATTAAGGCGACTTTTCTGGTTATACGTTATTTGGTTTTATCACACGTTTAATGTCACATTTAACGAAGAGCAAAAAAATAGTGGTTTAAATTATGTAAATGTGAATGAAATGAAAAAGTTTGTTAGTTTAATTAAATTAAATAAGTAATTAAAATGGTGGCCCAGCATTCACCTCAACTTATTTTCTTATTACATAGACAGTCTTTAACGTTCATTAACATTCTGGTGTTATTTAACATAACCGGCATACTGAGTCGCTGTTAGCTAACATTTTATGCTTACAATGGAACCTGTTATTAACATTATTATATTAGAGAGCTGCTAACAACTGCTTGAAGTAAATACTAGGCGGAAATTTAAGGAATGTACATAGAAGCTATATCTTTTAATATAAATAAAAAGAGCTTCTTAAAATACAATAAAAATATATACACATATCACTTTTACTAAACTAATATATTACAAAATTATAAATTAAAGCATGAATGAACTGAAAAATAGTAAATAAAATAACAACAAAAACACTGTGCAAATAAAAAAAAAGGAAGTAAGCTTAAAACAATTATAATTTATATCAATTCAATCAATTAAACTTTTCACAAAATTAAACTTAAATAAAAAGGACTTTGAAGATGAAATAAAATACTAAGATATGTAATACATTTAAGGGGAGATAAGACATTTTTAAAGTTAGCAAATGAGCTATAAAATTAAAAATAGAAATAAAATAAATAAAATATATTTTTTCGTTTAAATAAAATATATTTTTTCGTTTAACAAAAAAATATAGGGCACATCACCTGTTTGACATATTGAGCTGGCCTAATTGAGTTAGCAATACCGTTAGCGCCTGGGCATTCAGACCAATACATATAGCACATATACACATACATACATACATATTTTAAAAGATGTTACATGTGTGTGTATATATGCAAAAATTTGGAATTTAGCAGTAATTTATATTAAATTTTATTTCGCATGATATGACAATGTGTAGTAATTGGGGATATGGCCGATATATAAATATATGCAATTCGATAAATATATATATTTATATTTGAGTGAGTGTATGGTGTAGTAGTATTAGTAATAGTAATAGGGGCACTCATGCTGGCACCAGACAAGAAAAAATATAATACAAAACATGTGTAAGTACAGAGAGATTAGTTTCGAAATAAGATATATAAATATATGTAGAGAAAGAAGAAAAACAAAATGATAACGAAAAAATAATGATAATGAAAAGGAGTTATTTATCTCTTAATTTGTTTTTATTGTTTAGGTTAAATGCTTTTGGTAGTTCCGTTACGTGACATTTACCTGAATGACTTCTCGACATATTTTGGTAGGTACGCCGTCCCATTGGACGTTGATGTGTTGATTGTTGGAGTTGTTGTTGTTGCATTGACTATATCTGTTTGAGCTGGCTCTGTGCTATTTGATTGACCATTTGTTAGCTCAGTTTGGCTCAGACTGTTCTTGCGTCCACTGAGCTGGCCATTTGCTGCTGCAGCTTGCGGCGTCGCTGGCGGCGTTGGCGGCAAGCCATTCGTTATTGTTGCTGTTGTTGTTGTTGCTGTTGCGGCTGTTGTTGTTCTTGATTTGTTATCAGTTTGTACGTATGAGACTTGTGTGACTTGTTCTGTAACTCGGCTGTTGGGGAATACTTGAATTATTACGACGATCAACAAGGCGCACAAAATGAAAGTTAACGCAAAATATCGAGCGAGGGGCGGCTAGCATATATGTATGTCATGGGCATGGTCACAGTTGAGCACACGAAACGCATTTGTTAGATTCGAATGATTGGGAACTGCATTTGCTGCCTCATACTTTGTTGATTTCATTTGGTGCCCAAATAGGTAGAGTAAACTTGTTTGATAATGAAATTGAAAAACAATCGAGCAACAAACTAAAACTCAAATAACTCAAAACTGAATGAATTACTAAATATATATATAAATAGATATAGATATGGAGACACAACCAAAAACCGTTCCGAGAGAATCTGCCTAAAAGCGAAATACCTCTTAACATCGTACGTGTCGACAAGCGCCATAAAGCCATCCGGAAAGGCAATGGCATACGAGACCATAGCAGCTAGTTCGCCCTCACTGGACTCCTCCGTGGATACATCCAGCACATGGGAAAGCATTTGACGATGCCGTATAGCATGCTCCAGCAAGTCCTCCATAATGCCTGTATCGATATATATTATTCAATTTATTAATTTATTATTATTTGAAGTGCTCACCTGTTTGCTTGTGCTTCAGCAACCGCGTCTTCAGCTCGCCCACACTGCTGAAGCTTGTGATATAGGCATGCGCATGCGTGCCCTTCACGGGTATGTTAAACAGTTTGCCAGCCAGCACATTGGAGGTGCCATCAAAGCCACCTTGAAGAGGAAATGAATGTATATAACATATCATTTAATTCTAGCAGAGCGATAACAGTCAAATAAGGCAGTTTCTATATTAATAAAATGTGCATTAACATTCACTGCTATGTTAAATCAAGACCGCATACAATTATGTAAGTTAGCATGTCGCAGTCGTTTAAGGAGTTACTCTGTTAAGTTAACATAAGTAAGTGCATTTACTCTAAATGGTATCCGCTGTTATGTTAAGCTTGATAAACCGAATTTCAAGCTGCTACTAGTGTAAAAAACGTTTAAATATTTTCGTGGCATCACACTCTCTGTTAACTAACTAACTTAATATGTTAAGAGTTTGATTACATTTTCAGATCAGCTTCTCATATGGCTTTCAGTTAACTGTCAAATTGCAATTCTCTTCTAAGATTATAAGACATTTCAAACAGATTTGACATTGCCCAATTTGATTTAGATTTGAAGGCGCTGTTGTTTCATGGCTGAACGGCTTTGAAGACCTTGGACGCGTGAGTCACGCGTCACGCGAATATATCGATTTGGAATTGGGTAAAAACCCAGATTGAGCCCATCATAATTAAACGCATTACAAAATTTAAGCCAAACTGCCAGGCAAACGGCAATTTTTATGATGGCCAAAAGAGTTGTAAAAGTACAAAAAAAAAAAAGGTAAAAGGAAGCGAAGTTACGATGTGTGAGCGCCTATTGAAATTTAGGTGCCAGGCGGCGATAGGTACGTATAGGTCCTCTCTTCCCTGCCTCCTTCTGCTCCTCCCCGCACACACACACACACACACATGGAACAATGAAAAAGTTTGTGTAGTTGGCCTGCGGCGTTGCGTGTGCCACCCACTTTTGAACACATGGCGAAGTTCTTGAACTTTACAGTGTGAATGGAAGCGAGACAAAAAGGAAAAACTGTTTAGCGTTATAACAAGGTAAAAAGGCCGGAGCCCACATCGAGTGACAGTGACACGTGCTTTGCATGCAAGCACATCATAAAATAAAAAAAAAATATAAAAAAAAACGACCAAAAAGCCAAATATGAAATTTCAACTCCTGCCACTGCTGCTCCTGCCACTGCTGCCCCTGCCCCTGCCCCTGCTGCTTCTGCTGCATCGATCAATGGCAATCCAGGCGCTAGTTTCATGAGGTATTTGCTTTTTAATTGATTACGACCCAGCTGCATGCAATTTGGCAATGCCGAACACAAGCCAAATGTGATATATCTTTTCGCACACGTTTGACCTTAGTTGTCACGGCAAATTCGGCATATGTACCTGTATAGGAATACTTGGATGCGGATAGTCCGCCGTCCGGTCCCTGCGCACGGCGCAGTCCAAACTCCAGCAGCTTAACGTGTTTGCCCGCCACCATGCGATAACGCGCTGCATTTGTCGCCATTAAGCTGCGTCAATAAAAGCGAAAGAGAAATAAATGCTCGCTTCATTAATATGTTCCCATTCCACTTATCACACGTTCCCGCTCACCTGGCATAGTTGACGAGCGTGAGCAGCGTTGTCTCCAGCAGCTGCACGATTATCAAGGGTCCTTCTAGCTTTATGATCGGCACGCTGTAAAAACGACAGATCAAATATGAGAATATGTGGGTGAATGCTCCAGACATAGCTAATATTGACGTAGACATAATGTTTATATAACCCCAAATATATGAGTTATATAGTATATTTTTATCATCATTACTAAAGCAATTTAACAAGTTTATAAAGGTTTTTAACAATTTTTCTTTTAATTTTCATATATATTTTTACGACCCGTTTAATAAAAGTATTTTATATATTTAAAAAAAAAAAAAACAAATCTTTAAATTATAATTATATAAACTGTATAACCACTGTAAATTTTAAGAATTATATTTATTATTTTTGTAAATAATTAACGATCTGAATTCGACAATAAACCTGCTTAATATGCACGTTAATCTTAAGTATTACTAGATAGATATAATTTGTAAATTTTTTGTATTTCAAAATTATAATTTACAAAAATAAATATGATAATTATGTTTTTATCAAACTTAATTAGCTAAAACTTATATAAATTTTCAGCATTTAAAGATAATCTAGATTCATCTAGATAATCTAAGTACATATAGTTTCTGCTTTAATTACATAGATATAACAATCAACAATCATATCAACAATGATTTATAGTCAAGACAACTGCTAAAATTTAGCATGCATGTTAATTATTTAACAGCCATGTTAAAACCATTTTAAAATTTCGCCAGACGAGCCAAATTATTTATATAAATGTACAAAATTCACTTATTTATTGAAACCATTTGAATATGAATTCCTTAATCTTTTAATATGCATATTCAATTTTTTTACGGTCATCCTTAGTTTTCTATTCTTCAACATGCAAACATATATAATCTTTCAACAGTCATGTTAACGCTTCTATCCAATAGTCTTTGAATCCCTACTGAAAGTCCCACTGGAAGTCTTCTCTTAAGCCAACCTTATAGCTTAACTCACCGAGGAAATGCCACCGTGCCCTCATCTATAGCATAGAGCGTAACATCATGAGCTGTCAGGTTGCCCAAGTACTCGAAGAATTCGTTCTCAATGCCCTCGGGCAATGTTTGACGCAGGTATTCAATATCTATAAGCAAAGAAAATTTATTCAAAACTTATTACATTGTAATAAATTTATCAAACTCACCGCTCTGCGAATAATGAAAGCTATCCAAAAACTTGAGACACTCCTCCAGCCCCGCGAATATGGTAAACTCTCCATGGAATGGATTATTGCGAAAGAATAGATCAAACACGGCTTGATCATCCGTTTTGTCCGATTTCCAGTAGGCATAGGCCATTGTTATTTGATATAAATCTGCGATGAAGTAAAAGTAATAAAGTACATGCAGATAATGCCGATAAGCAGACAAGCGATAGCCTCCATTTTAGACTAGTTCAAATGATATGAGACTATTTATTGACTCAGTGGTTAACCAACGGCGTAAATCGTTAAATGAACCCGTGCAATAAGATACGTTCAAAGTTCAAAATTTGTGCATAATTACACAGACAGAAATGCAAATACGACAAGATACAGAGATCATGGCAATCTTCCTATCTCTATACAATATAGACGAAAATAGATAAAGCTAAAAATGTAAATGCCAAACGGGAGTTGATACGACTTTAAATAGCATATTGAATCAGTGGAACTTTAAAAAAGAAATCTACAAAAATAAACAATTAAAAACAAAACTAAATAAAACTGTTGTAATAGAAAACAAAATTACGACACAAAAATTAAGATTATATAGGTATGTAAATATTTAATCTATCAATCAATATATATATACATATCTCACCCAATCTCAACATCTACAGATATATCAATTTATTTAACTTGAAGTCTAAGCACGTATACCTCTCTATATTTGTCTGAGCATTTATATAAAAATATATATGTATATATCGATATCGGTACACTTATTAAATATTTGTATATATAAAGGCAAGGGTAGCCCTATGGAAGATAGAAAATAAGCTGACTTTTTTATGAAAATATGTATAATAAGCAGAAGGAAGAAGTATTCTTCTTCTCTTAAGTAAGATCTCAAAGGCTACACAGGCTAGATTCTTGCAATTTTGTATATTAATTGTGTTTATGTGTCTGCTAATGTTAGAATTTTGAATAAATCTCAAGTGAATCACTTTATCAACAACTATGATAAAGAGATAAGAATGAAAAGAGCAAATTATACAATTGACATGATTTTATTTATAAATAACGAAATATTAAATACATTTATTTTTATATAGTGGAATTGCGAAATTCCTAAACATAGAATTAAATTTAATTATAATTTCAATAAGAACGTTTCATCTATTTTAATCAATTTTTAAACTAAAATACATAACAGATTTTTCTGAAATTATGAAAGAAAGCTTGTTTAAATAAAATGTATTTTGTTATTCATACGTTACAAAGCAAAAGTAATGGGGATTTTATTGCTTTTTTTTTTTATTCTAAACAAAAAGTTGACCTATTTTTTTGTTTACTCAGCACTTTTACTTTCATGAACATATAAACACTTATAAAAATTCTACAACTCAATATCAATATCAGTATCACAATATCTGCATACGTATATATCAATCAACACATGTCTGTATATCTTCATATAATACTGCTTTAAAACATAAGAATAAATTTTCTTTTTAATTGAGATATGTTTCGTTTATTAAAATGTTTCTATTTCAAAGCAAGTACTTTATAAATAAAATCAAATTTGTTCTGTTTACTTTATATGTATATATTAAACAGTTAAAATTTGAGTAAGTTTTGTTGTAGCTCACCAGTTAATAGGGGCTGGACAACTCCATTCTGGTTCATGCGTCCGCGATCCATAAATTGGCCGCCCGTATTGCAGCTCATTTCACGGTCATTCATGATCAAAAGTTTATATATTTTCTTTCTTTCGTTGTTGCTGTTATTTATTGTTGTTTGTGGTATTTTGTTTGTTGTTTACGACGGCACGTTTATAGGTCATTCACATACACAAATCGTGCCCACTGAATGAGACTTAATTAAATATTCTTGAAAATTTAATTTAAAAAAATATTGCTGAGATTAAAAGTCTGCAGTATATATACATATATATACAATAAGCATATACTTAAATATATATTTTAAGATATTTAAAAATTGAAAGCTTTGAAAAACTGTTTCGAGCCTCGTTCAATGACGCAAGCACAGCTTGCATTTAAATACTGGGTTAATTAAGTGCGAAAAAAAAAATTTTTAAATAGTATAAGAATTGCGAATGAAAAAATAGTAAGACAACAACAACAAAATTGCCAGTTATCAATTAGTTTCTTGTTTTTTTCTTTTTTTTTTTTTTTTTTTGCATACGTCTTTCTTATCAATTGGTTTATCACTGCGTGCGAATGGAAGGAGGAAGGCCTAGGGTGCAATGATTATTAGGAAAAAACAAACTCTTTTGATTTGAAATCACTTTTTTGCCATTCAGAATTTATCGCGCGAGCTAAACTTTTTCGCTAAGCGTTTCAAGCTCAACTGAAAACACACAAATCGCGAGCAAGTAGAAAAATGCGAAACAAAAAAAAAACATCAACAGAAAAATGTTAGCTGCGCGCAGAGAAGAGCGCGCGTTAAGCGTTTGTTGGGTTGCAGCATACGAAATGTGCTGGAAAATTTGTTTGCTGGGTGAATTTGTTGATTGTTGTTACTTAGCAGCCGGGCCAGTGTGCGAGAGAGAGGGAGGCAGCGCATTGAGAGCAGTCAGAGTGAGTGGGATGAATGGGATGAGTAAATGAGGGTTTGGCGGGCTGTTTTTTGCATTTTTTTTTTGTATGTGCATTGAGTTTGTTTATTTCGGCTGCTGCTGCTGCGGAAATCTATTGATTACACACGTGAGGCGAAGAGGCGCTGCTGTAGTTTGTCTTTGGTTCACAACATGTTGCACATAGGCAGCCGTCGCAGCAGCGCAGGCATTAAGCCAGTGAAGGTTGCCTGAAGGTCGGCGGGGCGTACTCTCACACACCCAAAACCGCGCGCGCGGGCAAGTCAAGAGACGTGCTCAAAGGAAAAAGACAAATAATACACAAAAAAACACCAATTGTGCGTACATTTTTGCAGTCACTGTGCGATAGCAAAGGATGTAAGGATCAATGACTTCAACAGCTACAACACGCACTTTCACTTTTTGCGCACGTTTCAATTCATAATTTATCAAATTTACGGCGTTTTTTTTTTTTTTTGTTACTAGAGAATGCGCATAGAACGCGACCAGCTGTGCACAATTGTATTTTCTGAACTTTTTTTTAACATTAAAGCATTCGGCTAGGTACAGTTATCAGTTGCCTGTGGCACAGACTGCAGCTCGTCGTTCTTGTCTGTGTAGTTTTATTAAACTTTACTGCAAGAGTTAAAATAACTAAACAAATCCGTATGCGACTTGCAAGCGCTCTCAGCTGATAAGAGAGCGGAACTGCCAACTTGTTGAAATGCGCTCTTATAGGTAGGTCAGATAAAACAATGCGCTGAGATGTGCTCCACTGTCACAGCTGTTAGCGTTGCATGGATGTTGCAATTGAATTAAAAATATTGTAAGATAAAAGAAATATTTTTTTTTAATCCTGACTGTTTAGCTGTTAAAAAATGTAGTAAACAAAAATTGTCTATTCATTTACAATTGTTTATAAACTTATGCATCCTCATTCTTGAATCGGGCTAAATATTGTGACGTCACATTACTTGGATATACTCGCCATTTGCTTGTAAATAACATTCAATGATGAAAAATATTTTATTTATTTCATCATTTTGCGCTATATATAGATTTTGTTTTATTGTATCGTCCTTTTTTTGGCTAAAATAAATGTGAATTCAGACAATATAAAATTCTATACATCTTTTCAACTTAAATTCTTCTCAAGCTCGTAACATAATTTTAAAGTTTTTTTACCGAATGTGTGTCTATATAAAATCACTAGTCATGTAACAATTACATGGTTACAGATAGAATGCAACAGCTGTGACGTCACATTTTACACATTTTTCAAATCCGCACCATTTTAAACATTGAGCCCATTGCTTTCAGTGTTGCAAAAAGCTCAAAAAGCTACATTAGATAAACCGCCTTTTATTCAATCTCGATTTCCGCATTATTTACATCTGCTGGCCAATCCAAATCTATGCCAACAACATCTAAAGCTAATATATCAATGGGTTTGCCTATGATGGAGGATATGGAGGGCGTTGTACGTCCGAATTCGCCATGAACCAGCTCCTTGATATATGTGCCCGCTTGGCTGACCACATCTATGATGAGCAAACGCCGATTCTCCCGGCTCACACACGCCTTGACGTGCAGCGCACGTCCACATCCTCTCGCCCACTGGACATGAAAGTAACCTTGCACACCGTATCAGTGAAATGTGGCGCCACCTGTTTCACAATGATCTCCTCAATGCTCTCCTCCATAATCCGTCTGCCCTGCAGCACCCACGGCGTATGCGAAAGCTCCCGACTCAATTTCCGATATCTGCCAGCGACACAGACGATGGGGCCCATTAGGTCAATGGACTGCAGCTGCAGGGGTTCCTCGACAGCAGCCGGTGGTATTGCTAGATATTTCTCGAAGATATCAGCCTTAATGCGTGCCGGTTGGTATTGTTTCTCCAGCAATCCTCGCGAGATCTCGATGCGTTTCTTGCCCGGAAATGCGACTCGATTCAGCTCGGTCAACTTGTCCACCTCCTCGGATTCAACGCTGTGCCGCACATCAATGTTGATCATCAGCCCGTTTGCATCGTATTCCCTGCCCAGCTTCGAGCACACAATGGGATGCAGAATCAGTTTGACGGCCTCCTTGATGGGCACATCCGGGGCAGAGTTATCATTGAAGAAGCTCTTGCCAAATTTCCGCTGTAGGGCGAACCACATGGACAGCTGGCGCAGCTGTAGTGTCAGCGGCAGCGTTATAGCCAGGACAATTCCCGCGCTATCATATTTGCCGAAATCCGATTTGGAAATGCCCTCAATTAACTGACTTTGAAACTCCTCCGAGAACAAACCCAAACAAGTTGAGCAAATGGATAAGCGGGGCTTTTTTGGTGGCTGCTCATTCGGCTCATCCTCTGACGGCTTCAAATCTCTGTCATCTACTTTAACATCCAGCTAGAATTAAAATCTTCTGTATTTTTAAAGCCGCTTGAATTTCTTGAAATGTTTTTTCTCACGCGCTGAAAGGTCTGCTGCATGTCGCGATATTCGTTGCCGCGTGCTCTCAAATAGCGCAACTGACAGACGCGACAGACGCCACAGCTTGCCAAATAATCAACAAGCTCCTGACTCTTCATTTTCCTTTAGTACTTAATTCAAATCAAATTCAATTTAAACAATTATAACTTCAACTTTGGGATGTAAACAAAACGTGCTAGCAAAGCATCGTTTGTGAACACTGTTTAAAATACTAGACTCGATATATTTTGGCGCTATTTGTGTTTAGTTATCATAAAATACTGCAGTGTAGCGGATCGACAGCTGGTTTTTAAGTGTGACCAGTTGTGCTGCCCCAAATTATCGGCTGTCTATTGTCAAATATTTCTATTTTTCTTCTGATTGCGATTTAAGGTGCGTTTTATCTGTTATAATTACTTTATGCGACGTAATAACACCTAAAGCATCGCTCAAGCAACTGCAAGTGAAATAAATTGCTTTTATAAGCAAGTGAAAAGCATTGTTATTGTTACGTCACAGAGTGGCAAAATAATACTCCAATTGGAATGTGCGAATAATATAAATATTCATTATATATTTAGGAGCTGCCGAGATGTCGCTGTCGCCCTTCCTGCGTCTGCCACTCACCGATTTGACCGGTTGCCTGATCAACCATCAGACCTACGACAAATGCGGCAAATTCGAAATGAAAATGATGGACTGCCTGGAAGCCTACGGCATGGAACGCGGCAAAAAGCAATGTGCCGATCTGATTGCCGACTTCCAGGAGTGCGTGGGCATGCAGAAGCAGCTGTTGCGCTTCCATGTAAGCTTGCATTATTGCAAATGGAAAGTTGAATATATATTTAAGCCTTTTATGTTTTCCTTCAGGCTATGCGCACGGAGCGCTACAAACAGTGGCTGGCCGGTGAGCGCAAGCGGGAGGAACTGTTTGCAGAACCACCACGTGTTGATGCTTATTAAGGGAATCATTGCTTATATGTAGCTGAAATATGTTTTAAATGAAAGAAAATTGAAAATTATGATAATATGTAAAATGATAAAATTGGTTTAGTTTCGTTGTTTTGGTATTTTGACAGTGTTGCTTAAACTATATTTTGCAGCACTGCTAATAGTTGCTTTTCAGCGAGTTGGCAGCCCTGGCATTTGTTTTTGCGGCTGAAGAGTCGCTCGCTTACGTTTAAGTAAATTTTCTTAAATAAAATGGCCACAAAACGACCCAATAATAGTGTGATGCTGGCGCAAGAACCTAAGCGCAGCAAAAATGACATTGTGGCATATACAAATCGGGATAAAGCGCTGCTGGAATCGGTAAGCTGAATGAAGCTCTTGAAGAAGAAGAGGAAGCAGCGTGTTTTGGTGTGGAAGATTTTTAGAGGCTTGCAGAGAAAGGTGGTAGTGGAAGAACACAACTCTGGAAAAATGAAGGATGCCTTGAATATGAGCTGTGAATGGAAATTCACAGTGAAACCTATATAAAGATGGACGACTGTCGGCTGTCGGCTTTCCTTGACTCTGCTGCCGCTCTAAACAATCTTCCTGATGTCAATCCCAACGCTTCATTCGCACTGTTCCTCCACTTTTTTCTAATTCAATGCAATTTCAGGGCGTGCGACGCACCTCCAATCTGCAGGCGCCTATTATGCAGCTGGAGGGCCATGAAGGAGAAATATTTACGACAGAATTTCATCCGGAAGGCGAAATGCTGCTCTCCTCCGGCTTCGACAGGCAGCTATGTAAATGAGCATCATCATATATATATATATTTCAGTTAGACTAAACTTTATTCCACTTCTAGATATCTGGCAGGTGTATGGCGACTGTGAGAACATAATGGCCATGTCGGGTCACAGTGGTGCCGTCATGGAGGCGCATTTTACGCCGGATGGCTCGCATATATTCACCTGCTCCACAGACAAAACGCTGGCCATTTGGGACATTGTTACGGGTCAGAGAGTGCGACGCCTGAAGGGCCATACGAACTTTGTGAACAGTGTGCAGGGCTCGAGGCGTGGCCAGCAGCTGTTGTGCTCCGGCAGCGACGATCGCACCATACGCATTTGGGACGCACGCAAGAAGCAGCCGGTGCACGTCCTGGAATCACCTTACCAAGTGACAGCCGTCTGCTTTGGCGACACCAGCGAGCAGGTCATCAGCGGCGGCATCGACAACGAGTTGAAGATCTGGGACATACGCAAGCAGCAGGTGCTGCACCATCTGCGTGGCCATACGGACACAATCACAGCGGTTGCCCTGTCCCCGGAGGGCGACTTTGTCCTGACCAATGCCATGGATAACACGCTGCGCGTGTGGGATGTGCGCGCCTATGCGCCCGGCGAGCGTTGCGTCAAGGTCTTCCAGGGACATCAGCATAACTTTGAGAAGAATCTGCTGCGCTGCGCCTGGGCGCCGGGTGGCGATAAGATCAGCGCCGGCTCAGCGGATCGACACGTCTACGTGTGGGACGTGAATACGCGGAGAATACTGTACAAGCTGCCCGGACACAATGGCAGCGTGAACGATGTGGACTTCAGTCCGAAGGAACCTCTCATATTGTCCGGCTCAAGCGATAAGACCTTGTATCTGGGCGAGATTGAGGATTAGCTACGGTAGATGATTTCAGAATCAGTGAGATTGAGAAGGAGATGCTGAAGTTTTGTTCTGAGGATTGAGCTGGGATTTGAGATTAGCTGAATGATTCATACTTAAGCGATATTCGATACTTAAGCAGGGAAGCATCAAGATTAACAACTTGATTATAACTCAAGTGAGATTTGATCGGTTAGCTCTTTAAAGATTCTCTTCCTGTATTCCTTCCTTCATTGATCGAGGCAAGATTCAATATCAACTGCTGATCTATTTTTTACCAGGCAGGATCAAAGGCTCCATCTCACTAATTTGTATACTTACAGAATTTCAAGACCTAGTTCTTCATGCTCACATGTAAGACTAGCACTAGACTCTTGCTATACCTCAGCTAGATCTACACATCATTTCGCTTGAACTACTTCCAGCTAATTCTTAGATCTCATCTGAACAACTCACAGTCTTAAGCAATCCTCGGGCTCTATCACAAATAAGTTTTATTTTTCTGCATTGTCATAACGATTAATAAATAATTTGTATTGTATAATTTGTAAAATTGTTTTTGATTTCTTGGTACGAGCTCAAACGGGCAGCGCACTGGACGAGCTGGAGACGCTACTCTTGAAGAGCTGACCAAAGAACTTGAGGCCCGTCGCACCGCCCGGCACCATGCCCAGCAGCATGAAGAGCAGCGTGATGATCTGGCCGACGGCGAAGAGCACCGTGAAGGCGGTGCTCTTGGCCACCAGCGCAAAGTATAGCGTTGAGGTAAGGCACGCGCTATAGGAGATGGAGGTGACGAGGCGTGGGCGCGAGAACATTTGCTTGAAAAATGCCTGAAAGCCGATGAGGAAGCAGAAGCTCAAGATGAAGAAGAGACTGCCCAGCGTGAAGAGCAGTGCAAACTTCGGCTTGAGCATCAAGACTGGAATATAGAGCGTGGACAACGTCATGCAGAGGCAGCCCATGCCCAGGCAAGCGACGAAGCCAACAATGCGCTGTAGGCGGGACTGTGAAGCGAAATGGCATTTATGTATGGCCAGTCAATTAGTCAATTCATCGTCATTTACCAGCTTGGGGCAGCAAGAGTCCTGTGTGTCCTTTAGCCAACTGTTTGCCTCGGGCTGTTCGCTTGTGCGCGAAAAGATTTGCGCCAGCCCGGGCACTTTAATCTGTGGCAGCTTGACATTGAAGTTCTTCTTTTGGTCGCTCTGCAGCAGTAAATACTCATCGAGATCCTGCTTTAAGTTGCTCATTGAATCGAATGCCACCGCATAAATATTTTTAATATTCGTCAATGTTTTTTGTTTACTGCCAACCCGACAATCAAGCAGCTGTAAAATAGGTTGGCAGCCCTGACTAGTGTTGAAATACACAAACGTAAATGGCGCGAAATATTCCGAAATTCGAATACACAATAGATTGTATATATTATTATTGTATTTACTGTCAACGCGACAAATGCATACCTATAAAACATTTTGGCAGCACTGGCAACGGTTCTCACCACTCTGGTTAGTGGTACCACCATGTAATAAAGCCTTAAAACAAACTTCATATAAAATAATATGCTTCAACATTTTCTTGCTTATATTTACATTTACATTTAGGTACAATACACTATACTACTTGACTACTTTTATTATTTGTGTATTAAAATATCAACTTGTTCACCGTCTGACGTCACAAATTCAATAAGCCATAGCCGCACAGCACTCGTGCTGTGCTGCCAGCGCAGCTCCATTCAGAAATACACCATTTCTGCCCCTCTTAAGTCGTTGGCGTTGCCACATGTCGGTAAATGCCAGCCCTCACCATTCAAATCTGGCAACCCGCTAATTCTTTCAGTTTCAGTTGAATTTTTGTCGTGGTCGGTTCGTTGTCGCTGCGCGCGCGGCAAATATGTAATTAAACTGAAATAAATTACAAGCCAGAAATTGATAATATTCAAAACGCCGAACACACGCCGAAATTAAATATTAAATTGAATTAATTCGCATTATAATATTGATCAAAGTAAATCGCACCCTCCGCTGCCCCCCGCCCTCGTCGCAAATACAATACGTCGCGATTCCATGCAAACGGCTCTTTGGCTCTTCTATTTATGCAAATTGTATAAATGCATATATGAGAGTGTGTGCGGTTTCGGAGCGTACGCGCGCTTATGTGTGTGAGTGTGTGTGTGCGTGTGCGTATGTTGATGCATGTGTATGCGTGTAGGCGATTGTGTTTATTTGGGAAAACGCATTAATTACACAAATACAAATGCAAATGCGAATGCGAGTGCAAACACAAATACAACAACAAATGTAAATACAAATAAAAATACAATCAAACACAAACAAAAACAGTACGTAAAAGCAGCAGCAGCCGCCGACAAAAGCCAAAAAAGTATTTTCAAACGCAATCGAAATACAAAAGATAAATACAAAAATAATTCTAATACGAATAAGAAGAAAAAAAAGTTGAGCAGCAAATTTTTTATTGTTTTTTGCGCAAATTTGGGAGAAATTAAATACAAAAAAAAATGCATTTGTGTTGAGTTTTTTGTTGTTGAATCGGATTCAACAAATTACCCAAATTTCAAGTGAAAATCGTCGATAAATGAAAATTCACGTAAATTATTGAAAATCTTTTGACTCCCGGCTCGCAGCGAACGTTAAAACGGGATCGTTTGGAGGTCTTTGAAATTTGAAAAGAGAAAAGAAAATGCTAAAATTTCAAATACAGTCCAAAACGATTGGAAAATAAGCGACGATCGCCAACTGGAAATGGTGTAAGTATGGAAGACTGGAAAGCTTTCGTACTGGAAGCAATGCAATGCTGATTGTACTTAAAATTAAAAAATAACACTAATACGGCATATTTCTTATTCTTTGCAGCTCTCAATGCAATTGGTAAGGAAATAAATCAGCAACTGGAATCAAAAATTTATAAAATATAAAAAATAGTGTCAATACAATAAAATAAAAATGTTAAATTGGTTAAATAAAGCCAAGAGGAAAGTGTTGCAATGTGTTTAAAAAAGAGCAAATTGTCTGTTTTAAAGTGCAATAAAAAGAGTTGAAACTAAATTTAAAGTCGGCCACACAAAGCTTATGCTAATTTTTCTAATTAAACAAAGAGCACAACTAAAATTATACAGAATGTTATATATGTATGTTATATACATCTAATTGTATATAAGCATGTATGTGTTTGTGTGTGTGTGTGAGAGTGTTTGTGCATACGCCCAGGACTCGATTCGTTGGTTTCTGTGGAGCCGATCTACAAAGCTGCGCAGCACAAAGAAAAATGGCACAACGATTGGGACAGAGGCAGAGGCAGCTCCAGTTTTGGGGCCTGGGGGCGCTGCGGTCGCTGTCGCTGCCGACGTCGTCGTCATCGTTGTTATAGCAGCAACAACAGCAATTAACTCGAAAGCAAAGAATTTCATCAGAAATTCAAAGCACATAAGGCGAACGGATGACGTGCAACGGGCTGAAAAATAACGAGGCAGCGGCAGAAGCAGCGACAGCGACAGCGGCAGTGACGCCAGCAGCGGCTACAACAGCGACGTTTAAATTGTTGTAGCAAAAATCCAGGCTGACAGCTCCCCCTCAACGAGTTGGCAGCAGCAACAGCAACAACAACAACTAACTAACTAAAAGTAACATGGCGCTGCCTCAGCATATGTATTAGTGTATATATATGTGTATATGTATGTGTGTATATATTTGAGCCCCAACAGCGAACAACGCAAATAAAGCAGTGAGAGCGAGTGCGCAGACATGCGCTGCGTGTGTGCAAACGAGATGGCGCTATGGTATGGAGAGAAATTGTCGTGTCGCGTTTTGCTGTAGCGTCGTTGTCGCTCGACGTCGTTTGTCGCTCGTCGCTCGTTCAAAAATCGATTCAGCTGCACGAAACGAGAACGCGCGCGTGCGAGCGAGAGATCCAACTGTGACTATGAGTGCGAGCGAGCTGCCGGATGCAGTAAAACAACAACGAGCAAGAAAAAAAACTTATTTAACCCGTTTCGTGTGCGTGCGCGTGCGCCTGTATGGATGTGTGTATATATACGTGTGTATGTGGTGTGTGTGAGCTGCTAGAAACTACGTTGTACGACAAAAACTACAAAAGTTTCTGTATTGTTGGCGTTGGAAGCGTCGCGGCGTGTGGTGGCATCCGCAGCCGCCCCGCATCGTTCTGCCCCCTCCTCTGGGACAACATTGCAAATGCGGTCGTCGCACGACTATACAGCTGTATGTGTGTGCATCTGTGAATGCGTGTGTGTGTCTGCTTGTATGTGTGGTCACGTAGCAGCGCTACAAAAATGACTGCATAGTTCGCTGACTACAAAGACGAAGAAGAAGAACAGAAAACTGGTTTGGTAGCTTCTTCTTCTGCCGCAGGCAGAGCAGCGGCAGAGGCAGAGGCAGCGACAGCAGCTGCTGGCATATTAATGAAATTGGAATTCTAACTGAAGCTGAAGCCAAAGCCGCCTCTTTTAATGGGATTTTGCAAAATGTTGTCCATAAATGGCCACAGCTTTTAGCCATAAGTGTCGTAGTTGCTGTAATATTTAAGCCAAATACGTTTTTCAAACGACCACAAAAAACAAAATGGCTGCCAGACAAAAGTCGTAGCAACGAAACGGACAGAGAGAGAGAGAGAGTGAGATATACGACAGAGACGCACAAATTGAACAGAATTTGAATTTAGTTTTTTCGGGTTTCTTTTCGATTTTTTTTTCCTTCTGATTATAAATGTATTTTCGAAAATCTTTGGTAGATAGATTTTTGCACACGTCGACAAAGGCGGAAAAAAGCTCTAGTGCAAAGCAAACAGCAACAGCAGCAGCTGTAGCAGCAGCAGAATTAGCAACAACAAAAATAATAAAGCGATTTTGAACCGCACCCCACCAGGCATACAAAGCGACTGATGCGCAGCAGAGACGATGCTTTAGTACAGCCAGGCAGGCAGGCAGCGCCAGAAACTTTCACGATCGATGCGACGTCGACGTCGCCACAGCAATCAGCAATGGCCGCCGCCATAAGCTCTCCAACTGGGGCCTCTCTCCGCATGGGTGTGAATGCAGCGGCAATAGCGGTGTTGTGTGTGCCAAAGTGAGAAAGGGAGAGCGCTCAACGCCCGCTAGCGTCTGCGCGTTTTGTACAGGCAGCAGCAGCGACGGCAGCGCACACATGCAAACAAACACACATAATGTAGGTTTAGCTCACACGAACTCACACAAACACATACACTTGAACATAAAGTATTTTTATGGGCTTCATTTTGCGTGTAGTTGTGATTTCCTGCTGCGCCCCAAACGTCGTATAAAGGGCCCCCAAAAACGTAGCAAATGGCAAAAGCAACAACAACAACAATAGGAGCTACAAAACTACATTTTATGCATGGCCATATCACAACGTCGTCATCGTCGTTGGCTGAAAAAAAAACGTGAAATAACAACTCGCGTTCCCAAAGCACCCCTCGCACACACATACATACAAGCTGTAGGTACACATGACTACATAACCATTTAAAAATACACAGCAGCAGCAGCAGCGACGGACAACAACAACAATGACGAATGAACGGCAAAAACAAACTCAGAAGATACTCGTTTTTCCATGCCATGCCCAGGCAGAGGCAGAGACAGCAGCAGCAGCACAAAAAGTACCAGCTATAAATTCTTTATGTACATAAAAGTACATAACAGACACACACACACTCACTCACATTCATGCTGACTTACAGAAATACGTTTATATGTATGCGTGTGTGTGCGCACTGAAGCAGCAACAACGGGCCATTAAAACCTGTCGCTCTATCTCGCTCGCACAACAGGCACCCCACTTTGCGCTGTATGTGTGTGTGTGTGTGTATGTCAGCATGTGTGCCTGTGTGAGTAGTAGCTATAACAACCACGTCAGACAGCGCTGGCAGCGACAGCAGCGCAGCAGTTCAGTGCAAACGTCAATTATAAGCAAACACACACAAATGGCAACGTTGCCAAACTTCACACACACATACGCTACGCAGCGTGTACAAGCATAGAGCGAGTGAGAGAGAGGGAGGACGCTCGCGTCTCGCATTAGTCAGATAGTGTGAGCGAGAGCTGCTGCTGCTGCGGCGACTGCGACGTTGCCAAACTTCACACCATCAACAAAAGGCAGCATGAATGTTGTTCTTGTATTTCCATGTTGCCTGCTTTTTGGAATTTTAACATGCGCCCCGCTTGGCTTGGCTCGGGCTGGATTTCTTTTTTTTTTTTTTTTTTCGTTTTCCTTATTTATTTTGTTGCTGTTGTTGTTTTTGGCCGGTTTGTGGATTGATGCCGTTGTGGTTCTTGGACCCGGTCCGGCTGCCTGCTTCACTGTAACGTTGACTGGATTATAATAACTCGCTGTCGCTGTCGCAGTCGACGTTGACGTCGCTGCTAGCATTTTCCACCTTATACTGTGCTTGTTGTTGCTGTTCATACAGAAAGGAAATGCGCGCTGCAGAGCAGTACCCCAGACCCTATTACTTATATAGATGGATATATCCACACATATACATATACATACATATATATATGCATGACTGTATATAGAGACTACACGCGATAGTCTTTATATGCAGCCCCTGTCCAGCGACTTGCCTTGCCTTTTAAATTGAGCGCAAAGATCTTGCGTATCTCATAGATACAATTTATATATATACGAAGAAATATGTATATTCTTGCTGACCGCCCCTATTGAAATTTCAATAAATTTAAATTGCTCTCTAGTTGAATTAAATTAAAACATTTCTGTATATTTTTAGTGCTAAATTAACATAAATTGGCAAAAGCTTTTGTTGTTGCGCTCACATAAAATGAAAAAAAAAAGAAAGAAAAATTAAGATAAAAAGTGCTTAAATTAATGTTGAAAAAGTGCGAAAAGTGTTTTCAGAAATAATAAAAATAATATATATATATATTTAATAATTTAATATATTTAATAATAATAAAACCATATGTTTCCCCCACACAATCTTTATCTATTTACAGCCCATGCTAAATAAGCAGTTAATTCAATCTAACGATCGATTAATCGATCTGTTGTGTGTGCGAAAAAGCAAGAAAAAAGCAAAGAAAATGCAAGAAATCTAATTAAAAATAAAAAAATAAATTCAGTATCTAGTGAGAAAATTGAAAGAGAAAAAGAATAAAAGTATCACGAAAATGTGCTAAGTGAACGAGTTGAAGATATCTATTAAAATCCGCCGTTAAGCAAAAGCTATAGAGTTAATGCTCTCTCACAAATCGGGATATTTGTTCAATGGGAGGAGCGCGCCCATTTAAAATTATGCGCCTCCACAACGGCATACGAGAAATGCTATATAGATCGTGATCGTAAACGAAACATGGTACGCGACAGCAGCCGTAACATTTGTTTTGGAAAATTAGCCGAAACTACGCAGCAGCAACAACAACAAATCGCCGTGGATAGTAGCAGCAGCAACAGCAGCACCAACACCAATAACAACAACAACAACAATAATAATAATAATAATAACAATAATCAGAAACTACGCGATACATTAAAAAGGTAAGCAAAAGGATCTAAAGATAAAATACTAATACAAATGTTAGCTAATGGAAGTGAAAATGTTTTACTGATATGCATTAGAAAAGGCTGGAAAGCGTGTTTCATTGGAACATATTGGAATGAACTAGAAAGCGCTCCGGTAGACTATATTATGATACGAAAGAGAAAATGGACCCACAAGAAAGTAAAAATAGATAGATCTCCGTTAAAAGTAGAAGGAAACATTCTAGACTAAATTGAGAAACTAAAAGAAATATCTTATAAGGTAAAATATATTAAAATATTAAATTGTAATAGAAGTTTAAGCAAAATAAAAGAGAATTCAGAAGGAAAGCGAAAATTTTAATATTTGTATAATTTAAATTTAATGGTATGGGAAGATAAGAAAAATGTGATACGTGAAAGGTTTATATATTTTATTCAGAATTTGTGAACAACTTTAAAAATGTAAGCAACGATTCTCTAGTATCGAAATATACATTTAGTTATTGTAAATATTGTGAGAATATATTTATGGTTATATATATATATGTCTGTAAAATATGTATATAATATTTTCCCATCGCTTAAATACTTCGTAAGATTTTTACAGATATTATAAAGAGCATTTAAGATACTCGGATGTATCTCAGATATTCTACCTAGATTCCCATTCGACAGAGGCAGACAGGTAGCTAGAAGTTGTAGTAACTAACAATGGATACTTTTAAATATATATGATACCTTGATAAACTACAGATACTTTTAATAATAACTGCAGATACATTTGTATATGTTAATGTAGATACATATAAATCAAGATACTTTCAAATACAGTTGATATTCTAATATTTGATACAACTATACTCTCAAATAATGCAACTGCACTCAGATATATTCATGCATCCCAGCTCAGATACATTCCCCCCATTTACCAGGAATATTCAAGATACTTTGGAATTTTTCCGACTGTGTAAATCTCTCTCGCAGTTAGCTGGAAGTTTTCATACGTGGAAGCAGCAAGAGATGCGTGTCTAAAATGCAACTCAGCCTAGCTGCAGCTGCGTAGGCCCTAAAGCCAACTAACGGTTGACATAAAGCCAAAAAAAGAAAGAAAAAAAAAAAACAAATAGAAGAGAGAAGAATATAAGAAAAAATAAATTTAAATGAAATGCAAAGTATCTCGAGTGGCTGCGCGTGGGTCTTGGCGCGACTCGAGACTCGAGATTTGAACCTCGAGCTACTTGCAGCGCCCACTGGCCACAGTGAGTTGTTGTTGTTGTTGTTGTTGTTGTTGTGGGGCTTATCCGTCACGGGGATCTGTGACACGTTGACTGCCTGGCTGCCCGAAAGTATCTCAAGATGCAGCTTAGCTGCACTCGTATCTGTAAGATACAGCCGTGCGTGTAAGTGGCCCAGCCTAAAGAGCCAAACGCGTAACTTTTTACCTTGACTTGTCGTCGCATCTCGCGCTGCTGCTGCTGCTGCTGCTGCTCTTACCTGCCTGCCTGCCTGCCTGCCTGCCTGCCTGTCTCTGTGTGTCTTGGCCAACTGTGTGGCGACGTGTACAGTAAAATCGACACGAGACGGACATGTGGCCACTGTCGTCGTCTATTTTGCGTTATTACGTAATTTCGTACACAATTTTTTGTTGTTTTGCTTCTTATATTTTTCTTTTGGGCAACACTAGAATTGTATGTGCGTGTGTGTGTGTGTGTGTGTGGCTCTTAGACGCCTCTGTCTGCCTTCATTTGTGTTCGTGTTTGTTCTCTTGGCCAAAACAAGTTTTGTGGCCATTTGTTGTTGTTTCTACCTCTCTATATAGACACGTACATATTTATTTATTTATTTTGTATACCCTGCCTGCACAGCGGACCCAGAGAGACTCTGCAGGTGTATAGCAATTAGATAATAATATTAATAGCAAAATTATTAATATTGAATATTTTCAAATATATATATAGGGTAACTGGCTAGTCGTGCACACACCACTCTTGTAAGAAAATAATTCAGTTTCTTTTATTACATTTTTCGTTTCTTTGTTTTTCCCCTTAATTTTTGTTGGGTGCAAAAGTCGCCGTCTAATTGCTTCATTAGCCAAAAAAAAAAAAATAAATAAATAAAATAATAATAATAAAAGAAATAAATAAAAGAAGCGAAATATATGTTTTCGGCTGGCCAAGTCATTAAAGCGGTGCATTAAACCCGCATCAATGTCAGCACAAAACAACAACCGCAAGACAACAAGACCAACAACAACAGCAATAACAATAACAATTGCTAGTTGTCGGTTAATTACAAGACAATCAACAGCAACAACAGCATAGCAAAGAAAAAGTAACAAAAAAAAAAAACCAGTCGACAGCTTTTTGACATTGACAATGAACTGCAGAGTCGAGCAACAACAACAACAGCAACATACAACAACCAGGCAACAACCACTAGATAACCAGAAAATAGTTATTATTGTTGGCCAAAAAAAAGAAAAAGAAAAGAAAATAAAAATTGTGCCTAGGCAGATTACGCAGACAACTTTATAGAGAATTCGTATATTTGTATCTGCGGGATACAACAAAACACAGGAGTTACAAATTAGCCGGCTGTGCGGGCATGTGCTGACACGCGAGGGGGATACCCTGTAAAGGCAGGAAATATGCAGAGTATGTTGACTATCTTAAAGATATAAAACAAATGTAAATATGGAAGAGAAGACTCGGCAATCAAGCTCGTATAGCTCTGCCAGGGTATTTAATATTCGAGCTGGGTTTTTATTAAACAATTTTAATATATCAAATAGTTAGAAAGGGCCTATCAAAGATGGTCTAAATGCTTAAGAGAAAAACTTGTAGGCCAACGTAAAAAATTTAAAAATATTTCCCATTTATCTTATATTATATAAATTTCAAAACTCAGAAAAAAAAAAAAAATACTAAATATAATAAAATTATTAAAAAATACATCTGTTGATGTATCTCAAGTGCTTTTAATGTTACAGGCTACGAACAGATATCGAGATAATACAATAAGATACTTTCATAATAATGCAATTAATACACCATAATGTTTTCATATAATCTAAATTCCCTCAGATACTTTGATGTTTTCCAGCTAGTTACATTAAAGTATTGTTTATTATCTATCCCAGATATTGCCCGAAGATTTTTTTCATATACGCTACCTTTTGTTCAAGATACATTCATATATATATATTATAAAAATAAATTCTAGCAAATATGAATTCGAATGAATATTGATTTCAAATGAATATTAATTTAAAAATACATGTATGTAAATAATATTTTTATAATTATAAGTTAGTTATTTATATTATATATATATATATATATATATATATATATATATATATAATGTACTTATATTCAATAGAGTTTATGTAAACATATCTAAATAATTTGTTTGTTTTTTTTTTTTTTTTTTCAGTTTAAACAGGTTATGGTTTATTTTATTGATAATAAGAGTGATCCAACTAGTTTTCATGCTCTACTGTCATAATAAAATAAATACAAATAACACAACAATTATTATATAATCACAGCATTTTTTTTTTAATAATTACAAATGTTTTAATATAGGCAACAATTTTTGTACTTGATTCAAATTAACTTTTTGCTAAACAAGTTTTCATTTTTCATATCTAATATTTATTTGTTTTTTTTTTTTTTTTTTTTCTTTTCAAAATTCAATTAACTGAAAATCGTGTTTGGCTCTTTAACACACATGAAATAAAAATCTTGAAAATTTGTTACAATACAAAAAAAAAAAAAAAAAAAAAAAAAGAAAACAATAACAAAAGGTATCAGATTCTGCCTGATTGTTGTTGTTGTTGTTTTGCGAGCATTTGACTTGTTTCAATGTCATGTTACATTTTATTTGTTGTACATGTATGTATATATATTTATATATATTTTATATATGTACGATCTATTTGCTTGTGTTTTTGTTTTTGCTTTCAATGTTCTATTTGGCATTGAGAATGTTTTGTCTGTGGGGCAAAGCCAAAAAAGTAGATTAGATAGAGAAAACGAAATGAAACGACACAAAACGCAACGAAATGAAAATGAAACGTAGCTACTAGCTACAATATTATAGAATATAGAATCTAGACAGAGGGGACGCTGGGGAGGGGTCGAATGGGCAGCTGCATTTGTAATTGCGTTCGCACGCAGATACAATTCCATTTTTATGATGCTCTACTTTGTTGCTATTTTTTAAGAACACAAAAAAAAGAAGAAAACACAAAAGTGAAATAAAAAAGGAAAACTCTTATCTTTGGCCAGGTCTTTGTAAAGTTATATAAAAATAGAAACAAAACAGAAAATGAAAATACCAAATTAAAATCATTTTGTGATTTCATATTGATTTTGTAGAACATTTTTGATCAATTGGAGGCGTGGCCATAGAGTACATATGTTCTCGGTCGAGATATTGCTAGCAGAGAGCTATCGAAAATTGTGTTCTGCTTGAAGGCCATAAGGAGCGATAAAGAATCTGTCCAATTGGCAATCGATAATTCATCGATAGCTACAAACACAATATGGATTTTCAGTTTCATTTTCATTAAATCGATAAATCGTACACTTAGCTTAAGATTACAATCGATATATATATATATATATTTCCAAGTTGATTTCAAAATTCTAATACGGTATGGTATGGTATTTATGTATATAGGATATTATAAGTTATATATATGTATATATCGTATTTTGGATATCTCATAGCAATAGAATGCCAAAAAGAGAAGTCCAATTGGATTAAACGCTGCTCGTTAGATTTTGCAGGGTATCTGCTAGTCGTACATGCTAGATAATGATTGTAATCTAATGTTGAATGGTTCATTTACTTATATATGATGTGGGCTCATTATGCTGAGTCACGGCATTTCTCTTACTCATATTTCATTGAACCCCGAAGAGTTGTTAGAGAAGTGCATTGTATTTAATTTTAATAATCTTGTTATGTAATAAAACTATTTGTCAGGATTTAACTTTTTACAATAATATTATTATGGATATATTTCTATATATTTAAAAAATATTTAGTTGCTCTAGTTATTAAATGTTTCAATTTGTCATGAAAAAAAAAGATGTATATATGTATTATAAAATTAAAACAAGTAAGAAGGCTCCAGTCGAGACTGCTCGACTAGGAGATACCCTGAACCCTCCAAGATGATATAATTATCAGTCTGGACTTCTTTTATGCACACATACATACACATGCACTTATAAGCACGCGCTCTGCTGACTGCGCAGTTAGCAGCGACTGCGCTTGGGCTGCGCTGCAATGTGGGCAATATTATGAGAATTTATTTGTTGAATAATTTCGTTTGTAGACATACGATCTTAATGAAACTTTCAGAGCGTAATCATATGGTTAAAATATGTGTACATTCCAAAGCACAAGTCTCTAGTACTTGAAATGCGTTTTTTACAAATTGGGGGCGAAGGGGGCGTGGTATCCAAAATCTGTAAATTACAAAATCTTTGTGTCCATTAACTCTATATACAACGCAAATTTGGAGTCTCCAGGTTTAAAAGTGTTCCAACTAGGATGAAAAAACCAAGTCGATTTTTCGATTATTCTCGATAAAAAAGTTATCGGATGAGTTATCGAAAAAATAAAGCAAACTCGTACTGCCTATGGTATTCACGAGTATGCATGCCAAATTTCAGCTCTCTAGCTCTTATATCTTCTGAGATCCTTTTGCTCATACGGACGGACGGACGGACAGACGGACAGGGCTATATCGACTCAGCTCGTCGTCCTGATCAAGAATATATATACTTTATGGGGTCTGTGATGATTCCTTCTGCCTGTTACATACTTTTCACAAAACCATTATACCCTGATTTCCCATTTTCAATGGGTTCAGGGTATAATAAAAGTTAAATATATATAGAATCCAATTAAGGTGCGATGCAGTCATCAAGGGTTTCTATTTTTAGTTAAAGAACTTAAACTTTTTAAATAATGTATATTATTTAATTATACTGCGAACTGATGCATTACGTACATGCATATATGTATATGTGTGTGTACATATATAGATATACCTATATATCTACTGTGGGAGCAACAGCTAAGCGGCTTAGTCATCGCAACTATTTTTCCCATTTGTTTTGCCGATAAGAAAAAACTAAAAAAAAAAAAAACACAAAAAATCAGTAAAAACGTTAAAAAAAAAACGCAAAAATATTTCCGACTTTTGCCTTTGTTGTGAACATGTGCAAATGTATCTATGAAGTACGTTCAGGAACGTTTCATAGCGGTTGTTGTTGTTACTATTGCTGTTTCATTTTGAGTACAGCTTTGTTGTTGTTGTTGTATTTTGCAAGTCGTGCAATTATTTGATTATTATTTGCATTGTTATTGTTTCCCATTGTTGTTATTGTGTTTCGTAATTCCATATGTCGACGACGACGACATCGCCAGCAGAAGGGAACGTGACAATGTCGCGTCGCAGTCGCAGTCGACGTCGTCGTCGTCGTTGTCTGGCAGCGATGCGATAACTCAATTTTGTATGGGAAATTAGAAAATTCCCAAATAATTTCACACTCGAGTTGAGAGGGCTCAGCATTCAGCATGTGTGTGTGTGTGTGTGTGTGTGTGCGTGTGTGTGAGTGTGAGCGAGAGGTGTTGGGGACATTTGAGCACAACGTTGCCGCACTTCACAAAAGGTGCTAACAGAGACAACAAACTAAGCAACAACAAAGAAGAAGATTAACATGGAAGAGCAAAAGCAGAGGCAGAGACTGAGGCTGAGGCAGAGGCAGCAGCAGCAGCAGCAAATCGATTAATATACCAAAAGAGCTGAATATATGTTATTACCTGTTACCAATGAAACCAGTTGCTGGCCATAATATTGTTGTCGCTGTGACGTTTGCCGTGCTAAGAAGAAGAACCGGTTTGTAGCATTGTTGTTTGTTGGCTATCATTAAACAGCGATCAGGTGGATACACACACCTGCACACACCTGCACTCACAACAACCAAAAGGTATTTTAAAGGCAGGCATACATAAATTAGCCATGCGGAGGACTTTGTGTCCTGGAGAAAAATTAACGCACAAACTATGGCTTCAAAGATACATCGCACACACACACACACATATATACTCTGACACAAAAGCTATTCAAGCAGTCAGACAAAGCAACACACGCATACGTATTCAGTTAGCTCTCTGCTCGCTGCTGTAGCTGCTGCTAAGGCGGCTGCTGCAAAGCGACAGCGACAAATGTGTGCTGCTGAAATTTGACAACGCCGCATATAAGCGCAGCAGCGGCAGCGCCAGCTGTAGACGCGCGCTGTAGCTTGTTTTTTTCGCACAGACACACACACACATACGCTTAGGTCGTGTCTTTGCTTGTTTTCAATTAGAGTTGACTACAGCAAAAGAAGAGAAGAGCGAAAAAAAGCAGCAAGAAAAAATATAAAATACAAGCACACCATAGCTGTACACATTGTTGTTGTTGTTGTTGTTGCTGCTGCTGTTTTGCGCGCAACTTGCGAATACGCCGCGCCGCACGTTGTGTAAACATCAGTCGCTGTCGACGTTGGCGTTGGCGTTAGCGCTAGCGCTAGCGTCAACGCTCGCCTGAGCCAATTTGAATTTGCAGCCACGCATACACACACAGGCATACACATTCACACATACAATTATTTGCTTGCGTGTGCGCTCTCTCTGTCGCTCTCTCGCTCTTGCTCACTGCCTTCGCTGTTTTGGTTTTGTGGTCGCTGCTGCTGCTGCTGCTGCTGCTTTTGTAGGTTTTCTTCTTTTGGCGCAGCGTTTACTTTATTTTTATGCTGGCATTTTTGCGGCACTTGAATTCTGCTCATGTTTGCGTGTTTGTATATATGTGTCGGTGTATGTATGCATGTGTGTGTGTGTGTGCGTGAGTGAGTGAGTTTCGCTGTTTGCTGCTGCCTTTTGTCGCTTAATTGCAAATGAGTCATGCACACGTACACACACACACACTTACAGACACAGGCGCGCATACGCACTCACATATACATGCGCATAATACAAAGCCCGCCTGGCTCAGGCTCAGGCACTTCTCACTCACTCGTTTTTCACTGTGTGCTTCTGTTTGTTACTTTAATCAATTGGACTTTTGCTTTATGAGCCGCGGCAACCTCTCCCTTCTATGCCGCTCTCTCTCCCTCTGCCTATCCCTCTCTCTGTCACTCCATCCATTCATAGCTCAGATGTTTGGCGACCCCTGCAGGAAACAGACGCTTAATGGCGGCTCCTCGTGATAATAAATAAATAAATAGCCGAGCAAAGTAAATCGCGTCAATGGCGTCTGCTGCTTTTAGCCAGATTAGCTAGACCCCATAGATACAAACATATACAGATGTATAAATATATATGCTACTTCTTTTCCTCTGTTTTCATCTTTTCACCATCATTATTTTGTTGCTTTTTATTTTCCTGTTTTTGTTTTTCTGACCCATGCAAAACAGAATCTGAAGTGGAGAGATCAAAAGCCCAGGCACAGAATTTGTTTCGGGGCCAAGCATTCGCCAAATGTCAAGTTGTTTGGCATAGTTTAAAACCTGAGAAGGCAACAAAGACAAAAACCTGAGTGGAAAAAAATAAATAAATAAATAAATAAACACGAGTGAAAAGAAAATATAGTGAAATTTGAATATAAATTAGTTTTGTTATTGTTTGCAGAAGGTAAATAGATATAAAAAGTTGCAACTGAACAAATAATTGCAAACTATAGAATTTTTCTATAATATCGCATAGAAAAATATAATGGATATTCGCAGTTACCGATAAATAAATGTATCGTTGAAGATAAATAGTTTATAATGTGGAACATGCATTAATCGTGTAATACTTTATATTAGGCAAAAATGATTAACTTTAAAAATATATATTTAGTTTCGTAGAGTAGAACTTTTTGTCGTGTTTATGAGCTATTACCAGATATAGATACTTTGTACTACAAATATTTTACAAAATTACATAGAATTATTTTTATTAGTGATTTTTTTAGGGGATTTTGAATTCAGCTCTCGTATTTAATATTTGACTCATTTATCTGCGGATTTTCCCCAATAATCAAGCACATGTGCTTACTCACTCAGTCTATTCTCCCTTTCTCTCTCTCTCTCTGTTCTGTCTCTCTGCCTCTCTCTCATTTGTCGTTTATTTGATACTTTTGATTGGATTTGTCGAGGCGTACAACCAATTTTACATGTTTCATTGCATTCGACGGCTTTTCTTATATCAGCTTTGTTTCGCTTCTTTTGCCAGCAATTAAAATGTTTAATTAAAAATGAATATTGTTGCCTTAAAATGAATAAA
Organism: Drosophila arizonae; assembly: GCF_054131065.1. Taxonomy (NCBI): domain Eukaryota; kingdom Metazoa; phylum Arthropoda; class Insecta; order Diptera; family Drosophilidae; genus Drosophila; species Drosophila arizonae. The sequence continues at coordinate 2,344,762 of NC_142923.1, forward strand.
TAATAATAATAATACAGCTGACAAGTGCAAATAAACTGAGAACAATTAAATGAAAAACAAACACAAAAAAAAAAAAAAAATATTGGAAAAAAATTATTACGTAAAGCGCATAATAAAAATATTCACGTTTCGTTCATATTGTTTATTACATTTTAAAAAATATAGAATATTGTGAAATAACAGCAAAAACATTGCATTGAATGTGATGATTGACTGGCAAATACTCTGTAAACAGCTCTCGTTCTAAATCCATTCAAAAGCAGCTAAGAGACAATTTATCTATTTAACTTCTACTTCATTTTTATAGCCAATTTCAATATATGTTATAGCTGTATTGTAGCTAAAATTCCATATATAAAATCATTTCTTTAGGTTAAAAATAATGAAATTCTACCTTGGCTTTAGCCCATTTCATAAGCCATTAAAAAGTATTTCATCCATGGTTATAAAAGGGAATTAATTTTAATGGCTTTTTGGATAATTTATTGTGTTCCAATTTGATCAATATACGTATATATATATACCCAAAGCCCCCTTTTGTCTATATAATCTCTGGGCAGAAATAAGCTTCAGCTGCGATAAAACGTTGACGATTCGTGTGACGCCCCCGCAACTGCAATTGCAATAATTGACAATAATTTAAGTAATTACTGTGTGAAATTACTTTGATTTTTTTTTTCTTTCGTTTTTTATTTTTCGATTTTTTTTTTATAGCCCTCTCCTCTCTGGAGTCGCACTCGCGGGCTTTGAGCTTCCGCTGCAATAGGTTTTCGATAGACAATCACAGCGTATAATTAATAATGGGCATCGATGTGTGTAATGATATAAGTTCATGTACAGTATGCGCTCGATACAGAGAACAAAATATAAAAGATGAAGTGTATAGACAGACTCGCTCGATATAATGAACGAAAAATACAGTAGTCACTCGATGGAGAGCTGCTGAAGTTAAGATAATAAGATATGTTTGATCCACATGAAATCTGATACAACAGTAATCATTCTATAGAAACGAGAGAATATAGAACTATATATTTGATTCCAATTCTACTAAAAAACTTTTTGATATATATGATATATGCCCAAAAATATTTCTACCAATAATAATAAAATGGAAATTTTCGCAATATGAATATATTTTTATGTGTTTCCCCCATAGACACCAGCCATACGTAATGCTTCTCGGTCTATGCCAATTTCTCCAGGCAATTGAAAGGCCCATCACGTGCATCGTGGCAACATTTTACGTGAACAATTCCGTGCGACATCATGACATCGCAACATCCATGTACTAGCGCTCTCTCTCTCTCTCTCTATATATATATATATATGTATATGTCTATATATTCACATTCATATGTCTCTCGTTTGAGGGCTCTTCGCGTCCTATTGCTAATTGGTTTTGATTAGTTGAGGGCGTGCTATGAGCGACCCGCATTTGTCTCTTCTCTCTTACCTAGGCCACTTTTCATGTACTCAATTCGAGTTCAATGCACTCGCAAGCAGCTACTGTTATTTTTGGGAGCACACACACACAGCTATACACTCCCACAAACACACTCACACTCGAGTATTGCTGCAAGCGCCATAAAATGCCTAAAATGGCAGCAACTCGTGCCTGAGCCTCACCTCTGGCTTGGTCAATCGTCGCGGCCCACTGGGCAGAGTTCCTCAATATCCGCATCTTTCTAAACTTTTGTGTGGAGTATCTATATATATAAATATGTGTATGTGTATATGCTGAATACAATTAGTAGATGGCATATGCATCATAAATAGTCATGAGATACATCGTTTATATATTATAGATACATCTCTTAGCTGCAGTTGCATCTTATATTGATTTTATTCTATATATGTAAGTACAGAAATCCATCAGATACATTCAATATTGACTTCAAATATATCTAATATGGCCATCAGATGCAACGAAGTTGTATTAAAGATACATCTCTAGGCTGTAGATACATTTTGTAGAGATACATTCAATTTGTATCTCATATATGAGATGCAATGAATACAAAATGAGATGAATCTCGATTCTAGATTAATGTATAGCTTACAGATACATCTTTTATAGGGTTCTCCAGATACATGTAGACCTGACATACATCTACTATATCTATGATATCTATTGCCAGCAGTTACCCATTTATATATACACATTCATTTTTTCGAACTTTTATTCTCTCACATCTCTAAAATCAGGTGATTGTCGCTGACTCAGCGATTTTCGAGATACAATTGTGTGTACGTGCGCTGTCCATTTCCTGCATTGTACCCCTCGACTAAGCGGCCGGCTCTGGTCTGGCATTTAGCTTATGTGTAGGTCTAGGGTCCAGTTCAGAATGCATCGGCCGAGCGTAAAAAAGAGAGAGAGAGTGAGAGGGTTTAGTGGGGCCTTTCGCTTTCATATAGAACAAAGCTTTAAATGATGATTAAACAAAAAATATAATGAACAACAGCAGAATAAAACTCGGAGAACCTCTGTCTAGCCAAAAGATACAATATCTATAGAATGCATGAATCATAAAATTGCAAGCGGCGCTATGCTGATAAGGGCAATAATGATAGGAAGATGATGATAACGACAAGGATGATAATGAGAAGGAGGATAAGACTACATAGATATGGAGGAAAAATATATGATAATAATAATGAAAATGATGAGGATAAGTATGTCAAAAATGAGATAGATAATACGGATTGGAGTAGATAGATAATGAGGATTGGGATAAGTATGTAGAGGATAAAGTAAAAGATACGAATATCCTCGACATTCTTAGTTTGAATGTCACATCTTGTGGCATGATGATTCTCTTGTGCCAATTATAATAGGAGAATGTGGATAATGACGATGTGACTTATGGGCAATGATGTGGATGACTTGAAGCATGATAGGGATAGTGAGGATTAGGCTAAGACTGCGTATATATGGAGGACAATGAAGTTAGCCATGATGATGATGGGATGAAAAAGATCTACTTACTCTCTTTCTAACTCGTTTTCTTTCCTGCCCTACTCTCTCTATCTCTTTTAATCTCCCTCTGTTATTCTCTGGATGTTAAGCTCACGTTTTCTACCCTTCACACTCTCCATTTCTTTATCTCACACGCTCTTTATCGCTCACTCTATTCATCTTCCTCTCGTTATCTCTGTATCTCTATTACCCCTCTCTCCCTAGTTCCCAGTGTGCGCATCCTTAAAGCCGCCTTTTGTTATTTGCATCTTTAACTTGACATTCAAATATGGTTGCCTTTATTCTATTCACTTTTTATTCCTAGCATTATTTTGTTGTTGTCTGCCGCAACATTTTTGACATGCCAAACGGAAATTCGCTGCGTTCAGCAGCAGGAAGAAAAATTCAGAAAGAAGAAACTTAGAGAAGCGGGCAAAGCCAAGGGTGTTGGCCAGACTCTTGCGAAGGCAGCAGCTGTACAGCACACACATACAGTTGTGTATGTGTGTGCGTGTGTGTGTAAGGGTATTCCACATGAAATTTGCATATGTATGTGTATTTTGCTCGCATCTGCATTTGCATTCAATGAATGAAACGTTTTGCTTTTTGCGTTTTCCCGACATAAATTCTCAAGGCGTCGCTTTTTTATTTAACCCCTCGACTTTTTTTTCCCTTTTCTTGGTTTTGTTTGTGTCGCTTCCTTGATTTATGCGCGTTTCTACGTTTCACAAATACTCGGGTTAAGTTATGCAAATGCAGTGCAAACCTTTTCTTTTTGTTCAGCACAATTTCTGTCTTTTGACTTGCGCTATAATTGCCGTCAAATGAGCTGAAATGATTCATTCACATATATCATGGCCATTGACTGTGTCCACTTAATGCCTTGCAAATATTGAATATGACTAGACAGGTTGTAGAGGGAGAGTGATTTATAGAGAGAGGGAGAGAGAGGTGAGAGATACAAAGAACCATTTACGAGCTCATAAAGTAGATATGTATATGTTTTATAAGGAGGGCGTGAATAACTATTAAGGAGAAACTATACGAGATGACCTTAACTATCCCATATTATTCCTTTTTGAATGAATCCCCAATACTATACTACATGACAGTTAATCCTATATCCTATATCATTCCTTTTCGGAAAAATCTCGAAAACTCTAGGAACTAGACATCTGAAATTTGTTAGGCGCTCAAATATTTCAGCATTCTTAAAACCTATTGAATATTTATCTGCTCTCACATGTAAAGAGCTCAGGATATCGAATTTGTTATACAAATTTTACTTTCTAATGAGTGATAAATATTGGCCATAACCAAACGACAATAATATTTATTAAATTCTAGCTAAATCATACTTATCGTTTATTTCGTTTATATCCCGCTTTTGGAGAACAGTTGAGATAAAAACTTAAAAATGTCTTACATTTAGTATACAGATGCAATCCAAAGAACATCTCAGGCATAGATATAGATATAGATATCATATCACACCTATTTTGCTACCTAACAGTGTATCTGTTAGCTGTGCATGCCCGTTTTGCCTTGCGCACTTTCCGACTGTGGGCGGGCCTAATAACTGCCAGCTCTTAACGTTAGTTTGAACTGCTCGCAACGACCGATTTAGACACCCGGAAATTGTCTACACGACAACTCGTCAATACGTTTTAATATACATATACATATATAGCTGTCTATGTACGCATAGTCAAAGCCGATCAGCAGAGACGGAGCGAACAACCTTCACGGATTCGCAATAGCAAGATTTTATTTTGCTTTTTGCATATTTGAGAAACTAATTCGATGTAATTGCCGGTTGTCTGGGCCGGCTTTTTACAGGCGAGTCTAAAGGTCTTAAATATGCACAGTCTATAAACTAGAAAATTAAATTATATGTGTGCTTCAGAGATAAGTGACTTCCTTCGAGCAACACGGGCATTTAATTCAATTGGAGTGGGCAATTTGGCTTTTATTGAGTCCACAATGAACCATATGGATTACCTCCATATTTTAAAAAACAATTTACACCAAAGCGCCAGACAATTGGGTCTTGGGGAGGACTTTGTCTTTCAACATGACAATGATCCCAAACACACAGCTCACAATGTCAAGCTCTGGTTGCTCTATAATACCAGACACCAGCTTCATTCGCCTCCCCAGTCACCCGACCTTAATCCCATAGAGCATTTATGGGATTTTTTGGAGCGCAGGATCAGAGACCGAATAATTATTTCAAAGGACATACTCAAATCGGTTCTGATGGAGGAGTGGCTCAAAATTCCGGCTGATTTCACCCGGAAATTGGTGGCATCGATGCCAAAACGGTTGGAAGAGACCAAGAAGCGAAAGGGGTATCCAACCTCATATTAATTTTTAAATTTTCATTGAAAAAAAGTTATTTTTGGTTTTGTTTTTTAGTTTGTACGCAAACTTTTTCTAAGTGAATTTTCGTTGTTTTTTTCTTATTTAAAATATAAAAAAAAAAACTGTTTAATATTATTTTAAAAAAATTGTTGTTAAATGTGTGTTATTAAATAGTTTTTCACTAAAAAATATAATATTGATAATAATCCTATTATTTATCATATTTATTCTCTATCAAAGTCGCACGTTAGGCCTGTACGCATAGTTTTTCTGGCAAGTGTATGTGTTTGCAACTAAAAATCAATGTAGATTTTCATGTGAAAAAATTTGAATTTAAATGAAATATGGCTTAGTATTATTCACAAGGAAAAAATTAAGTGGAGGTTCTTTCGAAATTGAACTATCAAATAATGCGATCGTATTTCAGCTGGAAATGGCTTTAAATGGATTTCTGTGTAAATATCATTATGCATGTATCTGTGTGTTTGTGTGTGTGTATATATCGGAAATCGGAGCAGCAGTCAATCAATTTAATGAGCTTAGTTAGGCGGCTTATGCGGGCAGGCGATCAAGAAAAGAAATACGTATCTAAGAGATACTTTGTCTGCCATGCTGGCAGCTGGCAGCAGCAGCAGCAGCAGCAACATCAGCAACATCGGCAGCAGCAGCAGCTTAAAGGCTGACTCTGTCTCTTATGTGGCATTCTTTCTCACAGCAGTTGCAGTTAAAGTCTCACTGCACTCACCCACACACTCGAGTGCAACAATTTTGTTGCATGCTACGGGCAACGCCTTCTCAGGCAGCAAACGAGTTTCTGTTGTTGTTGCAGTTGATATTATTGCTGTTGCAGTTGCACTAGTTGCAACTAGTTTTCTCATTGTTGCTGCAGCTGCTGCTGCTGCAGCTGGCCAAACGTATCGCGTATCTTAGCGGCTGTATCTGTATCTCAAGAATGAGCTCAGCGCGAATGCTGAGTTCGTGAACTGTCAACGTCGTTCGCCTCCATCTTCATTGCAATACAGCTCGCATACACTCACTCCCAGTGTCTATGCATTGTGTTATCAAACTTGCAACGCTTTGATAGCTAAACGTAGTTGACAGAGTTGAGATTGTAAAAAATCTTGATTAATTTCTTGCAAATCTATATGATACACATTAGTTAGTAGGGCTGAAGAGTGGACGGAAATATTTTATATAGCTTTTAGGTAAAACATATATCGTTTATCAGCTATGAAATTTCTCGCTCTTTAGGGTTTTCAAATCGGATCAATTATATTTTACTCATATATACCCCATATTCCTGTGCTTCAACTGCTAAGAAATGATGTATCTTCATATTCTTGCGGGCTTCTCAGTATATCCAGTAGACGAGTCAAGGCTTGCCCTGATACCACTCAAATTAGGTATATAAATCTGTGATCTTCAGATCATATAAAAAATAAAAAATTCAATAAATCTATCTTATATTTAATTAACATAAAAGTCTTATAATATATATATAAAATCATATTTTATTAAATTATTAAAAATATGTAATATATATAATAAACATATGCATAAGGAAAATAAAAATATTTTGCTGATTTACAAAATTAAATATGATAGTAAAACTTGGACATTATTTGATGTGAAATTTTAATAAAAAATATATTTATTTAAAATATACATTTACTATATATTATACATTTTCGAAAGGTGTTTACTAAAGACTGCTAATGGTCGATCTCTATCTGACTGAAGTCCATGTTTCTGTAGCTATTATTAAAAAAAAAAAAAAAAAAAAAAAAAATATTCAACAATTTTTGAGCATATTCTAAACTAAAGTTAATAAACAATGAAACTGAAATATTTTCAAGTGTGTCACAAATCATGTAAATATGTTTACACATATCTATAGCAATATTATATTGTGCATCTGTCATATGTCTGTCTGCCTGTCTGTCTGCCAGCTAGGGTATTTTACGTTCGTTAGCTTAAAGATAACTGTTCTTGCTGTTTGTTTGGTTATTTTTTCTCTATGTCTCTTGGTTTTTATACCCTGAACCCATTTTCAATGGGAAATCAGGGTATAATGGTTTTGTTGAAATGTATGTAACAGGCAGAAGGAGGCGTGGCAGACCCCACAAAGTATATATATTCTTGATCAGGGTGACGAGCTGAGTTGATTTGGCCCTGTCCGTCTGTCTGTCCGTCTGTCCGTCTGTCCGTCTGTCCGTCTGTCCGTATGTATGAACGCGTCGATTTCAGAAGATATAAGAGCTAGAGACTTCAAATTTTTTTTAAAATGTCCGTAATTACAGCGCGCATATCAAGTTTATCATTAAAATTCGATAACTCATCCCGATCTTTTTTTATCGATAAAAAACCTTATCGAAAACCAGTTATAAAATTATATCGTCTACACCTTTACTGCTAGAGTCTCCAAATTTTTAATGTATGCTTATATGCAATTTATACAATTTCGGTTTTTGTTAAAATTTACCCCCCACCCTTAAATTCACCCCCTCACCCTCACTTTTGTAAAAAGCGTATTTCAAATACTAGAGACTTGTGCTTTGGCAATTACATGCATATCCATGTTATAATCATAATCTGAAAGTTTCATGAAGATCGTACGTCCATAAAGAAAGTTATTAAACAATTAAGTTCTCATAGTAAGCGCACACTGCAGCCCATGCGTTTATGCGTGGGTGCTTGTGTGTGTATGTGTTTGTGTATGTGTGTGTATGTGTTTGTGTATGTGTGTGTGTATGTGTATGTGTGTGTGTATGCGTTTGTGTATGTATGCGTGTGTGTGTGTGTGTGTATGTGTGTCTATATGCGTGTGTGTGTATGTATGCCTGTGTGTGTGTGTGTGCGTGTTTCTTGTGTAAGCTGAAAGACGCGAAAAATTATTGAAATATCTATTGCTCCAAGGGTTCAGGGGATCTCGTAGTCGAGCAGTCTCGACTAGAACTTTCTTACTTGTTTGCTATAATTTTTTGCTCTTTAAGTGCAGCTGTCACTCAAAAGCGTCTAAATGTCTCCCAAGTTGCTGTTGCTGTTGTTGTTGTTGTTGCTATTGTGGTTGCATGTGGTTTTGTGTGCGCTGTGTGCGCAAATGAGGTCGCTTAATTGTTAGCGCTGTGCGAGGTGCGACGTGGCGTATGCGCAATGTACACATAATACAACCCCTATGATTTGTGCTGACTTGCTCTTAATATATATATATATAGCAGTTGTGTATATAAACACATTGTATATATATCCATATATCCCTTTTATTATTAGTTTATCCTCCTGCTGCTTGGCTGGCCCTGGCTGGCGTAATTTGATATTTTTGCAACCTTGTCCCTCGCGGTTTTTGTCTTTGCCTTTCGCCTTTTGCCATCTACAGCGACCGCAACGCTTGAAAGGCTTGCCCCTAGCTTCTGCCTACACAATGAGCCTACTATATATAATGTAATATGCACGTATAGATATATATATATACAAGTATATACTATATATATTTTTAGTTGAAAGACAATGCGCTGCCATTCAGTGGCTGCGTTTACTCTTTAGGGTTGGGGTTGCCGCTGCTGCCTCTGCCTCGGTCTCTGCCTCTGCTTCTGCTTTTGTCAAATGTTGCGTGAAGATAAAAAAAAACATTTCAGCTCTATTCTGCTTTGTGAAACGACAAAAAACAAGCTAAACTCATTGTTGTTGTACTCCATAATGGGCTTCTCCCTAATGAGCTTCAGATTTAAATGCATAAAGGCGAAATATTCTATGAAACATTAACACCTCAGCGCAATGATTAATAGCTATTTTTAGAAAGACTCTAGAGGGCAGCAGGTAAAAAGCTAACATACTAGAAAACAAAACATTTTATCATAATAAAAAAAAAATGTTTTTCTTGTCTTTTATTTTTTATATATATTTATTTCCTTAATTATGAATAATATACATAATTAATTTAAGAATGTATTTCTATAGGAGTAAAATTCGCTATGATTTTTGATTATTAGAAACACGTGATTTTTTTTATTGTTATTATAACTTGTTTATTTTTAGTATATATTTAGTAACTTTCAGTATCTATTAATTTTTTCATATTTTTAAAAATCAATCTTCGAAACAAAAACAATTTATTTCTTTGCATTCAATTTTTCATTCTTTACTTTCTTTACTAAAAAATCTAAATGAAAAAAATAATCATTAAATTAATTATTTCATTTTTAGAATTTTGAAAATATTTTCTGGTAAATTTTAAAAATATATATCTGAAATAAAGTATATGAATAAAATATATTTTAAAAGATATGTAAATCTTAAACTATATCTAAAATATTGATTTATCAAAAAATTAATATAATTATTAGAAAATATATGATATTTCGAAATCTAAAATACAGTCTTCTCAATATCTCCCTTTTACCTATTTGTTCATATCATAAGCAACTAATTAGCTCTATACCACATACTAATTAACTCTTTCGTTCTCTTTTTGTGTCTTGCAGGTATGTTTCGTAACTCGAGCAAAGCAATAAAAATTCCATTTTATATTGGGCTGGTAAATAAGTGTACGATATGTATATACATTTCAGATTTGATTTTCATGTGTGTTTTCTAAATGTTTTCGTTTTTCCTTTACATCTCTTCTGAAATTGAAAGCTGGCCATGTGCGCCATAATTCATGGCTTTTGCAATGGGCCGAACGAATTTTACAATTATTTTCAATATTGCAGTTGCCAAAAAAAAAGAAGAAACAAAGAAAAAGAAGAAAGAAATTTTTGTAGACCCATCCCCCTCTCAATGCCCTGATTCTTGGCAACATCCGTTGCATTCATATTTGATTTTCATATTTGACGCACGCAAAATAAGCAAACGTAAAAGATTTCGCATCTATGAATGCAGGGTTATTCGTAGTGCTAAAGAATAATTTTTTAGAATAGGAACAGAAGTGAAATAGAAATATAAAATTTTCAAGCGATTCGTTTTCTAATGGAAAACGATTTTGTTCTTCGATTAAAGACAACTTGAGGTGATAATTACAGTAATTATATAAGCATTTCATAGGAAATGTAACTGAAGGAAGCCTGTAAAACGTTTACGAAAGCCATAGAAAATATCAAAAATAGATATAATCGACTTAGCTGTCAATAGTTATATTTATTCCTACGATATCAACTGTGTACTCCAGAGAATAATAGAACATTATTATAGAGATTGTTTTCAGGATCTCAGTCTTATGGTCTCAGATGGTCTCACTCATAGAGCAAAACGATGCTTCAACGTCGCACAGCAGAAATATGAGTTCATTCGAAATTCACAATCCCCAATTAATTTTGTTGCTTTCCCTTCTATGCTTAACGAAAATTGATCGCAATTCGTATAGGTCAGGGTTCCTGAGTTCTACGTTCATTTGTGCTTATGCAAGCAATTAATAAGTTGAAATTATTCGATTGTGTTGGACATTCAAATGTGCGCCGACAGCGTTCATATTCTAGATTATGATGTGAATATGGATATAGATATAAATATATGTACATTAGTCTTGCTGATCTATGACTAATTTATATTTCAAAGAACTAGCAGAACTAATTGCCTTCATAATAGAATTGATTGATAAATCAATAATGTAAGCGAGTTGAATAACTGAACATGTTCCGTTATTTAAGTATTAATACTCAATTAAAGCAAGAGCAGAAGTTAAGGAAATAACTCAACGATTTGTTGCGTGCGATTATAAATGATTTTGTTAATCGTTTTATACAATTATCGATTAATTGATATCAATTTTGAATATTTTTGATTGATGATCTTCGTTTTTTTTTTTTTAATATTATTTCTGACATACTCTCAATATTTGTTGACTGCAATTATTAATTGCTTCGAAAACTCTGTATAAAATGTGACTAAGACTGAGAGCTTGTTTAGTAATTGTCTAAACTTCATTAATCAAATGTTGCAGATATTTGAACTGATATAGCTTGAAGTGTTTTGTTAGCACCTCTGCCTCGATAAGATTTAAGTTAGTGCATGTCATTTGGCTAGGCTTAAAGTTAGAATGCTCTGGTCGGGAGTGCTCGACTGGCAAATACCCTGCACAGTTGATTCTTCTGTTATACTGGGCATCATTATAAATTTTCAGATTATATTTGAAAATATTTGACTATATCGATTTTTATCGATTGTTAAATGGATGAGTTATTGAAGAGAGGCTATATATAAATTTGCGGAACTCTAGCTCTTGTAACTCTCGAGATCAACGCTTTCAGATATGTTATAGATCCGCTTGTTCTTTATATATATACCTCTACCTTCAAGCATTTGCACAAAAACTAAATTTCATTTTCTATTTCCATATAACAATCTCAATAAATTCAGGCTAGAAAAATTGATGCAATATTTCCTCAAAGGCTCATTAACCCAAATCGTATATGATATGTATGCATATATAACTATATATTATGCATACACACAGATTATCTCTGCACATTTATTTGCATAATATCTGTAGCTAAGCTTTTCATATTTTAGTTTGTTTCATTCCATTTTGTGCCGCACGCTCGTCTTGCTAGTCATTTTTATTGATTTCTCGTGGTATACGACGCGCCCTCACTCACAGAGAGGTTTTCGATTTATTACATATATGTGTGTGTGTATATATGTGTAAAATTTTTGCCGTATATGCGTTAATTTTCATTTGCCATAATTTCATTTGCGTTAATTTTCATTTGCCATATTGAGTTTTTTTTTTATTTTTTTTTTTATTTTGTGCTTTGCTCAGTTTCTTGACGTCAATGGGAAATAATTTTGTGTCTTTGTGTGTGTGCAGTTTATTTTAGCCAAATGTTGCGCATATGGTCAAAAGCAGATCTGTTGAGGATGGCTCACAGATATCAGTCATGCCATATGCACGCATACAGGCATAAACACGCACACACACACACACACACGCACACGCGCACACACATGTTGTATATACATCAACGTGGTGTATTTTTCTCCACGTGGCCTGCGCTATCAGCTTTTTCTTCTTCCCTTATTCGACTTCTGCATTCGTTATCTCTGATTCGTTTTGTTATTGTTGTATTTGTTATTGTTGTCTAATTACGTACGTCGCTTGTTACGTGTTTTTATGTGCACATGAAGCAGAAATATGTGTGCCAATTTGATAAAGAGAAACATATATATAAATATGTAGTTTATATATGTATATAAATATTTATAGCATGTGTTCGAATTAGAGGTATGCTCGATAGAGCTGCAAATTTAATTGATGATTGTGATTTTGCTTATGGAAAATTTGCGTGTGCTTCTTAACTTTCCTTTAAGCTTATAAGAAAATACAAATTATATAGCTGAATGGCCAGCTAAAGGACACCCTGTAGATTATACCAGAAAGTGATGGACAAGGCTGGAGCTACCCTATGTGGTTGTAACTGACTATCGATAAATATAACTTTTCTAACACGTGGTGTTATCGATATATATCGATTGTATAAATCGTAGCTATTCATTTGGTATAACGTTCGCATATTTTGAAATAAATTACAATGAAGTACAGGGTGTATGTATTAATTTCTAATAGTTAGCTACAATAAAGTACAGGGTATATTTTCTTTAATTTTAAAGGGTATGATTAGTTTTGAGCATTTGAAATCCTCCGTAATATTTGATAAGCACCTGACTAGGTGGTTAAATACCCTGTATATAACTTATGACTAACAGCTGAACCAATTGAGAGCTTGCCTCTGCCTCATTTCTAGGCTGATAAGATCTTTCCAGCTTTTTTCGTTTCTATTCATTTTATGCAGAATTTACGCTTTAGACTTGCCCAATTTCTAATTTCTACAACAAATTGCGACGGCCTTAAAATAAAATCGATTGTCCTACGGGTATATAAGTTCTGTTACACATTTCTATACAGATATTTCCATTTGTTATCTTATCGGGCCAACCAAGTTCTAACTGCAATACGATTCGAGCATTTTGAGCATTCGCCCTCGCATTTGATAACACATTGCCATAGTTTATACCTTATACACAAACATATATATGTATATGTGCATGTATATATTCATATATATATATTTGATTATCAAATGCGTTTTGGTGTGATAAGATAAGCTAAAAAGCCTCTCTAGCTTGGCTTCAATGCGGCATATGTTTGCATATCAGCAAAATTCCTTTGTGATTCTATACAAAAAACCCATGTATATACATTTATATATATACTATATATATATATACTCCACTTAGACAGTTACGATAGAGTAAAAAGGGCAAAGAGCTTTATTTTCAAATGTGGAACACATTTTCGTCTTTCGTCTTCTCAGCTTGACTCATCACGTAAAAAGGTTCACAAATTTCGAGCAGTTCGTAATCTTTGAATCTCTGCTCTCATTTAGACTTTAGTCGTTGCATTGTTGTTGGTTCAAGTAGGGTATTTATAGGGGCTGCTATGCCCGTATTATGCTAGCGTTATGTGGGCTTACTGTGCTTGTCAGCTGCGTAATTGTAAAAGTAGTTTTCAGATTGCTAATAATAGAGCATTGTTGAAGGCTTAAGAACTGATGGACTTGAGTTCGATAAAGCCATGAATGGAATGAGATGAAACGTGATATATAATGGAATAGAAGGAATTAGGTATTATATGAAAAAAAAAAATAAATGAAATGAAATGGAATAAGATTTACTTGCTTGAGGTTGAATTTAATGAAATTAAGAATGAAAGAAAGAGAACTAAAGATAAATAAATACAAATGAAATATATTCAACGGAAAATGGAACATGAAATGAAACTGAAAGATATGAAATTGGACATTAATTAATGTACAACATAAAATCGAATGAAATATCAATTATTAAATTGAAAAGGAATAATTAATTGAATAAAATGAATGAATAGTGTAATGATAAGATAGAAATTATGAAATGACATCAGACATGAAATGAAGTGAGGAAAATTATGAAATGGAATCAAATGAAATGAAAAGAAACCGAAATTTTAATGCAACAAAAAATCAAAATATGAATAAAGATATACAAAATAAATATACAAATCAAATTTCAAATTCTAAAATAAGACGAATCGGAATGTAGCGCACTTTCATTACCTAAACAAGTTCAATTTTAATAAATATTTTTCAAAGCATTATTTCATTTCAGTTCATAAATATATTCAAGACGGAAATTTATAAACATTTCTTAAAATCAAACGAATGCTGTTTACCCTGCTCTCTTTCTCTCTCTCTCTCTCACTCTCTCTCTGTCTATCTCTCTCTGCCAGGCCTATGTGGCGTCTATTTAACTAGTTGTTAACTGAATCTCGATCTTACGATTCGTTCCAAGTGAAAGCAATGTCATGCCCACTGCCCACCTGCCGCCTCCCGCCCCTCTAATTGGAGGTCGTGCTCATTTATATGTTTCAGCTGGAGAGGTTCCTCAATTGATCTGCTTATTTCTAGTTGTTTCATTTCTGTACGCCAGTTCGCTTCCATTCCATTCTATTTACGCTCGCTATTTGTCTTGACTCGGGTTTTCCCCTTAGTTTTAGAATTTGTTTTGGCATAACCAAAAAAAAAAAAAGAAGAAAAAAAAAAAATACTAATAAATAAATAAAATAAAAAATAAAAGTAAAGGCAAACTATAAGAACTGGTAACTGTTGGTGCCTAGCACGAACTCTTCAATTCTATTTATATACATACATATCTCGTACTGAAGTCAGCATTGCGCGTATATCTCTTCGATCTTTTATCTCGTTTAGAATCGAAAAGAACGTAATTAATCAAAATATTGCTCATAATTAGCCAAGGGCAATTCACACAGGGTTTTTTGCAACTGTTTTAGAAAAAAATTGAGAAAAATTAATTAATAATCAATAATTGATATATAATATGTAATATGTTCTTTAGCTGAAATGAAGCTGTAATGCTTCAATTATAATTATTTCTTTTCATCATTAATTTAAATTTACTGCAATTTCACCTTAACGTTTTATATACATTTAATTTATGTTTACAAAATTATTCTTATAAATTCAACTTCAAGTGCAAGCAGGAAATCTGGCTTTTGTTTTAATTTAAGTCGAACTAAATATATTTGACATTTATATATTTTGCAATAAATACACATCATTTTAAAAAAGTTAACGCTCTCCAGAGTTCAAAAACTTTTCAGTCAATAAATAAAAATATATAGGCAATAAATCAATAAATAACAATTTTAAATAATTAATAAAGATCGAATGTTACTGAATAAGGAGTTTATATATGGAAATAAATATTTGTGTTTATATATTTTAATTTAATTTATTTTAAAGTATTTTGAAAAGCTGTTGGGTTTTAAGTTATGATGGATCTATTAGAAATTATATTATATTACGTTAATATAATAATATATATAATAATATAATATATATAATATTTCAAAATATATATTATGTACAATGTCTCATATCATGTATCTATCTCTATTTTATACCAGTAATGTCAAGTTGTAAGGAGTAACAAATAGATTCGGATAGTTCAATGAATCAGGAGTTTGACAATTAATATAAATTGGATAAATTTATTTACCATTGCTAGCTCAGAATTTTCTCTTTTCAGTTGCGAGTTGAAGTCGACATTTTTGACTTAGGTAGAAATACATGAAACATCTGGAAATATTTTGTACTCCTGAAGTATTCTTTTGTTTCATTTCTTACTTTCTCGCATATTCTAAATGTATGTTGCAGATGCATTTGTATCTTCATGTGAAAGTTGGGTTTGCCATCATGAATTTTCTAGATACATGGGCTTCAAAATATAGATACATTTATATCTTTAGGCCAGAACTCAGTTATGATGCATCTATATCTTTATAATTATTTAGTTGTTATGCGTATTGTATCTTTATATCCACAACTAGCTATTATAATCGAGATACAATTGTATTTTTCGGAAAATATTTTTTTTTTTTTTTTTTGCAGTTATTGAAGTAATATGAATGCTATAGATTTCTTTTGTATCTATGTGTTAACAGTTAGTTATTAGGCTCATTCTTGCTTTCGATGTAGATACATATGTATCTTTAGTTCTAAGAAACAATGTATCTGGTAGATACCTTTATATCTTTAGGCGAGCATTTAGTTTAATTTATTATATATCATATATAAAGCTGCTTTATGGATATCGAGCAATGCTGCCATATGTAAATTAGCAACATGATCTTTTCCTTTATTACAAGTGGTCGAGTCTTATTACATATACACGAGTATATCTGCAGCAGGTCTTTAGAATATATTGTATTCTCGACATAGTCTCAACTTCTAAGAAGAAAAAATACGGTTATAAATTATGTATACGACATTTTAAATACATGCTATAATAGACCTTGTTATTGTTGAGTATATTAGCATAAGCTCTGTAAGATTAACCCCCTCGCTCAGTGTGTAGGGTGTGCTTCAAGGAGGGGAAGAGAAAAGGAGACAGAGCATATTGCCGGGCATACAAAGAAAGCTTTGTGTAGAGAACTTTGTGTACTAGTGTGTGTGTTCGTGTGCGTGTGTGTTCTGTTCATAAAAGGCACAAATAAGCATAACAAACAAGCGCATCTTAAGAGCCTTATATACCACACACACACATATATGCATACATATGTATGTATATGAAAGGGTATATATGGTATATCATATGTATATTGTATTTATGAGCACAAACAGTCGCAAAGACACATGACAAAGCAAATTCACAAATGCTGTTTGCTTGAGTTATTCTTTTTGGCTTTCTACCAATACACATGTAGCGGCGATTGTTGTTGCTGCTGTTGTTGTTGTCGCTGCAAAGAAGAGCCGAGAAGCGACCAAGGCAGACAGAACAGACGAAGGCAGGCAGAGGCAGCACAAAAGACACAGAGCAGAAGCAGCAGCCGCTGCAGACCCCCACATATACATCATGTATATGCATATCACACACACACACACACACACACATGCAAACAACAACAAATGTACCTGTTGTGCGCATGAAAATGTTATTCAAGTTGTGTAGACTTTGCTGTCGAGTTTTGTAGAGTTTGCCTGCTGAGCAGCAAATCAAAGCGGAAACCGGTTTCGGCCAACGCGCTCGACACGTAGGAGCTGCCAACTCTTTTCTGTCTGGCAGTTGTTGTGCTATTGTTGTTGTTGTTGTACTATTGTTGTTGTTGTTGCTGTATATGCGAACCGGTTTGCAGCTTAAGCGACATTTATGCCTTTAGTTTTCATGTATTATCAAGAGATGTTGCTGCCGCTGCTGCTGCTGCTGCTGCTGTTGGTCTCACCAGGTCTCATTAAATTTGTAGCAAGCGATCCGCTTACTCACAGCATCAAGGAAGCGGCTCATCAAGGTTTTTCTATGCCCTGCACTCTAGAGTGCGGGGCATTTTTTTGTGAATGGACAGAATGCAACGCATGATGGGTTCTAAGGCTCTCGAATGCTTTTCTTAGAAGGTATATTTCATATATAATGCTGAAATTCTCATCATATATTGTGAGATATATCCGCTGGAACATTGACTGTATAGGTAGTTCTTATATGAATACCTCTCCTACTAATGGAAAATAACAATTGATCTGATTTTGAAGCAGTTTCCTAGCTGTATTCATTCTAGAAAAAATATACTATATATAAATTTAATCTAAGATCTGTCTAAAGTCCGTGAATATTAAAAGAGAAAATATTATTTGTTTAAACAATTATTTAATATTTTATTAACAATTATTAACAAAGAAAATTGATAAAAATAAATAAATATATATACTTGTAGCTTAAAACAGAGAGTTCTTATGTAAAAAAGAAAAAAAAAAAACATAAATTAGTTCAAAACATTTTATTTATTTAAAAATTAATTATATTTGTTTATCAGTAGGAAATATTGTAGTTAATACTACTATAGCTATAGCTATATTTATAATATATATAGCCAAAGTCTCTCCGAAAGGCATTTAAATTTGAACTCCATGCACTTAACTCTCTTTCCCCCTTTTTATTTAAGGCTATATATTCACAGATTCTCTATCAAATTCGGGGACCTTGAAAACATTTTTGTTTCCCGTTTCCCATTTTATGATCTCTGTGGCATGCCACTTGAGTCCCCCAAAAAGAATTAAGGAAGACGCAAGACAACAATAATCATCTTTTATTTGAGTGTTCCCAAGGTTTCTGTTGTCTACCTACTTGCTGAGAGTGTTCTCCCTCTCTGTCGCTCAAGTGCCGCATGTTGCATGCCACAGCCAGCATAATTTATGCATCAAGCATTTTGATCTCAGTGAGTCCCAAAATAAATACAACAACAACAACAACAGCAGCAACAAAAATACTTTAATTTCTGTATAGTTTTTTTTTGTTTTTTTTTTTTTTGCTTTTTTCTGAGCGTTTGTTAATCAAATTTAATTGTTGTTGATTGTTGTTGGCCCCCGAGTTGCCGCCTTTTTGACCCGCCCCACCCCACGACAAGCCGTTCAGCATTTCCGCTTGCCAAAAAAAAAAAAAAACTACAACAATTTGCAACACTTACCCCTTCTGCACCCCTCTTGCGCCCTGCTCCCCGATCTTCTCTTTTGCCTCTGATTGTGTTTAATATGCATGATATGCAACAATGTTGTTGACGGTTGTTCGTTGTTGGTTGTTCATTGTGATGGTTGTTGTTGTTGTTGTTGTTGGTTCTGCCACCAATTTTACATAACCGGTTGGCAATGCATCAACAACTCTTTGTAGAGCTCTTCCCTCTCCTCTGTTTCAGCTGTGTTTTTTGTCCTCTTTCGCCCTTCCTCGCGTCTTTCTCCTCCTCCTACGCCACACTTCGTCACCTGTTAGGCCTCATTCTACCTTCTTTTGGCTCTACTTCTAATAATCATGCTCCTCTAATCTCTGCTTCTTTATCACATCCTTTTCATCTAGCTCCTCTCTTTCTCCCCTTATTCCTGCTTCTCCCATTGCTACTACTCTTCATTCTCTTCTTATTCCTTCTTCTCATAGTTATCGTTCTGGTTTTCCTCTACCTTTTCACCTTAGTCTAGTCACCTTAGTCTCCTTCCACTTCCACCCTCTCTACAGCCCCTTTAGTCTCCTGCTTCTTGTCCTCTTCCCCATTCGACTTCTAATTATTCTCTCATCTTTCACCTCCTGCTGCACCTCACTTCTTCACCTGATTCTCCCTCCCCTCATCCTACTCCTACTAATTGTCCTCCTACTGCTTCACCTCTTACTCCTGCTACTTCCCATTCGCTGTTTGTGTTGTTGCCGCTTTGCCACCTGCTGCACTGATTGCTGCCACAAACGAACCGGTTCCGCTGCGAATAGGACCACTACAACTACAACAACAACAACAACAACAACTGCATAACTTATGACTTATTCAATTGATTTGTGCTTGTTTTTTGTTTTCGTTTTGGCCAAAAAGGGTGGCCAACGCAATCAATGGCGCAGCTTCTTCTCATGCCCCATTGCCAATTCCCATTCCCACATAAATCTTGGCCAACAGCAACAACAACAACAATAGCATTTAACATTATTGCTGTCTTGTCAAGTGGCCACAACTCAATTGAGTTTTTTTTTTCTCTTTTCTTAAATTTATTGTTCAATTTGTTGGCATTTTTTTCTTGAAATTATTTAGAAATGAATTTATTGAATATTTTGAGAATAGTTCAATATTGATATATGTTATTCAATTTGTAAATCCAATTCATGGTTCAGTATTGATATATGTTAAGACTTGCAATGCAAATACAAAATTTCATTTTACAGTTAAAAGTAATAAATTGTTTCATGGATAGACTTACATATAAATTATATGAGCTGTTGATGGCGGCATATCCAGTCTGAAAATATATGATTTTGGTATACATTTAATGGGTTTGGGATGTGTTGTAAGATTGCAGCCATGCAAAGTGTTTGGTTTGGTTTATATTTATTTTTATTAACTGGAGGCAGCAGTGTTGCCGCTTCCAACGCTTGGTTGTTTCTGACCTTAAACATTCTACTTAGGTTCTAAATAAGCCTAAGTCTCGTCGCCGCGAAACATAAGGTTTTGGGCAGCGGAGAGACTGTTATGTATGTTTCATTTATGTATGTCATATGTGTATATGTTATAAGTATATTTATGCTCTCTCTTGAGCTGGGGCGATTGTGCATATGCATACACTTGAGTTCTGTCAAGTGGTCGGCGCGTCTCAGCAGAATGCTGACACTTGCATATTCTGGGAGAGCGACGACCGACCCATATTTCGGCCACGGGTTAAAGACCGGGTTTCTGTTTACATCAACACAGCAACAAAGTGTTACAGTGCGTACTCTTTAAGTACTCTAGTTTCAATTGACATTCAATATGTATGCATACTACATCTCCCTCCTTTTGAAAAATAACGTAATATTATGGAGTTATTTTATACGATGTGCTTAAGAAATTAGTTTTTAAGTAACAAATGAATAGTTTTTTTTTTTTTTTTTTTTTTTTTTTTTTTTTTTTAGTTTTCTTTGTGTTTTACATTTTTGTTTTTGTTTTTTTTTTTTTGTTGTTTTTTTTTTTTTTTTTTATATGAAATTACAAATAATATTCAAATTTAAAATAGTGCTTTTGTTTTAGCATGGCCATACTAAACACAATTATGAAATAAACATTTTTAACCTATCCTTATGTACTTTTTGTTTTTTGTTTTTATTACTTGTTATTATAACGTTATTTTTATCTTCTATTTCCGATACTTTATACGGACCAGTATATTTATAATCTAACTTATGACCTGTTTCATTCCTTAACAAGACTTTATCTCCTACTGATATATCTATGTTGTTTGCTTTCTGATCATATAATATCTTATTATTTTCCTTATTTTTTTCTAACATTATTCTTGCTCTTTTATATGCTACTTCTAATCTATATTTACTTTCTTTAGCATAGTCATCTATATTGTATATGGTTTCTATATTAGCTATACTATTAAATTGTTTTGGTAAATTACTTGTTTTACCAAACACTAACTCATATGGACAGTAATTATGTGCCATTGAGGGTGTAGTGTTGAAACAGAAAACGAAGTATTGAAGCCATACGTCCCAATCAGTTTTATCAACCGATATGTAAGAGCGTATGTATTCATTGAAAGTTCTATGACTGCGTTCTATTGTTCCGACTGTCTGGTGGTGGTGTGCGGTAGATGTTATATTTTCAATTTTTAAATATTTGCATAGATCGTTTATAATTGAATTCTTATATTCTGTTCCCATGTCCGTAATGAACGTCTTCATTGGACCGTACTTTAGAATAAATGATTCAAAAATTGCTTTAGCGACAGTGTTCGCGTTCTTATTTGGAACTGGTATGGCAACTAAATATTTGGTTAGGTCGCATATTAGAGTAATTGCATATTCGTTGCCATTTTCTGATTTTGGTAGTGGACCAATAGTGTCTACTATCACCTTGTCGAAAGCGTTTATTGGCGTATCAGTTACTATCAATGGAGTCTTATTGTGCTTTGTTATTTTAGCTAATTGACATTTTTGACATTTTCGTATGTACTCGGTAATATCTCGAGTCATACCTTTCCAAAAATAATGTCTTTTGACCTTGGCCAAGGTTTTTGTAATGCCAGTATGACCTCCTTGTATTGGATCGTCATGGAATTTAGACAGTATAGCTTCTTTTTCTTTTTGTTTTTCTATAAGGGTCACCGGGTTGAGTAGCGCTACTCTTAATGTATTCAATATTTTATTGCCCATTTGTTTAAAATTATCTATTGAAACATGTTCAAAGATATTTTCCCACGGTGCCATTTTGAGTTGGCTGATTTTGTTTATACCGGCTTGCATTTCAAGCCTTTGGAAAAATTGACCTAGGTCTAGGATTCCATTGGTATATAAATCGCTAACATCATATCTTGCAGTAATCTTCCTACCATGTTTAAATAAACATAGAGTATTCCTTACATGCAAGGTCACTACTTTACGTACTTCGTCATTGTTTATGACTTCATATACGTTGGGCTTTGAAGCTTTTTCTATAGATTGCCTAGGCAATTCTATTTCTTTCTTATCCGCGCGGATTTTCTGTCTATTTTGATATCTCGTAGTGACTTTCATTATATTTCCTGTAATATTTTGTAGATCTTTAATGGTTATTCTTGATAACGCATCAGCTACATGATTATCTTTTCCCTTTAAATATTCGACTGTAAAATCGTACTCTTCTAACTCTAGCCTCATACGTGTCAGTTTAGAACTCGGATTGATCATTGAGAACAGATATATTAAAGGTCTGTGATCTGTTTTGATCGTAAAGTGTTTTCCATAAATATATGGTCGAAAATGTAATATTGCCCAGTGTATTGCAGCTAATTCCTGCTCAGTTGTACATTTATTACTCTCTCCTTTACTAAAAGCTCTTGACGCGTATGCAATGGGAAGTTGGATTCCGTTATGGTTTTGAGTTAAAACCGCTCCACACGCTTGCTTACTTGCATCAGTTATTATACAGAATTCCTTGCTGAAATCTGGATATTGTAGTAAAGTAGGTTCCATGAGTTTTGTTTTTAAATATTGGAATGCATTTTGGCACTCCTCTGTCCATTCAAAAGGAACATTCTTTTTACATAATCTTGTTATGTGCCGGGAATATTCGGCGAAATTTTTAATGAATCGTCTATAATAATTGCAAAATGCTACAAAACGTCTTGCGCTATCCGCATTGTGCGGGACTGGGTAATTCATGATGACGTCATATTTCTTGTCATCTGGAAGTATTCCTTTATCTGTGCATCTATGACCAAGAAAAGTCACCTCATGCATAAAAAATGAACATTTTTCTGGATGTAACTTTAGATTGTATTTCCTACATTTCTCAAAAACGTCTGTTAAGTTTTTAAGCATATGTTTTTCGGAACAACCTATAACTATTAAGTCATCCATATAAAGAAATGCTTGTGAAGGTTCTAATCCAGAGAATGCTATAGTCATCATTCTTTGAAATGAATTAGGCGCTATTTTTAGACCAAACGGTAATCTCGTGAAGCGATACGAGCCATTGCTCGTTGAAAATGACGTTATATCTCTTGAACTTTCTTCGAGTTCAATTTGATGAAATCCTGACATTAAGTCAAGGCATGAAAAGTATTTTGCTCGTCCAAGTTGGTCCAAAATATCATCAATTCTTGGGAGTGGAAATTTATCGGACAGTAATTTTTTATTAATTTGACGATAGTCGATTACCAATCGCCATTTCTTTTGATCTGAGCCTGGGGTTGATTTTTTAGGTACAAGTAATAATGGGCTATTATATTCAGATACTGATTGTTCAACAATTCCGTCTTTTATCAATTTTCCGACTTGTTTTTGTATTTCTTCAACATGACTGTGTGGGCTTCTGTAGTTTTTTGTGTAGACTGGTTCATCATCTTTTAATCTCAGTTTTTGTTTATAAAAATTATTTGTGCTGATTGGTTCGGATTCCAATCCAAATATATCACTATATTGGGCGCATAAGTTTGAAAGCTGCGATTTGAATAGTGGAGGAAAGTTTTTCTTTAGTTGAGATAATACAGATTGCTCTCTATTTTCACTATTAGTTTTTACTATTTCGTAGTTTGAAAGTGAGTCAAACGATAAATTACTTGTATTGATTACTTGATCTTTATTTGTTGTATTTAGTAGTCTAACAAAAGCGTTCTTAGATGTTGCTATGGTATTGGCAATGTAAATACCATGCTGAATTTCTTGATTTGGAATCAATACACTGTCTTCTATTGAATTTAGCTTGATTTTTCTAATTACTTGGGATCTCGCTGGCAGAAGTATTGAGTTGTTGCCAGAACTGTATGTTATTGGAACATAAATTGGAAATTTTAGGTTATTGGGTCTAAGTATAAGCCAATCTGCGGAAGGCTTGAAGTCTAATTTACAGTTGTATTTTTTTATAAAATCGATTCCTAATATGCCATCACAAGGAATAGCGAATTGTAGATCTACGATATGAAAATCGTGTTTGATTATGTATTTAGTGGTCTGTATCTCAATAGAAGTTAACCCCTTGGATTTGGTCACTTCATTACTTATTCCTTTTATGTCTATAATATAATTGCTTTGTATGTCATGAAAGACATCAAAATTTTCTTTAACTACTGAAATGTCTGCACCTGTGTCTACTAAAAAGACAATTTCTTTTCCTGTAGGCACATGGTTGAATGATACAAATATATTCTGACTGAGATTAATTGTATGAACCCTTGCTGTTTCTACTGTTGAGCATTTAAAGGGGGATTCGAGTTTCCCGAGGTGTTATTGGTAACTCTTATATTGCTTTGGTTATTATTGTTGTGGCCTCTATTCGAGTTGCCACGGCCTCTTGAGTTTCCTCTATATTGGCCTCGTCCATTATTATTATAATTGTTATTATTATAATTATTGTTATTGTAATTGTTATTGTTGCGACCGCGAAAACTACTTCTATAATTTCCGCGTCCGCGATTTCCGCCGCGCTGTGAATTATTATTGTAATATAGGACAGAGTTTTGCTGCCCGGTTGCCTCTGTGCAACAATTAACAAATTTTGAGACGGCCTCATTCATATTGTTGAAGGTGCCTGCTTGCATGATAAGTTTTACCTTATCTATTGTGCAGTTTGCAGTCATGGCTTTGACAGCATGCTGAGTAGAGTAGCTTCTGGCTAACTCTAGAGATAAGCCATCTTTTATGTATGCACCTTCTAGCATTTTGGTCATCTGCTCAACCTCTTGTGTGTATTGGTTAGCAGTTTTGTTGCGTTGCTGTAAGTTCATCAGTTTTGCTGATAACACCTGTACAGTTTCGCCTTTTACGTTGGTTTTTAATTTGGAAATGATTTCAGGTATAGACGTTTCATTTTCCAGTAAATTTCTAGCGACACCTTTTAGCCTTGATTTTATTATCGAAATTGCTAATTCTTCGTGTTCGCCTTTTATCAAATTCAATATTTGTAGTGCATCTACAAAACTTTGCAAATTTTCAGCTTTACCATCAAAAACTGGTATAAGCTTAGTTGCCGTACTTATGAATTCGATATTTGTTTGTGCCATTATGTTATTGTTATATGAAGAAGTATCAGAATCTGAAGAATTATTTTGATCTGGCATCAAAACAGCGGGAATAGTAAGGTTATTTAGATCCTGTTCTTCTATCTTAAGATCTGTGTTTAGTTCTTCTGACTCTATCTGGTCAGTGTTACCTTCTTCTGTTGATTGTGGTTTTTCAATCGATAAAGAAGTGTTAAGTATGGTTGGTATCGAAATATCTAAATTGTATTTTAATTTAATAGATATTAAATTAGATCGTAGTCTGATCAAGAATTTTGATACTTGAGACCAATGAATCTGATTTAATTTCTCTCTCTGGCCATGTATTAATATACGTGCTTCATTAAAGCAGTTTATTAATATTTCTACATGTTTTGTAACTGTAGTTTTTTGAATCGGCCTGTTTTGCGTGAGTGACTTATATGATTTGTCAAAGTCAAATTTTATGTTATTTAACTCCTTGTATAAATCATTCCATTCCATTATTTGCGTACATGAAATGATTCTCTACTTTATTTATTTCTTTAATTGTCCTCAGTCTAGCCATACTTAGTGTAAAAATTTGTATATTAGCAATTTCATATATTGATATTTGCAATTTATTTTTATTTTATTTATCTTTGTTTATTGTCTTTGTTACAATCTTGAATATATTGCGCTTTTTTGTTATTATATATTTATATTTTGTCCAAGTCGTTTGCTTGGCTCATATATTTTTTCTTTAAACATTTGTTGTGTAGTTTGTATAATTTGTAAATGCAATTTGCGCTCATTATTACTACAATTATTATCAATAATATCTTAATTAATTGTAAGTCTATATTATTTGATTCTACTTTATTTATAACATTTGCTGTAGAATCTACAGATTTTAAATCTACTAACCCCATTTTTGTAGATTTTGTATGTATATTACTAAAGTGTTTTACGTTACATAGATTTTCAACAGATTTACTTATTCTGTTGTCGTTCATTAATAAAAAATTTTTACAGATCTCTACCTATTGGGTCGTATAGCGTTACAGGCTATACTTCTAATCGGGCAGAAATGTTTCCGCTCAATTTTGACAATGTTTATATTATAAGTAAAGTTTATGCAGCGCAGTGCATTTTTAAATTTATTAAAAAAAATTGTTGGTGGGCGTTCTTTGTAACGCTGTCGGTCCCCAGTTTGTTGCTGCTGCTGCTGTTGTCGTTGTTGCTGCTGCTGTTTTCGTTGTTGCTGCTGCTGTTGTCGTTGTTGCTGCTGCTGTTGTCCGGGGCCTATGAGCTCAGGCGTCGCCGGTGCTGGTCATCGCACAGGCTGTATTGTTGCTGCATGTTCCAATGCAGTATGGGCTCCAGACTCCCTCGCAGTCCTTTGGGCACTCCTTTATTCTCTTCGGCATTTGTTTCTTTAATGGAGGTTGAATTTTTTCTTTTTTAGTATTTATTGTATTATGAATGTGTGAGAGAGTGGAACATGGCTCAGATTTTGAGTTTTTTAAGTACTCTTTTAAGTAGTCAAGCTCAGCTTGTAGCTTTTGAGCTGTTGACCAGGCTGGTGGTGGTTGCTGAGTGTATAGCTGCCAATTTAGGCTAGCTACTCGTTTCTTTATTTTGTTTTTTACACCGCCTCTCTTATTGGCCATGTCCACTCTACTCACTCAGTTTAAAATCCAGTTCATCAGTTCATCGAACGTCCCAGTAGCTCTTCGAAGATATGATGATATTTGTTGTTGTTGCTGGATCCCAGTAGCTCTTCGAAGATATGATGATGTTTGTTGTTGTTGCTGGATCCTTGTTGAAAACGAGTTGCAGTGGTGATCATCGGGTTAGCAGGATTCCACTGTCACGGTCGCCATGTAAGATTGCAGCCATGCAAAGTGTTTGGTTTGGTTTATATTTATTTTTATTAACTGGAGGCAGCAGTGTTGCCGCTTCCAACGCTTGGTTGTTTCTGACCTTAAACATTCTACTTAGGTTCTAAATAAGCCTAAGTCTCGTCGCCGCGAAACATAAGGTTTTGGGCAGCGGAGAGACTGTTATGTATGTTTCATTTATGTATGTCATATGTGTATATGTTATAAGTATATTTATGCTCTCTCTTGAGCTGGGGCGATTGTGCATATGCATACACTTGAGTTCTGTCAAGTGGTCGGCGCGTCTCAGCAGAATGCTGACACTTGCATATTCTGGGAGAGCGACGACCGACCCATATTTCGGCCACGGGTTAAAGACCGGGTTTCTGTTTACATCAACACAGCAACAAAGTGTTACAGTGCGTACTCTTTAAGTACTCTAGTTTCAATTGACATTCAATATGTATGCATACTACAGTGTAACCCAGTATTAGGGCAGTTGCCTAGCTCACTTTAAGCCCAATTGTTGGTTTGAGCTGTTTGAGCCAGTACAGTGACCCATTCACCTCGTCCCACTAGCAATTTGACCCATTATAATTGCAGCTTCTCTCTAGCCAAACTCTTCATTGATCATGTTGTTTAATAAATGCAATTGGCAGCGCTATAATTGCAATGCGAGTGTGTGTGACTGTGTGTGTGTGTGTGTGCGTTGACTATTTGTGTGTCTTATGGCTGTTCGCTTTCACCCGTTCGAGTAGCAGCTCCCTCGCCCGTTATCCCTCGCTAGATAAGCGTGCCACACACACGCATGCACACACACAGACACACACTTTGGAGTGCGTTGCACCCGCTTGCAAAAATATGATTTTTAGCCAGTGAAACAACAATTATGAAAAGCATGACTCGCAAAACGCAAAAGTAGCATTAAAAAAAAAAAAAAAAAAAAAAAAAACAAACAATAATAATAAATAAAAAAAAAGAAGAAACAAAAAAAAAAAAAAGAGATAATAATAGCTACAATAAAAATATATGTGCGTGGAGATTTTTGAAGCAAATTGTTATGACGGCTGCCAGCGTTGAGCATTGAACTAATTGTGCGCTCAACAGAGAAGCGAAACGGATTTCAATAACAGCAACAAAGCGAATAATAACAACAAAAATGATCAGCAAAGATAAAAACACAAATATATTATGGGCGGTTGTGTGTGTGTGAGTGTAGCAAATGCACATGTGCAGAAGCTGGGAATACCCTATAGAAAAGAAGAGAGATATTTACAGAGCTGTTGAGCTGAGAATTGCAAACAATTAGAGAATAATTGATAAGAAATTGAGACTAGGTTTGAATAAAGAATATATTAAAAAATAACTAAAAAACTAAAATTCTTATTTTTTAATGAATTAATTTTTTTTTTTTTTAATAAAATAATACAAAAGAAAAAGATCTAAAAAAAAAATAATAAAAAAATTAACAATAAATTAATAATAAAAAAAAAAAACAACGGAAAAACATTTATTAAAAAAAAAAAAAATATCAATATAAAAATTGAATATAATATATACAAATAATAAAAATAAAATGTATCAATAATAATAATATGTATAAATAATTATATTATTATATACATATAAATAATAACAATAATTTTATTAATAATAATGATTAAATATAATATGCATAAAAATAATATATGGTTAAATAAACAAAAATTCTAAAATGCATTTTTAATAGGGAAAGACTCACTACAAAAATAATTTGTTTTTAACAAATTTGCATTTTTTCATTTAATCAGCAATAATGTCAAAAAATCAAATAAAATTGATTTTAAATATTATATAAAATTTTTGCTAGCTAAATAAATACAAATGAATCTAAAGGAAAAACATATGTTAGGCACTGAATAGAGCATTGTCTTTCCTTTATAAGCACAACCCAAACAGTTTCTTATAGTAAATATTTGTCGAAATTGCATTAAAATTCTATAAAAACTGCTTTTTTATGGAACAATATATAAAAAATATTTTTAAATTTCAAATTGTGGTTTTTGTATAATTGTGTATATTCTTTACTTTAAGAATTATCATCATCCAGCTGCAATAAAGAAGAAAAATTGTTTCTTCTTTAAATTACCCCAGTGGAAAATTCCATTTGAAATGATAAAAAAAGTTGCGTTGTTTTGTTTCATGAGGCTGCACGATAAAACAAAGTTTAGTCGAGCGACGATCATAATAATAATAATAATAAAGACTAATAATAAAAGCAACAGACGCAACAATAATAATATGCAAATAAAAGAGGCGTTGACCTGACCCCAGAGTCAAACCGAACCGAACCAAACCAAACCAAACCGAATGGCGCTCAAGTGTCGGCTGCGGCCCACGGAAACTTTTATATGCAGATGCATATATTTGTATATATGTGTGTGTATGTGTCTGTATCAGCCAAACCCACCTGGCCCCACATGTCTGGCAAAGCCTATTATATATGTATGCATATATCTATAAAAAAGCAATCTGTGCAACATATTTATGTTAATTTCGAAGAGACGTGGGCAACCCGTCAAAAAAATGCTTCAATGATATCTGAAGTGGGCTGCATGACGGAAATGAAGTCAAATGCCGTTGCACAATGGGATAGAAACCAAAGTTATTTAAATGAAAAATGTACTACTTATTAAATTAAAGAGTAAGTAATAAGTAATCAGAAAAATTGTGAAGCAGCACAATTTTGTGGATTTTCAAGAAATTAAAAATTTAATAAAAAATAATAATAAAAAAAAAAAAATAAATAAATATTAAAAAAAAATATATAAACAAAAATAAATATAAACAAAAATAAATAAATATACGAAATAAATATAAAAACAAATATTTAAAAAAATATTTAAAAAAAAATATTAAAAAAAAATATAAATAAATATAAAAAAGTTTTCAAAATATATAAAAAAAAAACATAACAAATAATAAATAAATAAAAAACATAAATAAAAATAAAATAATAAAAATAAAAAAAAATAAATAAATAGAAAAAATAAAAAATAAAAATAAATAGAAAAATAAAAAAAATAAATAAATAGAAAAAATAAAAAATAAAATAAATAGAAAAAATAAAAAAAAAATAAATAAATAATAGTAAAAATAAAAATAAATACATAGAAAAAAATAATTAAAAATTAAATAAAAACCTATGAAAACACCTGTGATTTGAACGCCCTGTATATGCCATTTAAGCAATAATTAACTTGAATCACCCCGTGCATTCAATTTTCTTAAATCAAGAACTCAAAATCTTCCACTGTGTATTCATTGTCAAAATGATTATTGTTGTTGTTGTTGTTTTCGGCTCTTGTTTGTTGTCATTTGACTGCAGTCGATTCGTTTTTATGCCCGAAATTGGTTTATCAATCAATTAATGAGAAACCGAAATAATAGAGAAAAGCATAAAAGAAAACGTTTTCATTGTTGTTGTTGCTGCTGCTGTTTTTAAGGGGGCGTTGCTCGCCATTGTTGTTGTTGTTGTTGTTGCTGTTCATATGGTCCAATATAACGGTTGAGCGTGTATATAGAAGCTGAGCAGAACGAATTCAATGTGGAATGCATAATTAAACATGATTGCAATTGCTTAACAGCAGCGGCAGCAGCTGTTGTTGCTGCTGTAGCTGCGACAGCAATTGTTGCAACAACAACAACTATAACAGCAATTGCAACTGCTTTGAGTTGGAGGCCAACAAACTGTAACTAGAACGTGGGTGGGTGTTCAAATTGAGCACTAAACCCAATTTCACCAAAAACGAAAACACGTTGCAGTTGTTGTTGTTGTTGCAGTTGTTGCTGCCACCGCACGCGACATGGCCGCTGCATGCCGCATGCACACAAATTGCATAAGCCACCCAAATACAACGAATATTTATTTTACGCGCACAAATTTTTAGCGATATGAAAGCTAAAGTCGAATTCGATGTACCCTACCTTTATTTATACTGCTTACTTTGTTTATTTTTTAGTACTCTGATTTGATAATATTTATGCTTTCAGATATTTATAGAAATTTATATATAATTAATTAAATATAAAAAAAACAATATATACATATATACATTTTTTTTTTTTTACATTGTAAACATATTTTTTAAATGTTTTTTAAATAATTGTAAAATATTTGAAAAAAAAAAAAATAATTGAAAAAAAAAAATAATTGAAAAAAAAAATAATTGAAAAAAAAAATAATTGAAAAAAAAAAATGTTTTTAAAAATATTTTTTAAATATTTTAAAAAAATATTGTATATACATATTTTAGATATTTTTATATACAATATTTTAGATATTTTTATATATTTGAGATATTCTTATATATTTTTCGTTGTTTGTTTTCACACTCTACATTTTATGTTCTTCTTGCTCCTTTCTTACGCCACCCATATTCTCCTTTTCTCTCTCTGCTACTTCACTCACTCTTTTGCCTCTCTCGTTTAAATATTGTTTTCTTTGTCTCTCTCTCCTTTCAAATAATCAAATTTTTGTTTTCTCTCTCCTGTCTTGGGGGCTCCAAAACTCACTTTTCCCCTGTCTGTCTCTCTCTCCTCTCTCGCTCTTCCCCTCACTTTGACTCTGCTCTTCTTCTCTTCCTCTGTCTCACTGTTATTATTTCTCTCTCACTCTCTTTATTTCCTTCAGAATCTCCACCCTCCCTTTTTCTCTTTCTCACAAACAACCTCTCTTCCCCCTTAACCATCTCTATGTCGTCTTCTCTCCCTCTCTCCCCCTTCGTGATTTACCTGCACTACAAAAAGCTTTCTTCTATCAGAGCACTCTGATTATACCCTAGCTCGGTCTGTGCGAAATTATAAAGCCCGCTTTTCTCCGTGATTATTGTTTTTACTGTTGCTGCTTTCTTCGTGACGCCAGAGACCGAAAGGCGTCAACAGCGAACTGCAAATGCCAATGCATGCGACAACAGCTGCAGCAACTCAATTGAATGCGCTTTGCAGTGTAGCGGGCCGATCGAAGGGGGCTGGCTGGCTAGGCATTTAGTGGGCGTGGGCGTGGCTCAGTTGGCTGGCCAAAAAGTTTTAATAATGCGAAAACAAAGTTTTCAATTGTTATTGCAGTTGTTGTTGCTGTTGTTGTTGTTGTGCACTTTGCATATAGCAGAAAAACTTTTCAAATTGTCACGAACTTCACTGGCACTGCTGGCCGACAGGTGGCGCTTTGTCTAATTGCATATGTGCGCGCGCTTCTATGCGGAAGTTGCTTATAGCACAGACAGAGAAAGAGAGGCAGAGTGAGAGAGAGGGAGAGAGCATGAAAAGTATTTGCATCTCTTGAAGTTGTTGTATCATTCTTCAGTTTCTTCTTCTTCACTTAAGTTTTGCCTTTTGTATTTGTTGTGTTTTTTGGTGTCAATGACTTGGTTTGGTCTCTTGCAAGTTTCTTTTTTTGGGGCGGCCGACGCGACGCTCTCTTTTTCATTTCTTGCTGACTAATGCAGCCAGCAGCGACGTCAGCGGCAGCAGCAACAGCAGCAGCGGCAGCGTCGTCGGCTGACCGAGACGCGTGTGCATTTAAATTTTTAATGTTTTGGTGTTTTAATACCCATCATATAACAGAGTTGATGATGTTGATTAATGTCGAGTTGCCAAGTGGAAACTATATAGAACGATATTTGTGGAAACTATGTGCAGACTATGTAGAACGATATTTGTATGCTTGAGCATGATTGATTAAAGTTGTTAGGTCTGTAAGTAATAATAATAATAATAAAAATAATAAATAATAATAATAATAATGTCTGTAATAAGGTCGAATTAAACATTCAGATAGACGGAGAGCAGGGCAGGCATTGCACAAAGCCAATATACTCATTTCAGTTTCGTGAATGAGTTTAAAAATGATCGCAGCATACAATGAAAGTTAACTATAGCTCAGTTCTAGCCCTGGCTAAAAAGGAGTATGATTCTCTTGTTAGCCTCAAGTAACCTAATTTTATCTGCAATTTTGGTAAAGTAATGGTCGAACAGAAATGAGAAGTGGGGAGGTCTTAAGAAACTAAATTAGATTTTAGTTAACAGTGTGCCGTAACATGCTGCTATTTATCAGTACAGATTATGTTAAACAACAGTGAATCTGCAGTGCTACAGTTCCTAATTCTGTATATCTTACATGAATTTAAACAGTATCTGTTAGTCGTAGACTCCCCAATTGTATGCAGCTATGCTTGTTTAGTCTTTTGTCTTGCTGTTTCTCTTGATTTGATTTCTCTGTCAAAGCAAACTTCATTTGCATGTTGTTATTGTTATTGTTGTAAATGTTGTTTTAATACTCGTTCGTTAAAGTGTAATGAAAGAGTATATGGAAATGGAATATGCATGTGGAAATCAAGATCATTAATATTCGAGAGAATACTCTATGTCCAAGTTAAATATAAGAATTGGTCTTTAGGTACTCGACTTCGGGGCTTTCAAACTGTTTCAGATTTGCTTTCAAAATCCAAATAACATGAAAATAGAAAATGATTTTATAGTTGTTTCAGTTTCATGTTGAATTCGAGCGTATCATTGATATGCACTTAAAGCTCTTGGCGCTGATTCATTGTTAATCAGCTTTACAGTTCGACCCATGAACTATATGTGCGGGCCCTTGACAGATAAGAGAGAAAGAGAGACAGAGACAAAGACAGAGAGAGAGAGGACGATAGAAGATAGGAGTTGTTTCTGGAACCAGAGCGTGTATTCTGCAGTCGGTGTTTGCTTGTTTCATTTTATTAATTTGTTTGTTTGTTCTTTTCTTTTCCTCTTTTGTTTTTTTTTTTCTCAGTTGCAGCAACTGATTAGTGGGTCATATTATGCTAGAACTTTCAGTCGGAGAAAGACTAACTGATTGCTGTTGTCTTTTCCACTTGCCTAAAAACATTTTCCAATTTGTTTTTGAATCTTTAAACATTTTTTTTTTGTATTGATATTTCGGACAACATATTAATGGACAACAACAGCTGTTGGCTCAGCGGCTTTTTCTTTTTCTGTTTACACTGTCATAAATTTGGTGGGACTCGTGCTCAAATTGTCTATTTATGATTTGCTGCTCGCTGCCATATGCAATCTTTCACTGGCAGCTGCCGCGCCCCCCAGCACCGCCCACCTCCATCGCTTTCCAGCTTGCGTAAAGTTTTTTTATTTATAATTTGTTTTTGCTTATTTATTTATGTTTTTTTTTTTTTTTTGTGCTTGCGGCATATTTTTGGCATTGCCCTTGGAATATTTGACATGAATTTTTTCGTGATTATTGTTGTTGTATTTGTTGTATGGCTCGTAAATTGAACAAAGAAAATGCGAAAGTTGTTTTGCCGCATGGGAAAAATACAGCACAGACAATTCTATATGTATGCCCCTCTCGCTCGCACCGCCGCACTGAATGTCGCCGAGCAGAGATCAATAAACTTTTGGCAAACAACAAGAAAATGGAAGCGCCAAGAAAACAAATTAAAGCGCAAACCAAAAAAATAATAATAATAATAATACAAAGTAAAGAAAAGAAAAGATTACAGCTGAGCAACAAAGTGGAGAAACTGCGAGAGAAACAGAGATAGCAGAAATAAAATATAGTTTGCAAAAGCAGAACAGCCAAAGGAAGAGCGAGTGAGTGAGAGGGAGAGAAAGAGAGTGAGAGATAGGTGAGGTGTGGGGAGGGGAAAGACTGCATAGCGAAAGCCAGAGCGGAACAGAAGGGGAGTGTATATGTGTGTGTGTCATTGGCAGTGAACGCCGGGCGCTTGTCATGGAAGTTGTTGAAGTCGAAGTCGAATTCGAATTCGAATTCGCAGTCAGCGTCTCGTCTGGTCTGGCCAAGGCAAATATGCATTCTATCCCCCTCGCCCCTTGCCCCTCGTCAGGTTTATTTATATAATCGCAGACAATAAGCCTGCACACACACGCACTTGTTGTGACAGTGTGTGTATGTGTGTGTGTGTGTGTGAGTACTTCTTTTTTTTTTTGGCACAGCAATAGCTGCGTCATCATCATTAAAGTTGCCGGCTTGAGTTCGTCTGAGGCACTGAGAGTTTCATTTTCTTTGTATCTCTTTCTCTTTCTCTTTTGCTCTTTCTCTTTGAACTCAGTGACGCACCGCGCAGAGGATCGTTAGACAGGGCTGTTTACTTCCTAGCAGCAACTGAATCAATCTACACATGGCACATAAAATATATATTTGATCATTTTGTTATGCGTGAAATGTTGTCTATAAAACATTTTTCATACTCTGTATAGTCAAATCGTGAACTAAATATTTTCAGAAGTTTATGTTTTATTGCATTTTGGATAGGAGTATATGCATATGTATGCCAATATAAATTAGAAGAGTTTTATTTTTTTATTATTAAGAAACACACAAACAAATTTAGACATAAAAAAAACAATATTATAAAAAAAAACTATGCAAGATGTAATTAGAAAAAAAATATATATAAATATAAAAATATTTAAATATATATATAAAAAATATTAATATATATAGAAAAAATACATAAATATAAAAAATAAATAAATATAAATACATAAAAAAATATAAATATATAAAAAATACATATACAATATATAAAAATAATATAAATATAAAAAAATATAAAATAATAAACTTAAATTTTATATATGAAAAAAAAAAAAATAGTGAAACAATAAATATTTAAAAAAATCATTAAATCTAATAGATGATAAAGTTATTTAAACCCGCTAAAAAAAATTTGTATCTATCCATTCATTGACATATAATGCAAAAATATATAAGAAATTCAAAAAAAAAAAAGTTAAATTTCCTAGAGGGTATCTATGCGTTGTGCATTTAGCTGTAGACGCGCATCCATCCTCAGTTTTCTTTTTCTTCTGTGTTTGGCAAACGTAATAAACAAGCGAATATCATTTATTTTTATCTGCTTTTTCTGCTGTTTTGCGTGCGTTTTTTTCCGCGTTTCTATTTGATTTCCTTCTTTTTTTTTGTTTCTTTTTTGCTTCTTGTTGGTTTTTTCTTTTCTGCCATTTGGTGGTTGGCAACGTTTTTAACATTATGAACTTTTGCACTTTGCAAATAGACAAAAGCTGCTCCGAGCAGGTGTGCCAGGGGGTGTGGCCTAGGTGTTTCTATTTGGTCTTTCATATGCAAATGCCAGCACACGCAACTTATTCCATTTAGACACAAAATACAAATGTCAAATGTGAAAGCCGAATTTCTATATACAGTATATATGTGTTATTAATTTCCTCTCTCTTTCTCTCTCTCTCTCTCTCTCTTGCAGGTGCGTATCCCGATGTTCGATGTCTGCCTCAAGTCCTGGATTATTGGGGCAGCCATACAAGTTATATAAAGTATACTATATATAGAGATAAATATGTATATAAGCTGTAAATATGTAAGTTAATGTGTCACAGTGAGTGACATTAGTCAAGCTACAAACACGCATACGCACACTCATACACACACACACACACACACACACATTTTGGCGCTAATCAAGTTGACCTTTTGCATTAGGTTTTCTCTCTTTTGTTATTATTTGCCGCTCGAATTAGACAAATCAAATAAATAGCGTATAAATTGTGTAAATCACACACACTAGATATATTATATATATATACTATATATAGTATATATCTGCGGCACACAGTTCTCACAGATATCTCAACAGGGAAGATATTTTCTCTCTTATGAAAGCAAAGCGATTGTGCATGCACATTCAAGCCAACCCTTAATGTAGCTAAATCTAATCTTACGATTAATTGGGGAAAAGCAAGCAAACACCCTTGACAGAGGGTAAAAACAGCTGACGGCAAAAGATTTGAGATTCGTTTGTGCTTTTCTCGCCGTGCAACGCGTCGTATGCGCGATATTGCATAGAATTTACCGACTCTCTTGCTCTCGCTTCATTCCATGCTCGTTTGCCGCTCTCTCTCTCACTCTTTCTCCCACTCTCTCTGTCGCACACACTAACCAACTCAATTGCTTTCAATTGAGCTCAATTCATTGACTTTTATTGCACTTGGGGCCTGCTCTGCGATCAGCTGTTTGTCAATTAAAGCCAAGCATTTTGGGCACAGTGCGCGCGAACAGTTGATGGCCAGCCAAAGCTGTTAATCTCCCAAGTGTCAAACAGTGTGACCCAGTTAAGATCGATCGATTGATCGCTCGTTCGATGCGCCATAACTGGTTATAATGAGGAAATCAAATACAAATTAAAAAGTCAACATTAACAGCAAACGACGACGACGACGACGACGACGACGACGACGACGACGATGACAACGCCCCTGTCGTAAAACTTGGGTAAACAGATTTTGGTATACCCTAGATCTATTAAAAGTGTTTATGGTGGCTAGAGTGAATCAATGGGAATGTGTTTTATAGACCTGAACCATTGCATAGAATATATTTGAGAGCAATAACCGAATTGTGCATGTCTATACAAGTTGGAGACTAGGAATCTATAATGAAGATCCATCCTGCTAATCGATAAGTGTTATCGTTTTTAGGAAACCAATACAAACAAGCTTCAGTTTTTCATTGGAAATTTAATATTAAAATGTTTCAAGGCACAATCAGAATAAATTTGTATAAAATAATCGATAATTTGTACATGAAATCGATGAACAACTTTAGTTTTTGCTTTGAAATCTTGGGGAGATGAATCGACAGGAAG
This sequence comes from Drosophila arizonae, assembly GCF_054131065.1. Classification (NCBI taxonomy): domain Eukaryota; kingdom Metazoa; phylum Arthropoda; class Insecta; order Diptera; family Drosophilidae; genus Drosophila; species Drosophila arizonae. Next base: position 2,382,632 of record NC_142923.1, read on the forward strand.
GAATCAAGAATATTTAAATTGATTTATTGAATCTAATTGATTAATTAAATCTATATTTCATTAAACTCATTTCATAAAATACTGAATTTAGTTTTATTTCGATTGTTAAAATTTTGATCAAATTATATTAAATTAAATTATAAATTAAATATTTTGAATTCCTGTTCAAAATTTGTTAAACATCATTTGAATCATAGTTCAGTTGTGCTTATTGAAAATTCGCTGTCAATATTTTAACTTTTCGTTTTATGCCACATATTCCATAGAATATATAGATTATCTGTTAAAACTTCCATTTGAATTCGTTAAGCAAAATGTTTATTCCATTGACAAAATCAAGCATCGCCTTCGTATAAGCTATAAGCATAATTATGAAGCAGCTATTTGGCACTCTAAAGCTTTGCATTTCCTAGAGTATTCCACTTCTTTAATACACACCTAATCCACCCTTTAGTGGACTTTTATTTCGATCTGTTGTTTGTTTTTCAATTTGTGGCTTCTCTTTGTTTGCTCTGAATTAGCATAAGTCAATAAATTAGTCAACGTGTTAGGGACGTAGTTTCAAAAGCTAGCTTCATTTTTGTTTTTGATTTTTTTTTTTTTCAAGGTACATTTGGACGTGATGCTGCGGTCGCTGTGGCTGCTGCTGCTGTTGCTACTTCTTCTTCTTCTTCCTATATATGATATATGTTTTTGATTGCTTTGCCTTCGGGGCTAAAGTCATAAAAAACTAAATCCGTTTTTTGTCGTCTGGGTCAATAGACTTTTGGGATTGATTGTAAATGTTGTGGTTGTGGTTTTGTTGTCTCTTATGTTTTATGATTTTGCTTTTGTTATAATTTCTAACGGAAGATTTTTTGTTGTTGTTGTTGTTGTTTGGTTTTGTTTTGTTTGCTGTTTGTGACCCGCAGCAGCCATAAAAAGGTCATCAAGTTAAATACAAAGTTCGTTGTTTCACTCACAAATTATATACATATATTTTGTGTGTATCTTTTGCAGGTGCTTACAGAAAATTGTATAAAAAATGGAGCAACAGCAGCAACAATTGCCGCCAGCAGCAGCAGCAGCAGCAGCAGCAGCAACACAAATTACTAATGAAAATGCAACAAATTCCATGGTCATGCACTAAAACAAAAATCTGTTATCTTTCTATCTCTGTCTCTCTCTCTCGTTCTTCCTAAAAAAAATATTCAAATGAGAAAACCAAAGAAAGTAAATTATTTGAATACGTGACAAGTGCAAAGCAAACATTGAAAAATCGAAAAACAAAAAATTCCCATAATAGACATTAACTTAAAAAAAAAAACTTGCATAAGAAGAAGAAAAAGAAGAAGAAGTTGAGATAACAGCAAGAGCAACAGCCAGAAAAAAAAACAGAAAACGCAAGAGGAAACGAAACTGCGGCAAGAATTGAAATTTGATTTGAGCAATTGTGATGTAAGTTGAGAAAAAAAAAAAAAAAAAACACAAATACAATTACTTAATTGTAGTCTATAAGAAAACAACTGAAAAAGTAACTGGAAACCAGAGACTGTAGATTGGAGACTGCAAACTGTAGCATTATATCATTCAATAGTGAATGCCAGTTGGGTGAGAGCCAGAGCTCTATCAAACAAAAACTATTATACATTTTCGAGATCTGCCAAAAAATAATAATAACAGGTGAAAGGGGTAAAAGCTGTGTCAAGAAAAATATCTTAAAATTTTTTTTATCTAAAAAATATAATTATTCAAGATATTTCATTGTGTTTATTTTGCCACAAAAATTCTTTTTAATGTAATATAAGAATATATTTGATAAATAAACAATTATTTGAATGCAATTAAAGTTGTGTAAAAACTTTAAGAAGCTTTTATGTGTTTCTAATAGACCATTCGAAAGCTTTAGAACAGGAATTTAGTACTGACATACTTAGATAACTTTATTATATGAGCTTTAATCAGCTTTTCATGAAAATACAACCTGTTAAGCAGCCAAGAGCTAAATGAGCTTCTTAAATATCAGATTCGTATCCTTAAAGCCCTATAATGAAAGCTTCACTTTTAGTGAAAGCTTTTGAAACTTGTGAACCTAATTCCACATGGATTTCATTAGTTTTAAGGTTTAAACAAAAGTATTATACACATATTTCCCATTTTCAATGGGTTCAAAGCATTTCCTAGCTTTTTATGAGCAGCTAAAATAACATTTTTCTAATTAATCCAACTTGCAAATGAAGCTTCAGCCTACCAAAACTAATTAGAGCTCTAATATGCAGCCACAGCGCTTAGTATGAACTTTCAATCAAATTTTTATTTTTAATGAAAAGTTTTCGATTTCTGATTAGATTCGGGGCTTCAATATAAGTATTACGCAGCCTAAACTTTGTCAATAAATAGTAGAATTTGTGTTTCTATATATCAGTTGAAGCACGCCCAGGTAAAGCTCGCATCAGCTTCAGATTCTTCTGGCAGTTACCGCATTAATTATACGCCTCATTGGTCAGCACAGCGCAGCTGATTGGCCCTGTCTGACGCTCTGTCCGTCTGTCTGTCTGTCAGCCTCAACACCTGCACAATTTGAGCTACTGCATTCCCTGCGGCATTGAGTTAGCCCAATCAGTGCACACACATTGCTTCATTCTATTGATGATGATGATGTCTCCTATCTCTCTCACTCTCTTTCTGCTCCTGCCGTTGCCTTTCTAAGCCAATTTGCGTGTCATTCGGGCTTTTTTTTTCCTCTTCCAGCTAACGAAGCTGTCTTCCATGTCCCCTGGGTTGCTAAAGCTCCAATGCCACGCCCAGCTTATTAGCGTAGGCGTTAATGCTGATGCTGCTGCTGTTGATTACGTGCTGCATTGCTCAATCGATGGCGTGGCATAGCCCTAGGGTCGCTTGGAGGGGGACAGAGCAGACTCAGCTCACCATCAGCCATTTGTTTGCATTATGAAATTCACAGACACTTGTCAGGCTGACATTTCGCCAGCAGCTTATATAGAGCTATATCAGATATGCTAGATGGATATATCTATATTGTGTTCTCTTAGCATTTCAATGCGTGTCGCCCGCGTGATTAATAGCAGCAGTTCGCATTAATTACAGCGACTCAACTCAACTGTAGTTCGCTCATTTTCCACTGCCTGCCACAACTGCTGCTGCTGCTGCTGCTGCACATTCGCTAATTAGTCTTTTATATATAGAGGTTTCTTGCTCAAGTTGCAGTAAAAGTTTGTGTTGGCTGCCGCTGCAGCTGCTACGAAATATCATCCAAAACCCAGCTCTGATGAATTGTTATTTGGGGGTAATTAAATTGCAGGCTGTCAAACGAAGGAACGTGTAATTATAGCTGGGTATATCAAATAGGGCTGACAGATGAGCAAGGAGAAGGTGTAGGGGTAGGGGATGGGGAAGAAGCTTAAAAGACGCTTTATTTTCAACTTAATCGAGCTAATAAATAAATAATAATAAGGATAATCACAAATGACAAATGGGATGCATTAATATAAAGACAAGGATAATGATTTTGGTAATGGAAAGGATAATAACCAAATAAATGATAAGAATTGTAAAGATTATGACAGTCATAATGACAATGAAGATGGAAAGACTAATGAAAATAAAAGTTACTTATAAGAATCGTATCTATAATGACGAGGATAATGATAAAAGAAAGAATAATGAGAATCAAAACTATAATAGTAATGATAATCACAATGATATTGATAATGAGAATGGTAATGAATATAATAATCATGAATGAATGAATAAGAATAAAAATAATGCTGAGGTTGATGTCAATAATAATAATCTACATTTTCATTGTAATATAATATAGTATTAGTAATAATGATGAGAATCCCATTGATAATGGCAATGGTGAATAACAGCTATTGATGAAAAACCTTTGAAAAAGCTTTTAATGATATTAATGAAACTAGCAATGATAATGATAATGTCAATGACAATGATAAAGGCAATAATGGAATGAATATTCCAAATAATGAAAATAATGATGATATCATAATAATAAAATTATCAATAATAATAACAATAAAATATAATAATAATTTTAGGTCAGTTTAGTATATAGTGTCCACACTTAACACATATATTAATTAAGCAAAGAAATCTTTGAGCCGATCGCAATTGGTCAACAAAATGCGCCCACAACACCAATTGGAGATGTTAACGGAAAAATATTGTTTATAAATTGTTAAATATTATTTTTGTTGCCTTGATAATCGAACTGAAAGTGAGCGCAGTTTACATGAATACTTTTGTTTGTGTGTGGGTGGTTTTTTTTTTTGTGGCTGAAATTCAATTGAATCAATACTCGATTCTCCTTAAGCAGCGGCTACAAAGCGCAGCGGCTGGAGTTTGTTAAGTTGTTGCACAGGTGAGGAGCAGGTGATGTTGCCGCGCCTCTCTACCTGTCCCAGTGTCTAAGCAGCTAGCAAATGGGCTAAAACAAACGAATCAATAAGTGAATGAATGCGACTCAGCGAATGAATGAATGAATGAATGAGTCGTTCACTGTGAATGTGAATAATTGGCAAGTGCGAGCGCCAATAGTTGCAAATATATATATATAGAAATTGCAACAACAAATTGTGTTGGCGATCAGACAGATGCGGGGGCTGTCTGTCTGCAGCCCAAAGCAAAAGCAAAAGCAACAACAGCAACATAGACAACAACAACAACAGCAACATTTGTTAGCCACATTGCAGCTTTGCTGGGCAAACATTTCGCAAAGAGAAACTTGGAGAAGAAGGTGGGCTTATTGGGCAGGTGTAGGCGCTGCAGGCAGACATAACTTATGTAATGCTTGTGCCTAATTAAAATGCTCAACAACAACAGCAGCAACAACAACAGCAGCAACAGCAACGGCAGCAATATTGTCTAGCGAAGAGTTACAGCTGCAACTGCATTAACAAACGCGAGTGCATTCGAAAATTGCATTAACCCAAAAATGTCAAGAGTATACACTGAGCGAAAAATGAAATGATGCCGATAACATTGTTGCACAGTGAGAAAATATGCCAAAAATAAGCCAAAAATGTTGCAAAAACTAAAATTATTGGGGGAAATGGATTTGTAAGAACAACAGAATTATGGGAAAATAAATTTTAAAATATGAAATCAACATTTAATATGTATAGAAATTGAAGTACTCGACTAAAATCGGTATATTTAATTTAAAAAAAATTTTTTTTTAAATAATTAAACCAAATTTAAATTATTTAATGTTAAGAATATGAATGTTTACTGAAATTGACTTAAAATTTGTTTCAATCTAATATCATCTAATATCGTTTCATTTGTTATTCTTATCCCCGCTAAAACAATTTCTCTCAGTGCATTGCAAATTTGCCCAAATTGCAAACTGTGTGAATTTATAGATTGAAATTTTCGGCTGACGCGCAAAAAATGTCAATTACAAATTGCAATGATGCGTTGCTAATGGACGGCCAACTAGACAGCTGACAATATCTAGCAGTAGGCAACTATATATAATGGAGGCAGAAACTGATTTTATACAGAGCTCACGGGGCGTATGCGTTATGTTTATGGTTGCAGATTGCGCATACGCCGCATAAACAGCATGCATATGCTCTCTATCTCTCTCTCTCTCTCACACAAGTAAATTGAAATTTGAATAAAGAAAACAATGCAACAAAATAACAAACACAAACTGCCGAGCTTGATCGGCTGCCTAATACTCGCCCGCTGTGAACTTGAGTGGTAACTCTATAGTTATGCCACGCCCCAGGTAGGCGAGTGTTGAAGTTGTTATGGCCCATTCCAATTTGCTCGCACCCAATATGCTCTCTTTTTAATGTTCCCGAACGAGCAGACAAAAATGTCACATTCAATTAACTACGCGCAACAGCAAAATGTTTGACAGCCATGTCACGCCCCATATACCCATTTTACATGCATGTTTCTGAATGTAGGTACACAGATGCAATATCTAGCAGAATCTGCAGCCGAGGGGAAAAACAATTTTCATTTTAGCTAGCGGCAACTGCTGCTCGGGCATTTGCCATATATTTCTGGCTGCTGCTCTGCTCGTAAAAAATGCATTTTCAATTTTTATGTTTGCTCGGGCATTGAGTAATGGCCATAAATATATGCGCATCTCTCTACGTTTGTGTGTGTGTGTGTGAGTGTGTGTGGCCCCACAAAACAAACATCAGCCAACAAAATTGTCTTGTTTCATGTTGCATGTTTTCTTTTCTCATGCTGCCCCACCTCTCTTCTCTCAGTTGACAAGTTTCCTCTCTGCATAGCTCTGAGTGCTTTCCTTACCGCAACACATTCCGTGTGTGGTTAGCATTTGGCTTGCTTCTCGTGTGGTCAGGTCAAGCCACGAGTTTCGTATTTTTAGCCAGTTTAAATGACAGCCAGAGCATCTATATTGTATATATAGATTGGTCGCTACTTGTACTTTATGATAAACTGAAATTGAATAGATCTAGGTATGATATAGGTATATTTAATAATTCAATAATGAAAGCTAAAGACATTCTTATTATGGTTCTCACAATACAGAGAGAATATTTCAAGTTTAAAATAGATAAAAAAAGATAATGAAAAAAATACATATGTAATGAGTTTTTGCAGTGCAATAAAACCGTTATTTTAGACTGTAAGACTTCGCTTGATAATTCCTTAATGATTCATACTCAATGGCAAAAAAGTCTGTGAAAAGTAAACAGTCTGGGTTAACTTGACAAAAAAGAAACACAAAACATAAAAAGCGATTGTAAAATATTGTTTTTAATTATCTTGAAGTAACATAAAGATATATGCACACTGATAAGATATATAATATAATAGATTTTTGTGCTGTCATTGTTGGCATTGAATTTAAGAGGTAATATTTTCAGTAATAAAAGATAAAGATGTATTTTTATAATACATGTCGAGATATATGGATTGATATATGTTAAATCTTGTTCCTATGAAAAGTTTTACAAAATTCTGAAATATAAACCAAGTTTTCTTTTAAAAGCAAATACATTTTTGAGAAATAGTTAAAGTATTTTTATACATAAATAAATACAAAATCTATTTTGATTTAAATACACACCAATTTATATAATTTGATATTAAGAATTGTCATCTAATTAAGACTTATATAGATACATTTTGGATATCAACAGAGTAGCTTCTTTAGCTCAAATATCCTAGCTAAAAAATCTACTTATAGATAAATGATAACACGATAGATAGATAAATTATATAGATACTATAAATAAATTGCATTCGCCATAAACCGCCCCCAATTGAAATTCCATGACAGCCATAAGGATATCAATAATTATTACTACAATCAATTCAATTGCATATCCTTGGCATAAGCTCCTGCTGCTGCTGCTGCTCTGCTGCTGCGCTGCCCACAACTGTGTAATCAAAGTGTGTGTGCTCACTGTGGCATGTCGATGCTCTCCAACTGTATTTATCTCTATGTTCAACAACTGCAAGCATATATCACAAGGCTATCTCGCTCGCACTGCCACAGGCAGCGGCAGCGGCAGCGGCAGTTGCTCTTGCCATCCCTTTTGCGCTGCCTGGGATGCATTGATATAAATGGCAAAACGCATTAAAAACTTGAGCTATAATCAATCTTCATTTGGCAATGCTTCATTGCCTGCCGATAGAGATAGAGGTAGTGAGAGAGAGAGGGAGGGAGGGAGGGAGAGAGTAGGAGTGTGACAGACAAGCTATGGGTTAGCCAGAGTTATTGCCCATTAAATTTGAGGTTGACGTTTTTGGGGGTTGCAAATTGTAAAATATTTATCGCCAGGCAATTAAATGATGCACAACAAATCAAATATAGCAACTGCTTATATAACAGTTGTATAACAGTGGCACAGCTGCCTCTCTCTCTCTCACACACACACACTCATATAGCAATTGCTGTGCATTTGCCTGGCAAATATCGAACGGAAAATCAATTCTAATTAAATTGTCAACATTTTGCTGCTGCTGCGAAAGCTGATTATGCACCTGTGTGCGAATGCGAGTGTACATCTGTGTGTGTGTGTGTGTGTGTGTGTGTGTGTGTGTGCGTGCGTATCTGTGTGTAATTGCATTGGCCGTCTATCGTGTTTTCACTTGATTCGCCGTGCAGTAAACCAAGTTACCAGAGAACGCACTTCCATCCGCTGTTTTTTCCCCCGAAACAAATTGAATTCCACATTTTAAATGCGTTTCAGCAAATTGAAGCAAAAACAAGATGTTGATTAAATAAATGAATGGGCGCATAAATGCCTAAATGAATGATGCATAAATGGCAAATGGCAAATGGCTAAGTGGAAAGTATGTGAAACCTAACTAGCCCAATTTTCAATTGACAGTTAATTCCGATTGGGCATTGGGCACTTAGCGATTTGCATATTCAAGTTGATTTCGTATGGGAAATAATCAGTGCATGTTAAGTGGTTTGTCCTTCGTCCTGGCCAAATGGAACGCAATCTACATGTGTGTGCTGAATGCAATTAGCTGGCAAAATAATATCAGCTTTATATAGCTGGAATTTAATTTTCAATGCATAGAGAAAACTATTGGCCTATAAATTTATTATATATGTGCAAGGTCTCTCTGCTTCAAAGTAATTCCCATTAGGTGTATGCAAAGTGTTGTCCTTTAAGAGGTCTTTAAATTTTTGGGAGACAGACCGGGGATATTCAGAAATGAATAATACCAACAAATAAAATATATTCCTAAAAATTTCTGGCATGATAAATCGGAAGCTGACGTGGAAGTATAATCATTCTTTATAGTAGAGTTAGGAGTTCTCTGCCCTGAATTATGATTTTATTAAAAATTATTTAAAAATAGCCATCGAAAAATTATTGTAATAAATTATATATTTTCCAGAATTTGCTTTTAGCCATTTTTGGTGTAACAAAATTTCTATCATCAGATATTATATGAAATTTCTTTTAGACCAAGAACATCACTTATGAGAGTAATATATGTTTTTACTCTAATCAAATTGACAAAAGAAATATATATAGATTTTTGTTATCACATGAGAATTTAACTAAAATCTAAATAAAATTCATAGAAAATGGCAAAAATAGAACTTAGTTAAATTCCATTTGCAAAATTTATTGCTGCTATCAAAATCCTTTAAATAAAATCGTTCGTATAACTATTTTTCAATTAAATTTGGCGTCGACGCGCAGCTGCTTTAACTAAATATTTAACTATACACAAAATTCACATAATAACTAAACTGGAATGTATGTACACATGCATATATAAATATTCACTAGTGTGTGTGTTTTATTTATGTATGCGAGCTTTGGGAGTGGCCATCATAGTTGGTCCTGCAGTTAATGTTTGGCCAGCCCTGGAATGTAGGCAATGAAAATATTTTGCCATTGTACTCGAAAAATTGATGTTGTTGCTGTTGTTGTCGTTTGTTGTTCCTCCTCCTGCAAGCTCAATCTCTGCTCGCTCTTCAGTCTGCTCATGTATGCATGTGTGTGTGTGCGTGTCTGTGTATTTTAAAGCCACTCCCCAGCTGAACATGATACACATGAAAAATGTAATGCAGCAGCAGTAGCAAAGTCAGTTTGTTATTGTTATTGTTGTTGCTACTGCTGCTGCTACTGCTGCGTCCGGCTGCTTCATTACATTTTGCACATGCTCAAAAAAGACAGCAAAAACATTTTTTTTGCCGGCATTACCTCGAAAGTTCTACAAACGCTGAGCTGAGCGTAAGACAAGAGCAAAAGAGGACGAGAAATTTGGGGTTGCTGTCGCTGTTCGCTGTCCGCTGCCTCTGTCATTGCCTTTGCCTGTCTCTGCCTGGGACTTTGGCTGGTACCGTTACTATTGACTTTGCCTGCCATGTCGCTGCTCCTATTTCCATTTCCTTTATCTCTGCTTCTACTTCGGCCTCAGTTGCAACTGTTTTTGTTGCTGTTGATATTTCCCTTTGCCTCTGCTAGTTCGCTCTCACTCTCTCTCTCTCTCTGTCCCTCTGCTTATTCTAAGGCTTTGCTATTGTCTTTCTGTGAGGCTTTGCCTAGGACTCTGCTCGAGCTTTGTTAGCGTCTCTGCCTCTGCCATTGATATTTCCTTTGCCTTTAGCTCTTCCCATTCCGCTGCTAGTGCTGTCGCTGCCTCTACCTCTGCCTCAGCCGCTGCTGCTGGCTGACTCTCCTGCTGCTGCTGCTGCTTCGTGCACTGACTCTGCTAGGGTCTCTGCTGCTGCAGCCGCTGCCATTAGCTCTGCTTTTAATACTGCTATCTCCGCTGTTTCTGCTGCCATTGCATATATCTATGCTACTGCTGCTGCCTCTGCCGCTGCCTCAGCTGCTGCTCTGTCGATAGCTCTAGAACTGCTTTCATTTTCCATTTCCACGACCTCATTTTAGCCGCAGCAGCAGCAATCCCTGCTGCAGCCACGCCTGTTGTTGTTGCTTTTATCGTTATTGTTGTTGTTGTTTTTTTATGGCTGTTGTTTAGTCGGCTGCATAAAATTTTTTAGTAATTCTCGGCTAGGTCTATTTTGGTGTGATTTTGCCTCCGCTGCAATTTATGCGCTACTGCCGCTGCTGCTGCTTTGCCCTGCGGCTGTGGGTGGCTAAACAAACACACACACACACACACATTCACACTATATACTTGTCTTGTATATAATGCCACAGTTAGCAGAGCGCATGCGCTTTATTTAACAGCCGTCGATTTTCACAACACGAATTATTTCTGTTTCCTTCTACAACAATGGACATTTGGGCCCCGGCGCAAATTTCATTCAATAGACTAAAGCCGGGACCTGGCTTAGGCAACACACACACATACACGCAGACCCATGTGCTTATGCACACTCATACACGCATATATAAATAGCGCCTCATCTGCTTCCGGTTGCGTCACTTGGCACTGCGTCATATTTCTGTTGTTGTTTGTATATTTGATGTCCTGGCTTCAACTTTTATTCAACTTTGCCCTCTGAATTGGTCGAGCCACCCCACCACCCACTCAGCTAGCTGCACAGCGCACGCAGCTCCACGTTTATTTTGCAGCAGCCGCAAAAGCTTTAATTGAGGTCGTTCATTTAAGCTGCGAGGGTACGAGGGGTGGCTGGAGGATGGCAGGAATTGTTGGAGGAGGCTGCGACTGCATTCTTTAGCGCCCAGGGCTCGTTGAGCCACGCCCACTCGACTCGAGCTTTATGTAATTTTAAAGCCAGTTGCAGCAGTAGTTGCCGTTAGCTATGCGCATTAAATGCGCATTACGTTATATAAAATTGAATGCAGTTTAACGTAATTTATATTCCTTTGAATGAAACAATGTTAAGTATTGTTCATACATATTATTGAAACATGTTAATATATCAATTGATGAAAATTTCTCTATAAATATAGAAATTTCGATACACTATTCAAAGAAAAAAATCTCATAAGCCATAAAAGCTAAAAACGCAAACTTCATAAATCTGGAGTGTTAACTTATCTTCTATATATCAAATATATCTATATATATCATACATATGTATATACACATATGTGTCTATATATGTCATTGTTTGGTTAACAAATTAATCATTAATTTCGATAACTTTCTCATTTCACCCGAAGAGCGATAAACTTTGAGTAAAGAAAGCGATTATAAACTATATGAAAAGTGAGAGCGTTTAAGAGGTTTTTTGTTTTTGAGAATGACAACGAATATTATAGGTTTTTCTAGAAGAGTTTAGTTAGATTTAATGTAAATTAACGTAATTATTCGATTTATATTATTTATTTAACCTAAATCATATATCTGTGAAAGTGGACTAATCATATTTGCGATAAATATCTGAAGTTAGGCTAAGTTAGGTTGAAATGAACTAGATCCATAGCCACCTAATTTGAATAATAATAGTAGCCCTTAATAGTTATTTAAAGATTGTTCTTGTATTATATTTAGCTGTTCTAAATATATATCATTTTAATTGTGTAGAAAGAAAAGCTTCATATAACTTGATTACTGTGTTTTATTTAAATACTACATTTATTTAGAAATCTATGAGTACAATATTTTACCTTGTAATATTTGGTATTTATATAAGTTAGTTTTTTTCCCCCAGGGCACATAAAACTTTAGCTGCGAAGTTTCGTTTACATATTTTTTATACAGAACCTTATCTTGGAGCTGTCATGTTTTATGGATCTCAATTTGGGCTCAACTATATTTAGAAATGTATATATATAGTGTGTATATTTATATATGTATATGTGTATGTATGTAACATGCTATTCCCACATAATTGCTTGTTTACATGTGATGTATGCTTATATGAGTGTGTACTGTATGTACGTATGTGAGTGTGTGTTGGCATGCATGTATGCATGTATGTGTGTATAGGATTGGAATGCCTATGAACGTATGAGTATGTACATATGTAAATACATATATAGTCACGTATTTATATCCTCATGTTAGTATCTGCGTGTGTGTGTGTGTGTGTGTATGCATACAAAAATATGCATATAGCCCGTGCCTCTGTATGCATGTGTGAGCTGTCATTCCCGTGTCCTTCAACTTGCCAGCAACAGCAACTGCAACTGCTGCTGCTGCTGCTGCTGCTGCTGTATCTACCTCGTATGTTGATCAATTTGCGCTGTGGCAGAATCCCTTAAAATTACTTTTGACTGCAGTGCGAAAATTCACGTATTTGATGCTCAGAGGGTTGAGCTGGGCTGGGCTGGGTCGCAATGTCTGCCCCGGCAATGATTGAATGAAAGGCTAAAAGGGGATTTCAGGAATTTCAACTTGCACAAAAAAAGTTGCACACTCAAACCCACATACACACGCACACACACACACATGCACACACAGCTAGCACATATATACAGAAATAACCTCAAACAAGGACGTTTGCTGTGTGCGAACAACATTTCGCCCAGGCTCAATTTGTGGGCGGCGTCCATTTACCGTATATACTTATACATATATTACATAAGAGCAGCATACATAGTCAAACACGCACACACACACATGCACACGTAGAGTGAACGTCGCAGTAATGCAATTTACAGCTTTGCCCAAACGCCCGAAAAATGTGCTCGCCCAGCTCTCGTTGTCTCTCGCAATTACTTTACTCTGCTGACTGCGACTGAGACTGAGACAACGGCAGCGGCTGCTGCTCCTTCTACTGCTACTGCTGTTGTTTACTGTTACTTCTCGTTCTCTCTCACTGCTGTCGCTCGCTCTCTTCGCCGTTTGGCGCAACAAATGTTGCCATTGCTATTCTCGCTGTTGTTGTTGTTCGTTTTGCTTTCCTGCTTGGCTCTCTGCACTTCCCTAACCGGGGCGCAATTTTAGCTGAATTGATTTTTCGGGCCCGCCTCACTGCGCATGCCGGGCATCTGGCGAGCCGCTCTTGGCAAATGCAATTGCTGCTCACCATGTATATGCATATATACAGTCCCTACACACACACACACAGATGGACATACATAGATATGTATATGTGCTCTGTGTTGTTTTTTGTGCCTGAGTCATGCGCCCACCCACAGCCACAGCCAGCAACATAATTTCCAGCCATAGCTGGAAACTGCAGCATTACCTTATATACATATACATGTATATATAACTGTTATATACCTATTCATATATACTTAGTGTATGTGCTACATGGCCATATTTTAAGTGCTTTGGGCTCGTTGCGTTGTTCTCTGGGCGCTTAAAGCGCTTAATGCGGCTTTAAAAAAAAAATGAATATCTTTTGGCAAACGAATGACAGAACATTGGGGCTTCAATTCATCAAAGCTGACTGGGATAGACGCACACATACACATGTGAATGTAAAGCTTTTTTTTTTTTTAAATCCAATTAAAGCCAAATTCTGATAACATTATTATTAGTATTCCTATTGTTATTATTGTTAACTGGAATTGGCAATGTGAACCAAATTCTTAGATTTCCACTAAAAAAAGCGAAACTTGTCTAGACTAAAAATATGTATATCAGGTATACTTTATCGAAATTATAGTTAGATTGTCTGGATTCTTGCTTAAGTAAATTATATAGGAACTTGTTGGAATATGTTTTTTTCGCATGTGCGTTAGTTGCCAAGAATAAAATATATTCCTTAAAAAGTATAAAATTATAATATATGAGTGTTACTTGTCTGAATGTTTATTGTTGTATTTACATATATCGAAATTGTGGCTGAAGTCCGTGTTTTTCTAAATCGCTGATCCATATATTTATAATGTGTAAGGTTCTTGTCTCATAAGAGGACACGTAGAGCATATTTCATATATTACATTCAAAATATTACAAAAACAAATAATTTCCAAAGATCATCTTAAACAGAAAATGATTAAATATTAAGAGGACAAATCGAGGATACGAAACGGATTTATGAATGTACATAGAATATAGAGGATATAGAGAACAGTTAGGGAACCTAAACTAAAATCTATTTTAAATAGTATACAAAATCTAAACATGATATTATATATTATATGTATATGATTATTGTGATCATTCAATTCTATACTGGGATGCAAACGTAGATGAGATCGACTTCGTATCATAGGCTGAAAATACATTTACATACCACATACCACCACCTATATATTACATTCACAGTATTTGTGGATTCCTGTCATTTCCAATAACTAATAACGTGCCCTTAGCATATTCGTAGCATATTTCGAAAGCGGTTTCTCTTCCTCTTCTCCGTACAAAAGGAATGTCGCGAGCAGTTTTAGCTAAAGGTCGTCGCGCCTGTATTTTCCCCTGTTGGATAGAAAATAGGCCTGTCATTTGTTTTACTCTTCTTCTGGGCCTTTTTGCGTCGCATGTTAATTTATGGCTGGGGTTGATTTTTCATGCCAGGTAGCGCGAAACACCAAGTTTTTACCTGAGTATTGCGTCGTTACATTTTCTTTTGTTGCTGTCCACCCTAATGATAACAGCGTGCACTAACATAAACAAACATTTGCTGTCACTGTTAGTAACAGTTTGCTGTTATTAGCTGCTTGAAGAGTAACGATACTATTAGCTATCTGTAGCTGCGTCAATTAGCAGTTATTGTACTTATATATTTTAGATTGAATATTTATATATTTTTTACTATAATTTAAATTAATTGCAATGTGTTTTCACTCAGTTGGCGCTGTTAATAAAAATAATACAACTTGGCAGCCCGCACATGCTTAGCGATCTGGCAACATTGTGCTGCGATCGCCGCTCGTGTTTGGTTACGCGAATATCGGCATGAAAACGGATTGAGCAATTAGTAGAAGCGACAACGCGATCAGCGAAACTGTATAAAATAAAATCCGCAAAATAAAGAGCAATATTAAAAAAATAGATGTAATAAAAAATTTTCTGTATCAAACAAATAACAACAAATACTGTGTGTGTGCATGTGTGTAAATATTAAGAAGAAACCGGTTTTGATATATTTTTTTTTGCTTTGCGCTCTCTACTGTCCAGGCACCGGCTACAGCTACAACTACAGCTTCAGCGCCAGCTCTTGTTTATGTGTGTGCGTGCGTTTGTGTGTTCGCAAATAAAATACAAAAAAATTAAATACAAGAAAAAAGTTCTGCCGCGTAAACAGACGACGACGTCGGCAGACGTTGAAAAATTTGGCGCCGTTTCTTTCTTTTATATATATAATTTTTTTCGCCGGTGAAATTTTTGCTCGCGTGTGTGTTTGTTTCATATACATACATATTTTGTTGTTGAAGAAATTAAATTTTGCATATAAATATTTCTTTAAAATACAATTGGCTCGATTATATTTGCGCCCATGTTAGAAAACGAAAAGCGCCCATTTGGCGCTGCTGAGAAAAAGCCGATCCTTCCACGGATACCCTTCTTTCCATACAGCAGCTGTAGCAGCAGCCGCCGAAAATTGACAAGGTTTTTTGTATAAAAACTATTATGCGGAGGTGTGTGTGTGTGTCTGTGCTTGTGGGTGGTGGTGGTTTCATTATATAAATATTAATTATATCAAAAGCAATTCCAGAATACGCTGCATTTGGTTTACAGTGTTAAAAAACAGCGCGAAGAAAACGTTTGCTTGCTGATCTTGTGACTGCTAGACTGTAAATGCTCAAAACAATGAATGTCAAACGGTGACCGAAACGATTGTGAAACTGTTTTGCAGTGGGTTAGAGTAGGTCAACACAATAGGCTATCGCTATAAAAAAACGGTTCTTATATAAAAATATGATTTTTATTTTTGTGCCAATATAAACGCAATGTTTGTCAAACGGCGAACAGCTGTAAAACTGTTTCGGCTTTATCTTTAGAGTAGGTCAATAGCTGGCTATCTCGCTCACACGCGCTGTTAATGTCAAACAGTGACTGTCAAACGGTGATTTTGTGTGTGTTAAAGCAAAAAAAAAAACTAGCTGGAAACTTAGAGATGTTAATCAAGGACTCTAAAACTGTGTTGATAACAATTTTGTGCTCTATTTAAAATGTACTTATAATTTTACCGGTGTTCAAGTGATATATGATACACATATACATTGTAAAGACATGCATATACATATGTAGCTTAAATAACAGACATTCTACCCATATACGACAACTTCATTCGCATTTTGCATAGAATAACAAACACTATACTCAAGTTGTCAACTGTTTTGCTTATCCGCTTTCAACGACTTCTTCTGTTATTGCAGGTCTACAGAAGAACCACCGACAAACAGCTTCGAAAGGAACTATTACGATCGCAGCCGCTTAGTCTATCAAGCCAGCAACGCAGCAGCAGCAGTAGCGACAACTGCCAACAGCAACACAAACAGCAACAGCAACAGCAGCAGCGATAGATCGCGCGCCCGAGATCGTCTTTACAGGAATGGTTCAGCAGCAGCCGCAGCAGCAGCAACAGCAGCAGTTGGTGCGTCAGCTACAAGTAGCAACAGCAACACGACGACAACGACAGCAGCAACAGCAGCAGCTGCAGCGGGAGTGGGCGCGGTTGCGATTGCAGCTGGAGCAGCGACAGCAGCAGGAGCAGGACAAGCAACTGGTGGTGCCGGATTCGGAGTGGGTGGATTTGGTGGTGGTGGTGGGCCACCATTGGGCGATCGGAGCAACAACAACAACATCATTAACCAAAACACACGCGTACCGCAGTCATGGTACGAAGCTGCGGCTACTGCGACAGCGCATCTGAAAAGTCCTGGTGGCAGTGGCAATGCCGGCGTCTCAGCAGCTGGCAGCATAATGAGCTCACCGATCAATCATCATTCACATCCACATCCACATCAGCATCAGCATCATCACTACAACAACACATCCGCCTCGTATTCATCACCCGCCCACTCGCATACGATAGCAGCAGCGGCGGCGGCAGCCGCAGCAGCAGCGGCGTCCATTACGACGGCCATGCACCGGAGTGTGGCGTATGCGGGCAGTGCTGCGGATGAAGCAACAACCACTTTAAATTCTGCCCGCAAAATTCACCTGCACCACAACAACAACAGCAGCAGTGGCAGCAGCAGCAGCAGTAGAAGTCCTGCTGCTGGTGGTGTCAGCAAACTAAATAAGCTGCTCAAAACGACGGCAGCAGCGCGCTGCGGCTCCGAGTCGCCTTTGAGTGGTGGTGCAGCGGCAGTGGCAGCGGCAGCGGCAGCGGCAGCAGCGACGACAAGTACAATCACAAACAATAGTTTTAGTAGTAATAGTTTAAATAATACAATAAACACGGCCACTCCAACGATGCCAATTGCAACAACAGCAACATCTACAAGTGGCAACAGTAATAGCAACAGCAACAGTGGCGACATTTTAAATGTTGCCGCTGCCGCGTTGGCCGCCGTCGTGGACAATGGCAATGCGACAACACAGAATGTGAACGATGGTCGAGCACCGCGACATCATTTGCATGGACGTAGCACCACCTCGTCCAGTCGCTCCCATTCACGATCGCCGAGCAGTTATAGTAGCTCGCACAGCTCATCATCGGCCTCATCGCACACATCGTCGCATTCGCACGCGTCCAGCCCGATATCGGGCAATTGTGCCGATGCACTCGTTGGTGGTGTTGGTGGCATTGCAGGAACAGCGCACCGCAGCTCACGCAGTTTGCAGTCCTGTGTGACAGTTGGCAGTAAGTAGACGACAGAGCTGATTGATACCGACTCTATACTAGATTGACTCACATTCTTTAATTTATCGCAGGCAACTCTTCAAATCCCAGTGGCAATGTGGGCGGCGGGTGTGGCTCCAGTAGCAGCAGCAGCAGCAGTTCTAGCAGCAGCAGCAGCTCCTGTTTGGCCGCCAATCCGGTGGTTCATTCCGAAGATAATCGTCCGTTGGCGATACGAGTCCGTAACCTGCCCGCCCGTTCCTCGGACACATCCCTCAAGGATGGTCTCTTTCACGAGTACAAAAAGCATGGCAAAGTCACGTGGGTCAAGGTTGTGGGCCAGAATTCGGAACGCTATGCGCTCGTCTGCTTTAAGAAACCGGACGATGTGGAGAAGGCACTGGAAGTGTCCCATGATAAACATTTCTTTGGCTGTAAAATCGAAGTGGAGCCCTATCAGGGCTACGATGTGGAGGACAATGAGTTTCGACCCTATGAGGCCGAACTGGACGAATACCATCCCAAGTCCACACGAACGCTATTCATTGGCAATCTGGAGAAGGATATTACGGCGAGTGAGCTGCGTGTCCACTTCGAAAGCTTTGGCGAAATCATCGAGATCGACATCAAGAAGCAAGGACTCAATGCCTACGCCTTTTGTCAGTATTCGGACATTGTGTCTGTGGTGAAAGCGATGCGGAAAATGGATGGCGAGCATTTGGGCAGCAATCGCATCAAGCTCGGCTTTGGCAAGTCCATGCCAACGAATTGCGTATGGATTGATGGCGTGGGCGAGAAGGTGTCCGAGTCGTTTTTGCAATCGCAATTCACGCGCTTTGGCACTGTGACCAAGGTGAGCATCGATCGCATGCGGCAATTAGCTTTGGTGCTGTACGATCAGGTGCAGAACGCTCAGGCGGCTGTCAAGGAAATGCGCGGCACGATAATGCGTGGACGCAAGCTCCAAGTGGACTTTGCGTCGCACGAGTGCCAGGACGCCTTCTATGACAAGCTGGAGAAGCAGCAGCAACAGCAGCAACAACAGCAGCAGCCACTGCAGCAGCTGCAACCTCAACCGCAGCCACAACAGCCAGCCCAGCAGCCCAATGCGGGTAAGTAACTGCAGCTCCAGTTAAATAGAGATGATTCCAATTGATATCTTTTTCTCTTTTAGCATCTGCCTCCTCGCGCTTTAATCGCTACGAGTCATCACAGTCACGTTCGCGAGCCTCGTCCTTCAGTCGGCATCAGAACTCGAACGATGGTTGTTCGCCGGGCGGCAATACGCCGGGCAGCAGCACCGCCTCCACCGCCACCGCCAGCAGCAGCAGCAGCGGGAGCGGGAGCGGGAGCATCTCGGCTAGCAATGCGATGCCAGCGCCGAGTCTTGCTTCGGCAGTTGTGAGCGGCAACAGTGGAGGAGCAACCGCAGCGTTGTCCTCGACTGCGGGTTGCCCACAGAATGCCATGCCCGTGTCGCCGGCGGCGATGGTGCAGGCGCGTATGCGTATGGCGCGCAATGCGAGGCACACCATCGACTTTGACTTCAACGATACGGGTCGACGGTTTCGCAACTTTGACGAGCACGCGAGCAACAACAACGGCAGCAGTGGCAACAATCAGATGCAGGACGAGGAGGCGAACGCGGCGGTGCGCTCAGATTCGCCCGTCATTGCACGCCTCGGACCCGCTGTCAATAGCAGCAGCGCCAGTGGGAGCGGGAGTGGCACTCCAATCAGCGACACGCTCGAGGGGACGCTGAACAGCAGCGGAAGCAACAGTCGTCGGCGTTGTGGTAAGACATCTGTAGATTTGCGCCATCAAGTGCACAATCCACGTTTCCAATTGCCAGAACAACAACAACTTGACGAGTGCCCGTCCAGTGGTGATGAGGGCGTGGTCAGTCCGCGCAAGCGCATCAAAATGGATTACCATCATCATCATCATTCCAATGCCAGTGCGGTGAGTCTAAGCAATAATTCCATACCATCAAATATAAAAATAATTCAATGATGTTTCCTGTCTTAGCAACTGCATATGCTGGATCAGAACAGCGACTCGTTGGTCTCTGGTCATAGCAGCAGCAGCAACAGCAACAAGCCCAGTCCGCTGTCCAACTGTGATGTAATACATGATCCTCTCAATCGCAAAAGCGAAATTCGTCGCGT
Source organism: Drosophila arizonae (assembly GCF_054131065.1). Classification (NCBI taxonomy): domain Eukaryota; kingdom Metazoa; phylum Arthropoda; class Insecta; order Diptera; family Drosophilidae; genus Drosophila; species Drosophila arizonae. Next base: position 2,402,855 of record NC_142923.1, read on the forward strand.
CTCGGAGGCGAATAAATTTGCAGCGATTGCACCACCGCCCACCCAACACCACAATATGATGCTCAGCAGCCGGCGGCCATCGATCGATGTTGGCGCCTTGACAGCGCTGTCCAATTCGTCGGCCTTTCGCCACGGCCTGGTCGGCGCGAGCAGCATGGATCAGCAGCATCTGATGAATGCTTCGCTGGCAGCGAAACGACGTCGAGTTACAGCTAGCACGCTGCAGCTCTCGCAGCCGCAGCCGCTGCAACAGCAGCAGTCAACATCGTCGTCGTCGTCGTCATCGATGTTGTTGTCCTCCTCATCCGCCGCCGCCAACAGCAATAGCAGCAGCAACAGCTGTGGATTACCACCTACGCTGGCAGCGCCCATGCCCAATGATGACTATCATCATCATGCGTCGCGTGGCCGGGGCCATCAGCTACATTCCCATCACTCACACGAGGCCAGCGGGGGCGAGAGCGCCGACGGCTCACGGCCGGGCACGCCGCTGTGCGATGAACGGCCAGAGGTGTTGCCCACCGAGCCGCGTCGTCTGCCGCCGGCAAGGGAACGGACACGGGAGCGCGTGCGCGAGGTAATGTGGCTGCCGTTGCCCAAATTCGGTGTGCTCTTCTTTCAACAGCAGCGGAGTGCTGGCAGCAGTGGCAGTGGCGCGGGTAGCGGCGTGTCCAGCTACCTGCAGCAGCTGACGACGACAGCATCGTTGCTCAACAACTCTAGTCTAAGTGCAGGAGCTGCGACGACAACCTCAGCATCATCATCGGCAGCAACTGTGTCCAGTTTATCGTTTCTGCCCTCACCCACGTTACGCTATTGGCGCTCCTCCAATCACCACCATCACCAGCACCACCATCACCATCAGCAGCAGCAGCAACCGCAGCAGCAGCAGCAACAACAGCTGCAGCAGTCCTCGTCGTCCTCCTCATCGATTGGCCTAATGGCCAGTCCGGCGCGTCCTCGCTCGCTGAGCTCCAACTCAAGCGACTCGGATGTGCCCAGTGGCCAGACGGGTGGCAGCCCCTCGTTGGATGAGCGACTGCGCAACTTTGAGGAGAACTACGAGCGCTGGTCCGGTGGCAGCAGCAGCACCAATCCCAACCATGGCCATGGCAGTCATGGGCATAGCAGCAGCAGCAGCCAGTCGAATGCGCTGCCCTCGTGGCAGCTGTCGATGCACTCGACGAACCTCAGTGGTCTCAGCTCGTCGCATCAGGCTGGCTCCGGCAACAGCAACAGCTCTAGCGGCACTGTCTCCAGTTCGACGAGCAATTCGCGTCACAAATTTCTTGACATTGACGAGCTGCAGCCGTCGGACATTGTCAAGTCGCTGTTGGCCAAGAAGTCCGTCTTCGACGATGACTTTCAGCGCCTCAAGAAGAACCAATGGTACGAGCCGGCAAGCACGGATTTCGGCACGGGCTCCACAAGCTCGGCGAATGCGCGGCATGGTGGCCTATGCAGTGGTAACACCTCGCCAGCTTTGCCCAATTTAGCGGCAACGAAGACAACGCCCATCATAGCCAACTGCAGCAGCAGCAACAGCAGCAATCTGGGCGGCAACAGCTCCGGCAGCAGCAGCAGCTGCAAGACGAGCGGTCTGCTGCAGCGTTTGAGCAGCTTGTCGCCCATGAACTCGCCGCAAGCGTCCATGTCGCCTTACAACAGCCCGTCGCCGTCGCCCTCGGTCGTTGGTGTTCAGTTGGCCAAGCCCAGCTTGAGCAGCAGCTGCAACAGCAGCAGCAGTACAACAACAGCAGCAGCAACGACAGCGGCTGCAACAGCAACGGCGGCAGCAGCAGCAGCTGCCACCAAGGGATTGCAGTATCCATTTCCCAGTCACCCGCCATTGCCAAACACCGCTGCTCCGCCGCCGGCGATACAACCAGCGCCGCCACCGCCACCGGAGGTGCCCAAGACAAAGCCAACCACGTCCTCCTCTGCGGCCAGTCAATCGCTCAGCAAGAGTCTCAGTGTGCCAGGGGCAACGACAGAGGCGCGATCTGTGCTGCAGAAGTCCGTCTCAGTGCCGGGCAGCACGAATGTGGGCACCACTGGAAGCAGCAGCGCATCCTCTAACGGTAACAGTTCCTCAACAGCAACAGCAACAGCCACACACGTACAAAAGCAAACGCCAAACCATTCAATGGATGAAGTGGAGTCCAAAAGCAATGCCAAGAGCTCAAGCTCCAGTGCAGCAACCACGACGAGCTCCTCGACGTCCAAGAAGAACAGCAGCAGCAGCGATAAATCGCACAGCAGCAAACACAATAATCGCTCCGATTCGGAAAAGAAGTCCAAGAAGTCTTCCTCCTCCTCCTCATCGTCCGCAAATGCGACTAGTTCGGAGAAGCGCAAGAATTCGGCAACATCGCAGTCCTCCAAGTCGGCAACGCCCAAAGTGGACGATGAGTCCAGCGATTCGGATGAGCCACTGGAGAAGCCTGACAAGGAGCAATCACAGCAACGTCTGGAGCGCGAGAAGGAGAAGGAGAAGGCGCAGCATAAGGAGAGACAGGAGCGTGAGAAACGTGAGAAGGAGCTGCGCAAGCAACAGGAGCGTGAGGAAAAAGAGCGCAAAGCCCAAGAGGAACGTGAGCGTGAAGAGCGCAAAGCCAAAGAAGAAAAGGAAAAGGAGCGAGAGCGTGAACGAGAACGTGAACGTGAAAGGGAACGAGAACGGGAACGGGAACGTGAACGGGAACGTGAGCGTGAACGTGAAAGAAAAGCTCAAGAGGAGCGTGAGCAAAAGGAGCGCGACGAGCTACGCGAGAAGGAGCAGCGCGAAAAGGAGCAGCGCGAGAAGGAGCAGCGTGAGAAGGAGCAGCGTGAGCAGGAGGCACGTCATGCACGCATGCGTGACATGTGCGCCTATCACAAAAACAAATCCGATGCGAGTTCCGAGGCGAGCAGCTTCTACGCCCACAATGCAGCCACGCCCAGTGAGAACAATAAAGAAAATGCTGCAGCTACTGATATGGCAACACAGCCAACAACAACAACAGCAGCAGCTGGAGCTGGTGCAGGAGCAGCAACTGTTGCTAGCTCTGCCCCAACGGAGAGCAACAGCAACAAGGATCGTTCACGCAAATCCTCGCGGAATTCACCAACGCCCAGCAGCGGACGACAGCACAAGCGACGCCTCAGCTCGCAGGACAGCAACCACAGCGGTGGCGGCGGTCCTGGTGGTGGTCAGAATCATGAGGATTATGTGAAACGCATACGCATGGAAAACCCGAACAGCACTACGAGCAATCCTCATCAGCGGCTCAGCGATCGTCGTGACTCCAAGGAGCACAAGAACAGCAGCAGCAGCGGCGGCTGCAAGGAGGAGAAGACCAGCTCCTCGTCCAAGTCGCATGGCAACAGCAGCAGCAACAGCAGCTCCAAGCACCATCGACGCGACAAGCATCACAGCAAAAGCACCAGCAGCACTGAGATCAATCATACCGAATTGGATAACAAGCAGCAACAGCAGCAGCAGCAGCAGCAGCAGCAACAACAGCTGCAACAGCAGCAGCAGCAGCAACAGCAGCAACAGCAGCAACAGCAGCAGTTGCACACGCTCAACACCAGCGAGGAAGAGCAGCAGCAGCCCTCACAGTCGCAGCAGCAGCAGCAGCAGCAACAATCGCAGTCGTTGCATAAGCAACGGGAGCATCATCATCATGGCAGCTCCTCGTCGTCGTCGCGGCACAAAAGCAAACGAGATCACCATCATCATCGCGAGAAGAAGCGGCATTCGGTGGCCGAGTCCACCAATACAGATGAGGAGCCCAGCCACAATCCGCACAGACGCATCTCAGCAGCGGGTAGCTCTGCTGGCGAGCTTAGCTCGAACACAAATACCTCCAGCAGCAAGTTGCAGCAGCACCATCAGCAGCAGCAGCAGCAGCAGCAACAGCATCAACAACAACAGCCGCAGCAGCAGCAGCAGCAATCGCATCATCATCATCATCATCGGCGCAGCGTGGACCGCAAATCGTCACGCGGCTCTGATGAGGGCGGCGCCTCCTCGAAGAGCGCTTCCCAGCCGCGCAAGATGATGCTCAGCTCCGCGGATTCGGATGACACAGACGATGCATCCAAGAAGCATTCCATATTTGATATACCCGACGATTGCCCCAACGTATCAATGTACGATAAAGTGAAGGCGCGCAGCTGCAAGAATATGCAGCGCCAAGCCGAGGAGAAGAAGATCAAGGCCAAGTTCTCACAGCTGAAGCAGTCGCGTGCGAAAAAGAAGCGATCCACCAGCTACGACGGAGACAGCGATACGGAGTTCGAGGATCGCATGCATCATCGGCTCAGCGGCAGCAGCAGCTTCCATGGGCGCAATCATGGGGGCCTGAGCAGCAGCGACGATGACATGGATGATGCCGATGGCTTTCGCAAGATGTCGCACAGTCGCATATTCTCCGACTCGGATGCAGATGGCGAGGTGGATGCGGAGACTGACGATCTCAATGCTAGTCGCATGCGCCAGCAAATGCAACAGAATCTACGACGTCTGTGCGATGGCGACGATAGCTCCGAGGATGAGATTCGTCGCAATGTGATCAGCCACGCGGGCAAACGGAATTGCCTTTCGACGCGTATTGCCTCCGATTCGGAGTCGCAGTCGCAGCCGGCACCGGAACTGATCAACACTAGCATCAAACAGGAGCCGGACATCAAGCAGGAACAGATCTCCGATAACGAAATAAAGTATTCCAAATCACGTCACAATTCGCACTCCTCCAACGAGGAGCGCAAGCTGAAGACGGACTTCAAGAAGGAGTATAACGAGTACTTCAACACCGGCTACACGAACTATGTGGGTGACAGCAGCTCGGCCAAGATCAAGGATTACTCTCCGGAGACGCGCAAGAAGCACAAGAAGAGCAAGAAGCGTCTCAAGTCCTCAGCCGAGAGCAGCTCCACCATTAACGTTGCTCCTGCGCCTGCTGCAACGAGCAGCATCTTCGATGTGACCGAAAGCAAGCCCAACAAATTCGACAGCTTCGATGAGCTGAAAACGGAGCCGGTGACAATCGCAGCTGCTCTGGAGGTGAACGCAAGCTCGGTGGCGGCCAGCGAGAGACGGAAGCACAAGGAGCGCAAAGAGAAGAAACGCGAGAAGCTGCGCAACATGAGCGAAACCAATGCTGTCGGCGGCTCTGTGGAGCAGCTGAGCGAGAAGCTGTCCAAGGAGGAGCGTCATCGGCTGAAAAAGTCGAAGAAGTCCAAGAGCTTGGACACATCTGCTCGATTGTATAATGTCAATGCGTCCAATGCCTCTCCACCGACGCCCACCACGTTGAGCACACCGGCTCGAGACTCTGCCAAGCGCAGTGAGGACAAAATGGAGGACATCTTCGGTATTATCTCCGATGAGGAAGAGGACGAGGAGGAATCGCAGTTGACCGACGATCAGCCCGACACGACTAAGGCACAGCTCTCCACCACTGGACCCATGGTGTCTGCTGCACTGCAAACGTACAAGCAGGAGCCGTCTCTGCTCAGCCACAACAGCAGCAACAAGGAGCCGGCGATACAGCAGCAGCAGCAGCAATTGCAACAGCTGCAGCATGAGGAGCTCGAAACGGAGCGGAGTGAACGCGAGCGACATCGCAAAGAGAAGCGCGAAAAGAAGCGACGCGAGAAGTCAGCACGCGAGCCAAAGCAGCAGCAGCAGCAACAGCAACTACAACAGCAACAGCAGCAGCAGCAGCAACAACAAAATGCCAGCAAATTGGACGACGACAACAGCGTCGATATGGATGAGGCGGGCCGTGCGTTGGAGGCGCAGCTTATGGACGACTTTGATAGCAACAAGATGCCCGAAGATGCCACGCCCTCCACAGCAACCACTTACCGCAGCGATATGACGGACGTTTTCCGTTTCTCGGATAACGAGGACAACAACTCCGTCGAGCAGCAGCAACAACAGTTGCAGCTGCACTCGCACTCGAGCGAGAAGCAGTTGGAGTCCAAGGAATCGGTGCACAAGAGCAAGGACAAGAAGAAGAAGAAGAAGCGCTCCAAAGAGGAGAAACAAGAGAAACTCGACAAGCAGCAGCAACAACAACAATTGCAGCTGCGTCGTGAATCAGCTTGTTTGCCACCAGCAACAGCTGCTGCACCAACAGCAGCTGCCGGTTCCTCGACTAGCTCGCTGACTATCAATGTGCAGGCCGCCTCAAAGCATGCCGAGGAGCAGCTGGAGAAGGAATCGAAGCACAGCTCTCCACTCTGCAAGCCATCGCCCAGTTTGCCCTGTCTCATTGGCGACGATGATGATGAGGAGCCTCCAATAACGACGATGCCCGTCATCAAGCCCTCGTCAGCTAGCAGCAGCAGCAGCAACACGAACAGCAAGAGCAATCGGTTGAACTCCTCTGATGCCCTCTCGCCGGCTCGTGAGAAGCCACGCCTGATCAGTCCCATACCAAAGACGCCCACCATTAGCCAGAGCAACAGCTCCATGCTGTCCACACAGTCAGCGGAAACGCCTGTCAGCAGTGGTGCTGCGCCTCTGGTCACCACGCCCACATCCTCAACAGCGGCTGCTGCTGTCGAGTCGAAGAACGTCATAGAGAGCAGCTCACCCACCAGTGCAGCCCTGAATAAGAAGAAGGAGGTCTTCATACCCGGCTTCGATGGTCAGCTGGACTATAAAATAAGCGAGTCGGCTGTGCAATCCATATCGGCAGAGTTGAATAGTGGACTGCTCGACGTATTGGCCAATGAGCCCAAGATACCAGTCGCGTCGCCACCTGGAGCGATCAAGACGCTGGACAAGTTGGAGGACAGCAAATCCCGAGTTACCATCTCACAGGAGGAGACTGAGAGCGCTGTGTCCGCACTGCTCGGTGAAAGCTTTGGCACATCCTCAACGGCAGACTACTCGCTGGATGGCATGGATGATATGACCGCAACGGTTTCGGAGGTGGCTGTCGCCGAGCCCGATGAGGAGGCAGCACTCGCTGCCAAGGCGATCGAGGCAGCTGTCGAAGAGGCTGCCACAGAACCAGAACCAGAGCCTGAACCCGAACCTGAACCCGAAGCTGAACCTGAACCAGAGCCAGTTGTTGTCTCCGTGGGCGTAGTGCTCGATGCCGAGGAAGTGAACAAGGCGGTGCAGAGTTTGCGCAACGAGGACATGGACATCAAGGCGGACACGCCACAATCCGAGCGCGATCTGCAAATCGACACAGACACCGAGGAGAACGCCGACGAGGCGGACAGCAGCGGACCCAGTCTGAAGATCGACGAGACCGCACCACAGAACAGTGGCTCCGACAAGTCAGCGTCGAGTGGTGCTGACAAGTCCCCTGAGCCGAGCAGCGAGTCCAGTACACGGTCCAGGCAGACAGTCGAGACTCCGCAGCCCACCGTCATAACCAAGCTGTCGACTACAGTGCCAGTGCCAGTGCCGACAACAGTTGCAGCCGCATTGCTGCCCAATGCCAGCAACAGCAGCAGCAGCAGCAGTAGCAGCAGCACTCCAACCAAGTCCAGTGCTCAGCAGCTGCTGAAGATTGAGCCGCCAACCATTAGCAAGTTGCAACAGCCACTCGTGCAGCCAGTGCAAACGGTGCTCCCAGCACCGACAGTATCACCATCAGCAACACCAGCACCAGCAGTGGCATCAGCAGCAGCAGCAGCAGCACCAACAACTACAGCAGTTGCAGCAGCAGCAGCAACAACAACAACATCAACTACTACTGCAGCAACAACTGTGCGACCGGCAACGCCCGTCATCAATTTGGATCTGTCCAATGTGATGGCCAACTGCTCCAATGCAACAAGCAGCAACAGCTCGGCCTCGCTGTCCTTTGGCAGTCCAACAACGACGCAGAAAGCAATGCCACTGGCCTCCACGCCCAAGCAAACGCCAGCAACAACCCAGCAACAGCAACAGCATCAGGCAATGCCACAGCGCACGCAGTCGCTCATCATGCAGCCGCCGACAATATCTATACCGGATCAAACGCCTCATTTTGTGGTGCCGCATTTGATATTGTCGCCGCAGCAGCAGCACCACCAACAACAACAACAGCACCAGCAGCAACAGCAGCAACAACACCAACAACACCAACAGCAAGCGCCTCCTGGCACCTATCTAATGGGCATACGAGCGCCGTCACCGCATAGTCCGCTGTTGTCTCCGGGACGCGGCACGCCCAATCGCCAGCATAGTCCAGCCGCCCGCCAAATAGCGCCTGCACAGCAGCAACATCCGCTGGCTTCGCCTACAGGCAACAGCAACATGAACATGAGTCCGTTGCCCAGTCCCACAGCGCGTGGAGTTGCCACAACCACGACGACATCGCCCACAACCGGCGGCAAGATGCCAACACCTAACAGTTACCTTCCACGCCCACCGCTGCATCAGCAACAACAACAGCAGCTGCAGCAGCAGCAACAACACCAGCAACAATCTTCACCGGGTAGCATGCCCAAGTCTGTCATTGAGCTGCAATCAGGCGCAGGAGTTGCTGCTGGCCAGGGGCCACAATTGCTGCCGATGCCGTTGCAGAAAATGCCGCCGTTGCCCGTGCCGCATCACCCGACAATCATTAGCAAGGTTGTCACCGTGCAGCCACAGCAGGCGATACAGACACAAGTGGCCAGCTCGCCGCCCATGGGTAGCTTGCCGCCGCATAAGAATTTGCATGTGAATGCCCAACAACATCAGCAGCAGCAGCAACAACAACAACAGCAACAACAACTGTCTCCACAAATGTTGTCTAAGATGAACGTGCATCAGCAACAGCAACAGCAGCAGCAGCAGCATCAACAACAGCAACAACAACATCAGCAACAGATGCAGAAGTTCATCCATGCACATCAACAACAACAAATGCTAGACCGCAAGCAGCAGCGACAGCAGCATATGCCGCAACAGCACCAACAGTTGCACCAGCAACAGCAGCCGCAACAACAACATCAGCAGCAGCAAGGGCATCCACAACAACAACACTTGCAGCAGCAAATGCAACATCCGCCATTGTCACCGGGTCATCATCATGCACATCCTACGCAGCAGCAACAGCAACAGCAACAGCAGCAGCAGCAGCAGCAACATCAAGCACGCCAGCAATATCAGGCGCAACAGCAGATGCAGCACCAACATCAGCAGCACCAGATGCATCAACAACAACAACAGCAGCAATTGCACATACAAAAGCTGCAACAGCAATTGCATACAGCACATCAGCAACAGCATCAGTCGTTGACGCATTTGACACCGCAGCCGCCTGTGTTTACACAACAACAACAGCAGCAACTGCCACGCAACGTGCAACAACAACTGAGCCCAACGGGCATCAATCCCAGTCCACACAGCTCGCACAGTCCACAGGCGCAGCAGCAGCAGCAGCTGCATACGGCTGCCATTCTGGTACGTGCGCCCGCTCAACAACAACAACAGCAGCAACAGTCGCAGCAGCAGCAACAACAACAGTCGCTCAATGTTATACAGAGCGCGCCAGCAGCACAAAAAATAATTGTGCAGCAGCAAATTGTGCCTGCACCAACATCGATGCACTATCCGCCGCCACCGAAGGAGACGGCGCCTGCTGTAGAGTCGCCCGTGCTGCCGGTGAAGACTTCGGAGAGCGTTTCCGTAATACGTACGCCCACGCCCACCATCAGCCTGGCCAACTCGCCGCAGGCAACAAAGGGTGCAGCAGCAGCAGCGGCGGCAGCAGCAGCAGCTGCTTCTCTGCTGACCGAGGAGAATGTCATCAAGATCTCGCAGCCCAAGCAGGATGAGCTAATCGAGCAGGACTCGAAGGAGGTGGACAGCGACTACTGGTCCGCCAAGGAGGTGAACATTGACAGTGTCATCAAGAAGCTTGATCCCGCAACAGCAGCTGCAGCAGCCGCAGCCGCAGCTGTCAAGGACGACAACCAGAACAAACGAGCAGCAACACAAATGCAGCAGCAGCAACAGCAGCAGCAGCAGCAACAACAGCAACCACCTGTAACTGAATTGGCCTCAGCAGAAGCAACACCTTCGTTGCCCAGTGAGCCGCCAGCAACAGTAACAGCTGTAGCTGCAGCATCAACAGCACCAACAGTTGCTGCCAATGTCAGCTCCAATGATCATGATACCGAGGATGAAACCGAGACGCGTCAACTCACAGTGAAAGCTCTCAAGCAACTAGGTCGACCGCCAAGCGCGCGTGGCACGGCAGCCAAACGTGGACGTCAGCCACGTGGCGCCAAGGCCAAGCAAGCTGCCGGACTGCCAGCAACAGTTACGGAGCCCAGTCCGTTGCTGTCGCCGGGCGACAACGGCGTGCACACACGCCTGCGCAAGCCTGTGACGGCGCCAGTGACGCGCGGACGCAAGGGTAGACCGCCGCGGAACTTGTTGCTGCAGCAACAGCAGCTGCAACAGCAACAGCTGGCCCAACAGCAGCAGCTGGCACAGCAGCAACAGCAGCAGAAGGAGCCTGTGCCGCCTGCACTTTTGACAATGCCTGTGCCCACAGCCGCTGAGAAGAAGGCCAGGAATCAGGCGTTGACACAAGCCAGCGGATCCAGTCAGGATATATACGAGTTCCATGACGATGTTGGCGATGCTGAGCCAAAGATAAAGGCAACTCCAGTTGTTGCCACAGCGGCAGCACCTGCTGCCGATGACCCGCGACCGCGACTCATACTGACCATCAACAAGCTGAAGAATAGCAGCGAACTGGAGAGTCAAGCGGAAGCGACGCAGCCGCAACAACAACAGCAGCCGCAGCAGCAGCAGCAGCAACCACAGCTGGAGCACAACACGGACAGCTCGGAGTCGTGCAATACGCGAAAGTCGCGTCGTCTGCAAGAGAAGGAGGATCGCAGCACTGTGGACGATATCATAGAGGATGTAGTGCGCAACACTAATACACAACAGCAGCAACAACTTCAGCAGCAATTGCAACAGCAGCAGCAACAACCGCAACAACCACAGCAGTCGCAGCAACAACAGCAACAGCCGCAGCAACAATTGCCCAAAGGAGCGCAAACGCCACCTCGACGCTCCGGTCGCCATGCTCAGGCTAAGAAACCGGATGCTGTACAAACGCCAAATGCGGTGGGCAGACCTCGACGCTCCAAGGAACGGAAGACCATATGTGAGCCACCAGCTGGCTTGCAGGAGGAGCCGCAGCCACTGTTGCTGCCGCCACCTGTGGCCCCAGCACCAGCAGCAGCGCCAGCCCCAGCACCAGCAACTGAACCACCACCAGCAGCAGCAGCAGCTGTTGTTGAACCACCAGCAGCCACACCTATGCAGCTGCAACAGCAACAGCAGCCACCACAGTCAGTCGCTCCGCCACACATTGCCCATATGCCCGAGGTTAAGGAAACACCGCCAGCGCCTCCTGTCCAGGCGATTGCACCACCAGCCGCAGAGCCGCTGCCATTGCCTCCTGTTGTGGTGTCGAAGCCAACGCCGCAGCATCCCAAGAAGAAGGCGATTGCAGCAGCCGAAATCGAGTCCTATCAGGCCATCAATTCGTCCATGCCGCCCATGCATCAAACGGCCGCTCCGGCGGCCACACAGAAGATCACAGGCGGCGCCGCAGATGCGGTGAGCAAGGCGCTGATTGATCCGGTTACGGGCGTCATTACGGCGGGCATGCCGCAGGGCAAGGAGGGCAATTTGCCGGCTGCCAATGCAGCGGCGCCAGCTAACAGCAGCAATGAGGTGACGCCGCTGCAGCAACAGCAGCAGCAACATCAACAGCAGCAGCTGCAACAGCAACAACAGCAGCAACAGCTGCAGATCAGCGCCACAGTCATAGCGCCAGCCACGCCCATAACAACGCTGAGCAAGCCTGTGCAGTTGCAAGTGCAGGAGGCAGCGGCAACATTGCTCAACAAGCCGGTCAGTGTGCTGGTCAAGAGTAGTGCCCCGCCCACACAGCCTACGCAAATCATACTGCAGCAACAGCAACAGCAGCAGCAACTACCACAACAACAGCAACAGCTGCAGCAGTTACCTCCGCAGCCACAACAACAACAACATGTTGCGCCCAACAAGCAGCCGCTGGTGATGACAACTGTGTTGCAACACGCACAGCACACAACGGTGCGTCCACCGCAACCACTGAAAGCGCACGTGCTCAATCGCGAAAAGAATCTGCAACAGCAACAACAGCAGCAGCAGCAGCAGCAACAACAACAGCAGCAGCCGCAGCAGCAATTGACACCCAGCAAACAGCATCAGCAACCGCCTCATCCCGGTCACATGTTGCTCACAGATGCAGCTGGCAATCAACAACTGTTGCAGCCAAATCTCATAGCGCGCCACATGCTTGGCCAACAACAGCAGGCGCAGCAGCAGCAGCAGCAGCAGGGACAACAGCAACAACAACACTTGCTGGTCAATATACCACCACCCACAGCGCATTCGCCCCACTCGCCACGCATTACAGCAGCACAACACGTGCAGCAGTCGCAGCAGCAGCCACCTAATGGGCCACAGCAGCAACAGCAACAGACGCTGGTCATCAAGCAGGCCACAGCAACAGCATCAACTGTGCATCCACAAATACTGCATGTGGTAAGCTCGAAGGCTTCAGTGTTGCCCGCACAACAGCAGCAGCAGCAGCAGCAGCAGCAACAACAACAACAACAGCCGCCGCAACTACTGGCGAAACAGAACTTTGGCTATGCGCAGCAGGCGCCAGCACAGCAGCAGCAACCACAGCAACTGTACAAGCAGAAGGCGCCGCAGCCGGTGGTGCAGATGCCACCGCACAATCTACTGCTACCCGCACATGCTAATCTGCTGTTGCAGCCAAAGCCAGCGGCGCATTTGCAGCCACAGCAACATCAGCTGACCCCATCGCCACCGCCGAACAAGCCCATTTCAGTGGTGCACAGTCTCCAAGCGGTGAGCCAGATGTTGCCCGGCAGCGTGGGCAGTCCGCCGCCAATGAAACCAGGCCAACAACAGCCCAATGCGGCAGCAGGTAAGCTAAGACATGCCACTCACTGGACTCTCGACTCTTTACTCATCAAATCCTTTGCTTGCAGTTTTGCGCACGGCCATACCGAATATCAGTCCGCAGGGACAGCCGCGCGTTCCGCCGCTGGTATTGCCATCAGGCATGCCAGGCGTACCACCCTTCGACGCCAGCATGGTAAGCATGGCTTTTAATATGCTAGATATAATAATATGATATACTATATATATATATATATATATATATATATGTACTTAACCTATAAACTAAACATTGATGGTGCTAGCTTAACGATTTACTAACATTTTGCTAATCCTTAATCCTGCCATAAATGGACGCAGCATGACTTGGGCGCCTATGTCAGCGGTCGGCGCACACAGAGTCCTCCGCCAGCGCATCAGCAGGCATCGCCCATAACACCGGTAATGCACAAGTTTTACTTGCGGAGCTTTGAAGTAGCGTAACCCAAAACGGCGACCCAATACATTATGCAAAATAATAATGCCTTATAGCATATTCTAATCCCTCATATTTCCCTTACCACTTTCATTTGCAGAACGACACGGCCTATCGTGGTATGACTGCCATGCTATACCAGCATCACATGATGCGCAGCGGGGACTATGATGACAAGATGATCAGCAGCAGCCCGCCATTGGAGCTGCGTCGTCCAGGCAGTGGCCCGCCACGCACCATTGCCGTGCCGCACAGTCTACAAAGTCCACAGGATCGCACCGCAGCGGGTACGTCTACATATACACATACACATTTCAATACAGATATAGTTATTAACATCATATTTACACCTATGCAGACTCCCCGCAAATGGCCCAAGTCTATGTGCACAATACTCGGATACCCCACGCCCACTTCAGTGAGATGGCTACACGTGGCGGGTACTACGAGAGTAGCGGTATACAGCTAGAGCCACCGCCGGCGCATCGTGCTGCTGCTTCGATAAGTGTGGTGGTGCCACCACCGCCGAACGTCGCAAGCGCCAGTCCGTACATCAGTGGCGGTGCCTCTGTCTCGGTGTCCGTGCAGCCAGGTCCACATAGTCTACATCCCAGCCAGGCCAAGCTATTGGAGCGTGAGCGCGAGCAGCGTGAACGTGAAAGGGAGAACGAACGCCTGTCCATGGTGGCAGCAGTTGGTACATATACAAAAGCCAAACTACTTGATAGACCCATGACTCACTTCGTCTCTCTACGGTATATTGCAGCGAAACAACAGCAGGAACACTTGTCAGCCTCGGTTATGCACGGCGGCATGGAGCTGCCTGCTCAGCCACCGCCGGCAGCAATGGCACCACCGCCGGGTGACTCACTGGTCACGCTGTTGCAGCGGTATCCGGTCATGTGGCAAGGCCTGTTGGCCTTGAAGACAGATCAGGCGGCTGTTCAGATGCACTTTGTGCACGGCAATCCAAACGTGGCGCGCGCTTCGCTGCCCAGCATGGCGGAGAGCACCACGCCCCAATTGCGCATTGCGCAGCGTATGCGACTCGAACAGACTCAGCTGGAGGGCGTGGCCAAAAAGATGCAGGTGCGTACTCTAAACACATTAAACCACATAGAGCAGTTCATAACTAATCATTGCTTTGTGCACAGGTGGACAAAGAGCATTGCATGCTATTGGCGTTGCCTTGTGGGCGCGATCATGCGGATGTGCTGCAGCACTCGCGGAATCTGCAGACCGGCTTCATTACATACCTGCAGCAAAAGATGGCCGCTGGAATTGTGAATATACCCATGCCGGGAAGCGATCAGGCAGCATATGTGGTGCACATATTCCCCGCCTGCGATTTCGCCAATGAGAATCTGGAGCGTGCTGCGCCCGATCTCAAAAATCGTGTTGCCGAACTGGCTCATCTATTGATTGTCATTGCCACCGTATAAAAAAGCGAAGGCCTACACCCTCTGATCTACAAAAATCAACACGAATGTGACTATTAGAAAAACTATCTGCCATGTCTCTGTAAAAATAACTGCTAGAACAACAACAACAATAACAACAACTGAAAAGTGAAAACACATGTAAAGTAAACAACCAACCAATACAACAAATAACTACCAACTACAACAAAGCAAAAACAAGTTACGCTCTTCTAGTATATTAAGTAATTTTAAATAGCGTTTAAACAAAACAAAAGTTAAAAAAAAAGCAAAACTAAAATCTAAAAAAAAAGTAAAAAGAAGATGAACACAAAATGCAAACTTTATTGAATTCAAATGCAAGAGAGAGAGAGAGTAAAGGGCGCAATCAATCAATCAAGTTTGGTTGATTGGCCACTAACAAAACCAATGTAAATCCGTTATACAAAAAATACACAGAAAAACCCCTCATATACCCTCACATATAATATATAAAAACAAAGAGAAAAACGCACTTAAATTGCATAAAACTATGTTTGTCAAAATTCTCGTTTCTTTTCTTTTCATTAACATAATACATATAAATAATTTTAACAACATTTTTGAAAGCTTGCAAAGTATCGTTAAGTTTGATCTCAAGAAAGTGTTTATATATTTTTTTTGCATATAATTTAAAATGAATATGAAAACAAAACGAAAAGTAAATGTGAAAAGAAAAGAAAGCTTAAGCAAAATACCTAACTGTTTACTGTACTACATACTACTTACTATCCATACATACCCACATAAAAGCATATATACCTACTATCCCTATTCGAAAGGAAGATATAAAGCAAGACACGTTTAAGTTTTTGATTGGTGAACAACATTTCACACACACACAGAGACAGATAAAGACAAACACACATATATACACTCACCGCTCGCAATTTACAAAGTTTCAATGCTCTTAATTAAGTTTCGTTTCTATTTTTATGTCTTAATCAATTTCAATTTCAATTTTGTTCCTCGGCTCCATGTGTTGCGCGCCTTAGCCGCCCGTGTCGCATTGACCCGAAGAACGCCGCAAGCGCCACCTGTCGCCAACTGCTGTTAAGCACAATTAGGTTTAAAGATGCGCCCAGAGGCTTTTTCCTAAAATTACAAACATAATAAAAAGTAGATTAACCCACATACATACACACACACATACATACAAGCACACATTTATATACGAGCACATGTATACACATACAACTACATATATATAAATTACACTTATGAAATATCTATTTAATTATAAACAAATATGTGTTAAGCCAAATATTTTAATGTCTAGAGACAAGATTTGTTGCTTCAATTTTTAGCTTTTGCACGGGGCACAAGGCGACGTTGTCCTTTGTGCCGCCTGTTTCCCTATTTACACTCTCTCTCAACAGATTTGCTTGAAAAATTACAGTCAACAGAAACAGCGACAACTATTACAACAACAACAACATCATCACTGCCACAACACTGTACAAGAAACTAGTTCAAGCAAAGTTGGGTGTTCTTTTTATAATTCTTCAATGTTTAGTTCTCTAGCATGAAACTTTGTAAATTGCCAGACAAGTAGAGCGTATATATACATCTATAGATACAACACAGATATATGCTTGTATATATATTCATATAGATATATATAAACATATATATATATATCAATATATATAAATGAAAATGTCCCCTCTGTACACTCCTTAAACTTAAACGTTTTCACACCCAATTGTAAATTATGTGACGATGAAAAAAGAAAACAAGAGAAATAAGAAAAGAAAATGAAAGAATTATACAAGTAAAAGCAAAAAGAAATTTGTAAAATATTTAAATTATTTAGCGTCTAATCAATAATTCATGTACATGTAAATACAGTTTAATTAGTGTTTAGCGCGTATTTAGTTGTATGTTTTAAAACTAAACTCTGTACATTATATAACACGATAAACAAACAAAAACAAATATATATATATAAATATTACGATTATGAGAAAGAGATCAGAGAAGTAAAAACAAAAAATCGCAAGAATAAGAGAAAAAAGTAAAAACCATTTTTGTCAGTAAACACAAGAACAGAAGAAACGCTATTGTTTTAAGACATTTTTAGTTATTTTTAAGTTAATTAATGAAAAAACGATAAAATTACACTTATTTCTAAGTGAATTAATAAACCAATTCAATAAACTTTTTCTGTTAAATGATTTGTTTTATTTATTTTTTTCAACTAATTCAACGTTAACCCAACGTCCAAATCGAGTTCGTTCACAATAGTTGTTGGTTGTTCGATGATAGACCGTTATCAGCCCACAAGATCCACTAGCGAAATGCAACTTATAGTATATATACATATATAAAACAAAACACAAATATATATATATATATATATATATATATAGATACATATATATATATAGATGTTAATGTTATACCTGTAATTAAATAAATTCTATACCTATGCATTATATGTGAAAGTTTTGTTGATGTTTGGTTGGCGGCTAATGGAATTCAAAAAGTAACTCATATTCGAACAGTTTGAATATTTTGGGTATTATGTTTTCGATTCAAACAGAAGCAACGTCAAAACGAAGAAGTGAGTTTAATATATTAATATTACATTATACTCGTTAAAGTATATTATTTGAAATCAAACTACTATTCTCTTTTTAGGAACACATTTAACTTTTAATTTTTGGGAACAGTTTGATGCGCTGTTATCATTGAGTCTTTTAACAGTGGGCTGTTACTGCCATTGAAAATTAACAGCAACAGCTGTCCAGCACACATTTCATGTTATCGATATACAATCGAAATAATCAAAGCGGAAAACTTTGGGCTCACTGATTATTAAGATTATTATTGTTAATAATTAGATAATAGTAAATAAACATAACTGTATATTCAAGCAAGTTGCATTCAAGAATGTCCACTCTACTTCAGCAAGGTAAATACACGTGTTATCCGCACGATTGATGCCAGCAGCAACAGCTCTATGATTATACAATTCACTCATGTATGCGCCCATTTGCAGGCCTGCCTCTCACATCGGCCCGTGGGCCGCTATTGCAGTTTATGCGTTTTCGCGGAAAAATAAATATACAACGTCCGAAGCAGCCGCATTATGAGCGTGCCCGCGTCGTGGCCGTCACACAACCCAAATATCCAGAGGCGCCAAAGGCTCTTACCTGTTTTCAGTCACGAGCAGACCGGACGGGCGCTCAGGTGGAGAACCCCTACAATGCGATCATAGCACGTGAGGTGCGCAACTGGCTAGATCACTCCAAGCTGGTGGCGATCTTCCACTTGAACTCAATAACGTCAGACGAGATCTTTCGGGTTCGCGTGCAGCTGTACAAGCAGAACTTGCACCTCAAAGCCTACGGTCGGAAGATCATTGCACAAGCTGTAGCCGGCAGCCAATACGAGGCTATTTTGCCACTGTTCCACTCCAACCATTGTATCGTGTTCTCGCCCGATCAACAGCGAGTGGGTGCACTGCTTCGAATCACACGGAAAGTGCCGCAAATGGTGTTGCTGGGCGGCATTGTGGAGCAGAAACTGCTCAGTCGCAACGAGCTGGTGGACTTTGCACAGATGCCTGGACTGCAGGCGGCACAGGCGCAGCTGGTGCAGACTCTGAACATGGCGGCGAGCAACGTGGTGCAGCAGCTCCAAGCTCATCAATGCAATCTAATCAAAGTGCTGGACGTGCACGCCAAGGGCGATACAACAGAAAAGCAGGAGCCGGAACAGGCAAAGGAAGAGGAAAAGCAGACATAAGTTACACGTTTAATTAACAATAACAGCGAAAAGAAAATAATATTCCTCATTTGTCTTTCATACTACATATAAATTAAAGCTTATCAACTAGATTGCACTTTTCCAACGGCCTGGAATGTCGTCCTAGGAGCTTATTGTGGCTGCCATATGATGTTGCCAACGCTGTCTGCAGTTAAAGGCCAAGTTCGCTAACGCTTCGGCGGCATCCAGTTCGTCCTTGTGATGCAACAGCCAACGCTCGCCACGTGCCGCAGCAGTGGCATCGCTGGTGAACAGCATCTGGCTCTGCACGGGCCGCTCCTGCCCAGCGCATTTGTGCCTAAGGATAGATAATATGTTGAGCATAGATCAGCAATCAATGTACTACCTCGATGGTTTACCTGCTCGTATTCCACTCGAAATGATAATTGTGCCTGTCCGGCGTGAATCTGGCCGCACTCTCCAGCCACTTGTTTAACTGGTTGCCAGTGCTGTCGCTGGGAGCCGTCGACCCACTCGAGTCCAGGGCGTTGCTGTCCCGCAGATATTTCTCCATCATCTGCTGCTTGTACTTTGCCTTGCCAGCCGGAACAGTGGGCAACATGGGCACGCGCTCACTTTGCTGCTGATGGACCTGCTGGTGCTGCATCTCGGATTCCACATAGAAGTTGGGCTTGTATGGCGGCGAGGAGTAGCTGGAGGTGGCATTATTGCCATTGCCGTCGCTGCCTGTGCTGCGGCTGGACAACTCGTCGTCCTCGTCATCGCCCTCGTCATCTTCGGCTGCGCACACTCGCATGTCCTCCTCCCAAATGCTATCCTCGGACGAGATGCTGAACTGCTCCACATTGCCCCGTGCATTGTGATTGTAGTTCTTGATCAAATGTCCCCAGGATTTTTTCGCCTTTTCACGCTCCGAGTTTTTTAGCTTGCGCCGCCAGTTGGCAAACCAATTGCAGATCTGTGTGTAGGTCAGGCCCGTCTCTCCGGCCAGCTGCTTCTTCTCCTCGCGACTTGGATACGGATTCTCGCGTCGTCGTATCAGCCAATCCTTCAGCATGCGCTTGATGTCGGGCGTGAAGAGACGTTTCGCAGTTCGCGGCAAGTGCAAATCATCCTCTGGAGGCCAGGCACGTCTAAAATTTCAATTGTTCGACATAAGCTGCGATAGAATTCTTTTTTACTCATCTCTTCTCCCCCACTCACCTGCTGTGCCGACGATTACGCTTGGGGCGACACGATTTCTCCATGGCTACGGACTGTAATTAGAAGATGTATATTTAAAATAAATGATCATGCTCATCGTAAACAATTCCCCTGCCCCAGGCTATTGCTCATCCATAATTAAGCCAATCGACCCGAAATACGCTGTAAGGCGAATTTCAGTTTCAAAACTTTTTCTGTTTTTGGGTGGGTGGCGCTATTTCTGTCCACGAATGCCGAACAGAATTTTCATGTTTTTTGCCGTTGTTTTCACTCGATAAAAAAAAAAAAAAAATAAGAAACGATTTGACTGTGTCAGAGTAAAATTTTGAGAGCCAATGTGTGTGTGGGAGAGCTGAGAGATGGCGTTGGATATCACACGATCGAATGAGCATGATCTCTATAAAGGGCGTAATGTCGTGTAAATAGTTGGCATGCGAATCAAGAACCGATTCGTATTCAATTTGCATGCTCTGAGCACAATAGCTCGTATCAATTTTTGTTGTTTTTCATTGATAAAACTCGGTGGCCATGTTTTTCCGTAGATAGATCTGCATATATATATATATATACATCTGTTATGTACTATTTCTAAAGATGAAAAAAACTATATAACATGTTGCTGCACAGCCAATGCTAAAGTGCAGAGATCATTTTCGAGTTCCATCATCGCTGGCATTTGGTGTAAGTTTTGTTGACATTATTTGGGTATTATATAATCCCAGCATAACACAGAGGAACAATAGATTTGTTTTCCTCTCTTTTTTAGTTAATTGTCTGTTTGCACTAATTTGATCTTTGGCTGCTTCAATGGCATTTCGATTTGAGATTTGCCAAATTTAATTTAAGGCCTTGAGGCATTAGGTCAGCAGCCAGCGGGCGACATGGATAAATTCACCCACCTGTGAATATTCAATTTCAATTGTCCTAAAATGCTTTTTCTTCCCTCTTTTCCTGAACAGCGCGAAAAGTTTTGAAAACGTTTCGAACGTCGAATCGCAGATTGCACACTGAATGCTCGTCCAAAATTTGTTCAAAAACTGCCAGAAGATTGTTTTCGAATGTTCGTACGAATTTCGATTCGGGCGCCATTCGGGAAAAACGAAACGGAAAAACTTGCACTTATCACACACACACACACACGAACGCACAGCACAAACGAATGGGGCACTTTTAATCTATTTACAAAACTCGAGAAAAATATGTGTGGTACATACATACATAATACCGCCGATTTTCAAAGAATCATCGAACGTGCCTGTTCCGGCATACACTACCACGCTATCAGGCCAAAAGTTGTTGACGCGATCATTAGCGATTGAGTGTCATATGGCCCAATTGTGTAGAGTGTAGAGTGCACAAATTTACTTTCGCTCTCGATCAATTGGTCGCGAGCAGTTGGCCATGATGTGACTTAATTTAAATTGTGTTGCAAGTTATTTCAAAATATTTATAAATATGCACAATAAAAATTGTGAGGCATATTATGTCAATGAAAGATTTCTGTTCAGAATGCAAATAATAAGCTGTGGAAATGAACAATAATAAAACCAAATTAATCGAATATGAAAATGTAAAAGATTTCCGTTCAGAATGCAATAAGCTGTGGCAATAATAATAAAAGATTATCTACAAAAATATATATATGCCCCAAGAAAATAATTTAATAATACATACAATTTCAATTTAGAGTGTCAATTGCAATAAAACGAATTTTCGCTTTGAATTTTAGTGCGATAAAATATAAATATTAAAAGAAAATTAATGCCATCAGATCTTTTAGATTCATATAAAACAATGCATATCGTCGAAATTCGAAAAAAACGGAACAAGAGACTAGAGCTGCCACTGCACCTCAATAAATACCAAATAATTGTTTACATTAATCTGGCGACTATCGCTAAAAACTTTTCATGAAGTTGGCAGCTCCGCAATTATGCAGTGTGTACACACGATATTTCGACTAAAATTCAATTGTTTATATCTAGAACGTAATAATTCGCTGAAAAATTTTTATTGCGACCTTTTACAACTAAATCGAAACGGCTGGCCGCTATGAACGAATCAGTGCGCTATGAGCGCTGCCAGCAAATACAGCTGGGCGTGCTAACCGAGTCCCAAGAGGGTATCAAAGCATCCGAATCGGATGTACCACAGGGCATTGGTAACGTAAGTTAAACGTCTCAGCCCCCTGAAAGTCTTTGTTCATTAACACTGACTCATTTAATCGTATAACTGCTCTCGTATTTGTCAATTGTGTGCAGGTGCTGTGCACCCACGATGGTGTGCTGCTGAAGAAAGCCAATGCCGAGCACATTGCCGAGCTGAACACCAGCGGCTCCTTGTCCTTGGTGGAGTACAGCCAGCCAAGGCGTCGTCTGTATCTGGAGTGGCAGCCGAACGATAGCATAATGATAGCCGACGATAGCCAGGATCAGGGCGATTGGGCGCTGGTTGACAGAATCTCGGGTCGCACACGCACCACATCCGAGTGCAGCGCCTTCAACACAAAGCCTGCAGAGATTGGCAGCAATGGGAATGCGGGAAATGCGCGCGGCCGGATAATGCGCGCATTATTAGATGATTTGGCTGCCGTTGAGGTGCGGCATCGGGGTCAGACAATACGATTTATGCGTAAATCCGATCACGGCGTGCACTGCGAGTTCTTCTTTCAGCATGGAAACGCAGATCTATTTGTACGATCCATGCGGCAGCAGCATTTCATCGAGAGCTCCGAGACGAGTCGCAGTGGCAGCGAGGAGTATGCCATACTGAACACGGAAAATCAGAAGCTCAAAAAGACCTTCGCCGAATTGGACATTGGCGAAATCAAGGCTAGCCAGCTGCCCCGGGAGAGCTGGCTGCCAAATAAGCTGGCCGGCTTTCTGGGCACCATACCGGACTATGTGCAGCCATCGTTTCAGCGATCCCCGAAATCGCGTCCTGGTGCATTGGTGCACAACGATCGGCAGACCTCGCCCTCGGACAACTATCAGTTCATCAAGCTAAGTGGCAGCACGAATAGTGCCTGCTCCTCGAACAGCCAGAGTCGTGGTGAGAGCGCCGACAAATCGCCAGCGGACAGTGAACTGGAGAACCTAAATGCACAGGATGAGAAAATAGTTAACAACCTGCCAGCACGCCAGAGCGTGCATCGCGGTACGCAGTCGCTAGTTAATATCGAGATCCAATTGAATTGATAATGATTTTCCATTTTAGGTCAACCGCTCAATGAAGCTCAGTGGCGGGAATTTCAAACCCGTGATGGCTGCATCTCGGATAGCCAACGCATCAAGGAGATCATCTTCCGAGGTGGCATTGTGCCCAGCCTGCGTGCCGAGGTCTGGAAATACTTACTCAACTATTATCAATGGTCTGACACGGAAGTGGAACGCATTGAACGGCGCAAACTAAAATCGTTGGAATACTACAAAATGAAGGCTCAATGGCTTTCGATGTCCACGGCTCAAGAGGCCAACTTTAGCGGCTATCGCGATCGCAAGTGCCAAATCGAGAAGGACGTAAAGCGCACGGACCGAACCCAATCGTTCTTTGCCGGCGAAGATAATCCAAATCTGTTGCTACTGCAGGGCATACTAATGACCTATGTTATGTACAACTTCGATTTGGGCTATGTCCAGGGTATGTCTGACCTGCTGGCGCCCATACTCGAGATTCAAGTGAATGAGGTGGATGCCTTTTGGTGTTTCGTCGGCTTCATGAACATGGTGTTCAGCAACTTTGACATTGATCAGGCCGGCATGAAGACACAATTCGCGCAACTGCGCCGATTGCTTGAGGTGGCCAATGCGCCGCTCTTCAACTACATGTGCAGTCACGAATCGGACAACATGTACTTCTGTTTCCGCTGGCTGCTCGTCTGGTACAAGCGGGAGCTGGACAACGAGGACGTACTCAAACTGTGGGAGTGCCTGTGGACACGTCTACCTTGTTCCAACTTCCATTTGCTCTTCTCGGTGGCCATACTCGATCAGGAGACGAACGTGATTATCGATAGGAAATACGAATTCACCGAAATCCTTAAGCATGTCAACGAACTAACCGGCACCATCGACTTGAAGCGCACTCTGGAAACAGCGGAGGCCATCTATTTGCAACTAAAAGGATCTGAGGCGTTGCCCAACGATATACGCCACATCATTGGCGAACCATTGCTGCCGCCAATGGATGGCGAGGTGCGGCCGGAGGAGGAGCCTGCCTACTCGGACGATGGCTTCGATGAGCTGGGCGAGCTAACGCCTGAGGAGAAGCGTCGCAATGATGAGCTGCTCGAGGAGGCGTTAGAGCGATCCTTATATTTAAATTATATGTAGGAACGAAGCCAAAACTAAGCCGAGGGCTACCAAATGCGCAAATTTGATATATATGTATATTCATATATATAGCCTTTAAGACTCAAAGTTTACTATCGTGTCGAGGTGATGCTGATGTGGTGGGGAGGGGGACGCCACTGTTAAAGTGCTTTAACTGCTAATGCACCGATTTATATATTGTATATTATACATGCATATATTTGTACGTTTTTTGTATTTATTGTAAGTTCTTATCCCCTCATCCCCACATCCCCATTGGCTTAAGCGATCGGCATAATTGAAACGATATTTGAACAGCGAAATTAGAATTAGACCCATGTCTGTATGTCAATTTCTAAATTGAAATTTTGATTTAACGCAATGCTAAAAGCAGCTTCTGTTGCCTCTAATTAAGTTTAACTCAATTACTGTGAATATACAAACAAGCATATATAAATCTATCAATTGCGTAGTAAACAACCAACTGATGTCTCATTCTTTCGAGGGTCACTTAAATGGGGCGGCAATCAATTTGTTCTGGTGGCGATACGGGGAGTTTACAAATATTTGAACTCTACTCGATTGTTATTCAATTTCGATTTGAAATTGATTCTACTGTAATTGAAAATCCAAAATAGCTAATACTTTCCAAAATTATGATTTAATACTTTTAACACTCGAGTTTGTATAACTTCGAACTTGGCTCAAAAAATTCAAGTTAAATGTCTTCAAATCACATTTGAAAAACAGACTTTGGTTCTCAATGAAAAAGTCAAAATATTTTTGTAATTTTGGAAATTTATTTTTCATATATTTATCTTGTTGTTGCTGTAGTTGTGTTTGTTTAATTATCATACTTTAATTAAGATTTATACTTAGCATCTCTAATTTAAATTGTTATTTGCTCTTGTCTGTTGGTGCAACTGCTTTTTTTTTGTTTTTTATTTTTGTTTCGTTTATTAAATATTTTTGTTTTGTTTAGTTTAATGGATCGAAGTGCAAACAAAAATATGTACTTCCATTTAATTTATATATATAAATACATATATATAAATACATATAATGAAAATGCAATACATGTACGCATAAATATTGTATTTCAAATTGTTAAACATCCTTTTTCTTTTATATATCAATTTTGTTTGCTGATTTGTTGTTGTTGCTTTGTTTCAATTCATTTTTAAAAACATACAAAATACAAATTAAAAACTTACACAATATAAAATTGTTTTACTAATTACATAAAATTAAAATTAATAAAAATTAAAAGCGATTTGACGACAATGTCAATATATATATGTATGTATATATATGTGTATAAATATTCATATATATAAATGTGAATATGCATGTGTATATACATACATAAATATATATATAGAACATGCAGAGTACATAGAATAGTTTAACATAGGCATAGGACGATATCAAGTTAAAAAAAAACATATTTTGGATTTAGGTCACATACACACACACATATTCATTGCAAAATATATATAAATTGGAAACAAATTGGTTGAGAAATACATGAATTGGGACACTGATACAATCCGACTTGATACGATTAAAGATCCATTAAAGATACTAAAATATGTACAGGTTGTTTTTTTTTTTCTTTTTTGTTGTTTTTGTTTTTGTGATTAAGTTTAACTCTTGTGAAGGACGACAGCATTGAACCCAATTAAACTATAGCTATATATATATATATAAATATGTATATATGCGTGTGTATACATCATAATAGGTGTGTATGTATGTGTGTGTCTCTTGTTAATCAATCAATCTGCTTTTAAGTTAGTTTTGTTGTTTAAACATGTTTTTTTTTTCGATTTTCTTGTTTGTTTTTGTTTTTCATTTGCTTAACCTTTTATCAATAATAATTTGCAATAATTTAAACCGGTATTTATCTGCTTGTGTTGTGTGGGCCGTGGCTTGGGGGCGTGGCAGCCGATGTGGCAGCAGCAAGCCTCTCCTGGACACGCACCACCCACCTGAGCCACCGCCACGTTGTTACAATTAAATTATAAGCGCTTTTTTTTAATATACTCGCACAGCAAAAGTCGCGCCATCCAGCCACGCCTATCGTCCCCTGGCCACGCCATTGTTGCAGCAGGGCGTGGTCGATGGGGAGTGTTAGGCGTGGCTGGGCATAACAACAATTGCCAGGCTACTTCTTCGTGATCTTAGCCAAGTTGGGGAGGATGCATAAACAGGTGTCTGTCCGGCGTGTGATTGCCCCAAATGTCCCGCCACAAGCAGCAATTGTGGCAGGCAGAAGCACTCAGCACTCCAGTCCCGTTGCAGCAGCTGCATCCAAACACTCCACCTGTGCTCGCTAGCTCTACTCTATCATACATATATATATATATATATAAATATATATATATATACTTGTATATATATCATATTTATATATATATATATATATATTTATTTATTTATTTATATGTGTGTGTGTGTTGGGGATTTACTTATATTTTACACAACTTTAAGCTTAAGTGTTCTACTACTTCTATTCGCACTAATGCGCGCTCTTGTTCTGGTTCTCGCTTTGGAACTAGTTCGCGTGCATCTGCTTGTTACATTTAGCCTTGAGTTCAATTTGCGTGCGCTTCTTGTCTCAGCTTTAGCCGCTGCTCGTCCGTTTCCGTTTCCGTTACCGTTACTGCTACCGTTACCGCTGCTGTCGCCATTCGCATTTCTCGTTCGGCTCAGTCTAGTGGCCTTTTTGAGCTGTTGCTGTTGCTGTTGTTGTTGTTGTTGTGGCTTTTGCTTTTGCTTCTGATTGTTGGTTTTGTTTTTAACGTTTTTAGCTCTAGGTTTGTTACTTATATTCTTCTTGTTGTTGTTGATGCTCTTGTTGCTTTTACTGTTCCTGTTGCCCTGTCTGGTGCGGACGCCCTCTCTTGGGGCGCTGTCGTGTTGCTAGGCGCTTCGCTTTACTCATTCATTCCGGTCTTCAGACTCGCTGCCCGCCGATAGATTTAGAGTGGCAGCATCCGCCGATTGACGCGTGTGACGCGTGGAACGCAGCTCGCGTCGCTTCTCTGGGGGCTGCTGTTCGGTTTCGTTGCCGGAACGCGGACGCTTTAGACGATTGGAAGAGCGGCGATTCTCTTCGGCTGCAGCCGCTGCTGCCGCGGCGGCGGCTACGGAGGAGCTACTGCTGCTGGAACCGCTCAAATTGGCCGCTGAATTGTTGGCTGCTCCACTGGCATCCAGATCCTCAACGCTGCCGCCGTGACTGCTGCCCGGCGCCGCTGGCTTCTTCAGTATGGGCTGTATGATCAGCTCGTCGGCCTCCTCGTAGGGCGGCGGCAGTTTGGCGGCATCCGCAGCATTCGTTATGGTCAACGAGATGCGCGACTCACTGCGCTCCGACCGCTCGCTGCTGGTGCTGGCGCCGCTGCTGATGGGCGGCGCAATTGTGATCGTTGTCTGGGATGGCAGATTGGCCGCAATCGCCGCATTGGCTGCACTCGAGGCGCTCGCGTTCAACGGCGTCAGGGTCACTTTGTCCTGCTCGGGCGTGGGCGTGGGCGGCGCTGGCGTCGAGGAGCTGCTGGAGCCACCACGCAAACTCTTCTCGATGCTGGCTCCCAGATTCAGCGGCAGACCAGCAGCTAGAGCAGCAGCTGCCAGCTCATCCTTCGTGGGATGCAGCTCGCTGCGTGCGCGTTTCGATTTGTGTTGCTGCTGCTGTTGCTGCTGCTGCTGCTGCTGCAGGTGCTCTGCATCCAGAGCGGCTGCATAGGCGACGGCAGCATTCAGGCTGCTACTGCTGCCCGACGACGAGGTGGGTATCAGCGAGATGCCCGAGCCCAGGCCCAACGACTTTGTGTAGAAGTCCATTTGCTGTTTGAATGCATCCTGTTCCCGCTGTCGCTTGGCAGCCGAGCTGCTGCTGCTGCTTCCGCCGCCGCCACCTCCACCTCCAGCTGAGGAGGACGAGCCGCCTGTCAGGCCAGCTAAGCTGGCCAGCGAACCGGGTCCACTCAGTGGCAGCGAGCCGCCGGCGGCAGCCATTGCCTGGGCGGCCATCTCGGCGAGAAGTGCCTGCGAGAAGTCACTGGACATGCCTGGGATCTGAGGCATTTGGGCAGCTGCGGCTGCGGCTGCTGCGGCGGCAGCTGCTGCAGACTTGGAGCTCTTGCTGGCCGAGCTGGAGCCGCCGCCGCTGTTCGAACTAACGGAGGAGGTGCTCGGCATCTTGCCCTGCGAGAAGGCCTGCAGCGCGGCCAGATCCGTGGGCAACGCACCACGCGCAATGCTCTCGAACCACTTCTGTTGCTCCTTGGCGGATGCCTCATTGGCAGCGGCTGCTGCTGCGGCACGTTTGCTGGCGGCACTGGAGCTGCTGGTGCTGTTGCTGTTCGAGCTGCTGGGCGTGGGCAGCGGCGGCATGCCCAAGGAGCTCATGAGACGGGTGGCTTGGGCCAGATCCATGCTGCTCATGCGACTGAGCGACTCGAGCAGATGGGGATCAGCACCAGGCATCAGTAGACTGGAGAGCTGTGCCATGTCCGCAGCACTGGGCGTGGCCGAGGCAGCGGAGTTGCGCTGGCTGCTGCTCTGGCGGCTGCGACTGGAGCTCGAGCTGGATGGAGTGGTCACCGTGTTGGCGCTCATGCTGGCCATGGCATTCATTAGATTCGCTGCCGAATTCGCCGCCGAGTTGGAGGCGCTGCGTGAATTGCTCGACTTGCTCGACTGCGACTGATGCGACTTGCCCGACTGCGTGGATCCGGTGACGGCGGCCGATGAGGTGGCCACGCCATTCAGCAGATTATATTGCTGTGCCAGTTGATCGTATGCGGAGCCCAGGCCACTGCTGCCCAGCGAGTAGGGGTTGAGTCCGCCCAGGCCCATGGGCGGATACAGCAGCGAGGGATTAGGGAAGAGGAACGGAAAGCCGGCGGCCAACTGCGATGCCGAGGCGTTCGAGTTCTTGCCGCCTCCCGAGGAGCTGCCGGCTCCGCTGTTGTTGACTGCAGCGGCGGCAGCCACGGCTGCCAGTTGGGCGGCTTCGTTCTGCTGCTGTTGCTTCTTCTTGCTGGCCGCCGACGAGGAGGAGGTGCTGGAGGAGTTGCCGCCACCACTGGACTGCGACTGGCTCTTGCCGGTGCCCGCGTTTGTGCTGCCTGTGAGGCCGCCAAGCGTTGGTCCAGCAGCAGCCATGAGCGCAGCCAATGACTGGGCATCCATGCCGGCCAGATTACCCAAGCCGCCCATGCCGGCCAGACTGGCGAACAGATTCATATTGTTGAGATTGCCCAACCCGGGCAAATTGCTCATGCCGGGCATGCCGCCAAACGGCATCGAGAGCAGCGGATTCTTCGGATCGAAGGCGGCGAGCGGATTCTTCGGATCGAAGGCGCCCAAGCCGGGCAGATTGGCCAGCAAACTGGGATTGAGGCCAGCCAGCGAACCGAACTGCAGCGCCGCCTGATCCAAGGCCGCTGCCGATTGGCTCTGCCTCGACGACTTCTTCGACGAGCCGCTCGAATTGCCAGCCGGCGACTGCGCAGCACTCGGCTGTTGGGTGTGGCTGCTGGAAGAGGCGTTGCTCGAATTGGACGAGGGCCGTCCACCGTGCGATTTGGAGACGCCGTAGCTGCTGTTGTCCATGGTGTTGACACTGGGTTTGGGTGAGGGCGCAGACATGGGATTCTGCATCTGTTCCAGCCATTTGGGATCCACCTCATAGTTGGGATTCTCGGTGAGCCTGTTAAGCACAAAGAATGGAAATATGTTATTAAGAGTATGCTCCTTGTATTCCATCCCAGTTGATTTCCACTTACCACTGCATCAGACGCTTCAGTTGTGGCGCCTTATTGCCGCCCAGTCGTTTGCCCGTCTGCTTGTTGATCACCGGCACGGGCTCCTCTCCGGTCAGGCCTTGCGGGCCGGCCATCGATTGTTGCTGCTGTTGCTGCTGCTGCTGTTGTTGCTGCTGCTGTTGTTGTTGCTGCTGTTGCTGCTGCTGTTGTTGCTGTTGCTGCTGTTGCTGTTGTTGCTGCTGCTGCTGCTGCTTTTGCAACTGCGCCGCATTGGCCGCCTGCTGCGCACTCGAGCTGCTCTGTTGACCTCGATTTCCGCGACGGCTGTTGCTGCTGCCAGCTCCGCTTCCGCCGCCTCCCGCTCCAACATAGTCAATGCTCAGCTGATCGCCCAGCGGGCTGGTCATATCCGAGAGCCACTTGTTGACCTTGACATCGTGTGAGGAGTTGTACTTGCAGCTCAGCTTCATTGCCTGCTCCATTTCGGCGAGCATGTTCTCGTAGGCCTTGCGCTGCGAGGGCGGCAGGAACTGCATCATCTTCTGCTGTTGCTTGAGGAACGATTGCGGATCGGTTGCCATTGTCTGGGCGAGCAGCGCATTCAGACTGTCCTTGCTGGACAGACCGCCCATGGCCATGTTT
Source organism: Drosophila arizonae (assembly GCF_054131065.1). Taxonomy (NCBI): domain Eukaryota; kingdom Metazoa; phylum Arthropoda; class Insecta; order Diptera; family Drosophilidae; genus Drosophila; species Drosophila arizonae. The sequence continues at coordinate 2,433,388 of NC_142923.1, forward strand.
TGCAGGGCGCTCAGGCCGCTGCCCGAGGAGCTGCTGGCGCCGGTTCCAGCGCCGCTTCCGCTGCCGCTGCTCTGGCCGCCGCTCTTGGACTCTACAATGGACAAAGAGAAGAGAGAGTTGCACAAGTTAGTTTCTGTTGGTTTGGTGAGACGCCTCCGGCTTGGGCTATTTAAAGTATGAAAGCGCAGAGACTCCAACTCACTTCCGGGCACTGTCGTCACAGTGATGGTAAATGGTTTCTGATTGGACTGCTGCTGGCTGGGCGCCTGGAGATTAGCCGGCGTCACCGACACACTGGGCGGTATCTGTGGCTTCTTCGATGAGGGCAACGAGGGATCGGGGAAGGTCTTCTGCTCCTTGGCAGCCGACAGACCCAAGACAATTTCATCCAGCTTCTTGCGTTTCTTCTCCTTGCCAATGACGGGCTCCTCAATGGTCTGCAAAGGATTTAGATAATTATAATTTACAGTTTCTTCACATTTCATATCAATTACAAACTTACGCAATTGTTTTTCTTCATTAGCTTGTTGAGCGTATCATCCAGCTTGCTTTTGCTGCCGCCCATCGAGGGGAAAGCGGAACTGAGCGCTGCATGCACACTCGACTTCTTGGAAGGCATCGAAAAGTCCTGCACCTCACTCAGATCAATGGCGCCCGAGCTGGAGGCTGACTTTAGCATTTCGGTCATATTCATCTTGGGCAGGCTGCTGTGTAGAGTTGATAATGGGCGAGTTAATATGTGAAGTGGATTGAATTGGATGGAATGGAATATTTCCTGGTAGTCAGGTCTTACGCACCTTGAGGACAAATCCATTGGCGCGCCCATTGATGGCGGCGGCGTCTTCATGGCCGGCACAGCGGGCTTATTGAACTGACCGGAGGACTGACGCGACAGCGAGGCATGCTGATGCGCTGGCGGTGGTTGCATGCCACTCAATGCGGCCGCAGAGGCCGCAGCCGAGCTTGAGCTGCCACCACGACGAGCTGCAGCTCCAGTTAGAGCCTCCATGTTGGCTATTTCGCTTTCCCAATCTTTGGGAGCCACTGGAAATGAGGAATGCAGAATACATGAGTTGTGATTCAATGATTGATTATCCAGTATCATCCACTTACTTGACGAGCTATTGAGCAGCGCATGCAGCTTGGCACGCTCCGTCTCCACATCGATGGCAATGTGACGCTTGCGCTTCTTGCCCGCGTTCGAGCCCAGGGTTCCAGCACTGGGCACATTCAGACCAGCTGCGCCGACAGCTGCAGCTGCTGCTGCACTTGCTCCCGCAGTGGCCGCACTCAGCGACATGCCCGGCAGCAGAGCTGACAGAGATGTGGCATTGCCGCCACTGGCTGCCGCTGCGACAGCAGCTGCCACAGCCGCATTGATGCTGTTCGCATCCAGACCAGGCAGCGTTGTTGGCGCTGTTATCTGGGGCTTGGGCAACGCGGGAACGTTGCTGGCGGCAGGGACGACGCCTGCACTGCTGGCCACCTGTTGCATCTGCGAGGCCTGCAAATGCTTCGTCACACCCTGGTCTGTGGTAATGGTTATCACGTCGGGCGTCGTGGAGCGGCGCTCGCTGCTATTCAGATGGGGTATGGACTCATGCAGGGCGATGTTCAGATCCGTGTTGCCCTTCAGGCCGGCAAAGGCACTGTAGTTCTTGTCCACTGGCCACTTGTTGGTCTCCACGCACACCACAATGTGGGCGATGCGTCGCTCTAGAGCAAAGTCCTTGAACCAACGGATCATGCACATCTCCAGCTTCGGTTTCTCCAGCTTTTGCTGTTTCACAGCCGCCGGCTGAATGACCTCGAGATCGGGAAAGCGCGCCTTGAGTTCAGCTGCTTGCTTCTTGCATTCCTCCTCGACTGCCTTCTCCTTCTCCTTCATGACTTCATCGTCATCCGGATCACTGGGTCCAGCCACCAGATCGAGTATCTCCTGCTCCGCTGCGGGCTTGTCTGCACTGCTCGAAATCTTGGACTCATCTGCCTTGCTGACTTCTGCCTCGGCTTCAACTTTCTTCGTTTCAGTTTCAGTTTCAGTTGTTTCAGCTGCAGTTGCTTCCTTCTCATTCTCGTCCTCCTTCTGCTTCTCCTTCTCCTTCTCCGGAGGCTCTTTGACGGCCTCGGCGACAGCTTCGTCGCCTTTTTCGCTTTCTGCTTTGGCAGCTGCCTCGTCATCTTTTTCTGTAGCTGACGTTTCAGTGGATTCCTTTTCCTCGGCAGCAGTCGACTTTGTGGATTCAGTTTCCATCTTGGAGTCGTCTTCCTCTTGCTTGTCACTTGACTTCTTCTCCTCGTCTTTTTCTGCTGCTTCGTCCTTGAGGCTCTCAGCTGGTTCCTCTGCTTCGGCAGTGGCAACGGCTTCCGTTTCAGCTTCCTTTTCATTGCCATTCTCTGCAATTGGCTCGGCATCCACATCCATTTTCTCCTCGGTTTGCTCCTTGGATTTGGCCTCCGCCTCGGCTTCAGCTGGAGTCTCAGCCTCAGCTTCACTTGCCTTGGCCGCGGGCAGCTCTTCAGCGTCTTCAGCGGTTTCCCTGCATGGCTTGGCTTCATCCTCCGGCGTTTGCTTGTCTGCCGGCTTCTCTTCGACGTTCTCCTCGTCCACTTTATCAGCTGTTGCCTTCTCTTCGCTCGCCTCCTCGACTTCAGCTTTGTCTGCGCTCTGTTCTGGCTTCACTTCCGCTTTCACAGGTGACTCCTTCTTGATGACGCTCTCCTTGGTCAACAGCTCATCGTCCAGATCGATGATCTCATGCTTAACTGCCGCTGCAGCTGCTGCGGCGGCTGCTGCTGCTTTTTCGGCTGCTGCAGCTTTCTCAGCTGCGGCCGCCTTCTCCGCATTGAAAGCCTCCAGTTTGATGGTGCGCTGTATCTGGGCCTCCAGTTCCCTAATGAAGCGCTTTTCCGACTCGCAGAAACTGAAGTTGGGATCATTGAAGATGAAGGTCTCGGAGCGATAGAGACCGTGCTTCAACACGGCTGCAATCAGCTCCTTATCATGCCGACCCGGCTCCCACCAATCGGGCGTATCCGCATTCATCATGCACAGTTTCAGTCTCTCCTCCAGCTGGGGATGGCGCGCTACTTCGCGCAGCTTGGACAGCAGCTCAAGCCGATCTAGAATGAGCTTCGCGTGCTCCTTCTCCACCTCCTCGACAATGCCCTCGAGTCCACGCTCATTCTCGCTGAGCTTCAGTCCAGCCTGTCTTCGGCACATGGCCACAAAGACTTTGTAGTAATCACTCAATGTTTCATCGCTCTTCCGCTCCAGATGTGCCATCTGCTTGAACTTGGTCCAGTCGGGCGTCTGGCTACCGCCACTGCTGTTCGTAATGCTGATGCTGCTGTTGCTGTTGCCGCCCATGGGCGTGTTCAGCTGCATATCCACACCATAGCCTGTGAGCACGCGCAGGAATTCGTATTCCTCGCGACGATTCCATTTCTTGGGTATTAGCTGTAGACGCTGCGACTCCCGCTCCTTGGCCGCCAGCTCCATCTTACCCTGACGCTCCATTTTCTGTAAGAAACAAAGAGGGGTACGAGTTAGTAAACATATATGTAATAATATATAAAAATGTTATGCATTTAAATTAAATGTATATATTATAGATTAAATAAGAGAATATTGTTTAAAAATTCACAATAATATATTACATATAAATAAGATGGATGCTCTAGGCTCTGTACTTATTATTTTTTTAACATTGTTAGTTATTCACATTTGGATCATTATTACTATAATTAAATATCAGTTGATTTTATAAATATTAAAAATTCGTAATAATCTAATACATCTCTGGAACTTATCAGCTTCTTCCTCTAATACTTCATATATGCTCTTTATTCTCTTCAATTGCATACAATTTCGATTTAATAGTTTAATTATTTTATCACTTCTCGAGTAAAGTATGTAAATATACATTTTTGTTTTATATATTATCTATTATCATTCTTTCTAAAAATTCTCCATAAATCTTTGTCATTTAGTGTTAATTAATTAATTTAGTTCATTTTTGTTAGCTGTCTCTTTCTCTCTATAAGTTTATAATCTTAATTGTATGCATGTGTATTCAATCAAATGCTGACTCAACACGGAGACTCGTTAATAGATTAAAGAGGAAGACATCATCACACATAAAATATTATAATCTCAGCTACTTTTACAAGCGTTACCCATTCATGGCTACACCAAAAGTCAGGCAGGCCCAGTCAAGCCAAAGATAAGATAAGACCAAAAGACATGCGAATACAGAGAGAGACAGGCAGAGAGGAAGAGCGAGAGAAACTGTTATAGTCATCCAATGTGATTACCGATTTCCAGTTCATATTAAGAAAGGCGCAAAAAATATATCAAAATGAAAGATATCTTTGTCTGATTAAATAACTGCGAAATTTGTTGCTACACAAAAACTCTTTAAGTTTAATGATTTTATTGATATGTGATATCAAGTAGTACTATTTGACATAGTTGTATTCAATAATACACAGAGGAGGAAATGATTTTTACTACCAAATTTAAATGCCTTGGCTAGGTTAGGGTATTCCACGGCAAATGCAGTTCAAATTCATTACGAATATTTACACAATTTGAAAAAGAATTAAAAGCACAACCCCTCCTGCTCACCCTCACCCTCACCCTCCACCACCTACAGCTCCCCTCATCAACATCATCCACAGAAACAATATGATGGGGTGCATACGGGGTGGGTGCCGCCTCTCTACTATATATACCATATATCTGTATATATGTATGCTTGGGTAGGGGGTTGGTAGCCGGGGCGAGCCTTTCAAAAATTACAAAAATGTTTGCGAAAAGTACAAAATGCGAATGGCAAGCCCAAAGCAAAGGGGCAAAATGAGAGACAATAGCTACGACGACGACGTCGACTATGTCGACTAAATACGAACGAACAGAAACTGAAACTGGAAATACAATAAAATCATAATAATAAAAGTAAAAAAAAAAAAATCCATTTTACACCCCTATTAGAGCGGTCGACACAGAGCGCGGGCCGAGGGCACAGGACATAGGGCAAAGGCTACGGCGAATGTTGAGACAAGAGGACGTAGCGTAGGCAGAGTCGGAGACAAAAACAAATGAATCCTGCGAGACCAATTGCACGGGCTAGCAGCGAAAAGAAGCTCTCTTCACACTCGCACACAGAAGCATGTTCGACTGTGTGTGTGTGTGTAGTTAGTTATGATAATAATAATAATGTTGAAGAGGCCCCCCTAAAATGTGGCTGTCAGTCGGCAACTGCTTAGACAGCGTTGCCAGGTGGTTGCAAATAAAAACATAGTCACACACGCACACACCCACACAATACAAAACATGCACATATATTTATTTAAATGTGTGTGTCTGTGTGTGTTTCTGAATGCAAATCAAAACAACAACAAAACTGCAAACGACGCTTGCAGTCAAACTCATGAAAAACGGAAGGGGGCTGCTCTCGCAGTCATGTTGGCAAGTCTGGCCTCAAGGATGCCAATTGGCGCAGGTTGGCAGCACTCTAAGTATTTGTGTGTTTATATATATTATATATACATATATATATATATATATATATATATATATACGTGTGGAGGCTAACGGCTTTTCGCTATACAAATTTCATACAAAAAATGAAAGAGAGCGGGGGAAGGAGACAAACAAAAACAAACGACAAAGCAACCGAAGCTAAGGAGATTCAACGAACGACCTCTTCTGCTACTACGACGCCCCCTACTACTATCCGACTCTATCCTATTTGTATCTTATACCATCTTGTATCTCGCTTGCGCAAACGACAAGCCACGCCACGCGGCGCGACGCGAGGCAACGCGACGCCTTCGCATTCGCCCCTGTTCTGCTCTTCGTGCATTTCCACGATACAAGTGCGAGCGATTGATTATGATTATTAGTAAGTAGCAAAGCAATGGCAATGGCAACGACAACGGCAACGGCTTGACTTGCGGCGAAATGGGGTAGAAGAGACAGAGGCGGCAAAAACGAATTTAAATGAGCGCACAGACACAAACACACTCATATAATACTCGCACACACATACACTGAGCCATCCCAACTGGTTAACGTGTGTTTGTTTATTTGCTTGTCCCTGTGTGCGTGTATGTGAGAGAGTTTTGAGAGAGTAACTTACACGGGCCGTGTAAGTGGGCAACGATTGTACATGTGAAATCTATAGGCATAAATTTATTGTTTTGTATTTCGTTTTAACTTTGCGGCTCGACTGACTACTTGGTGCTGCTGCTGCGTGTCTACCTCTGTCTCTGACTCTGCCACTGCCACAGCCGGAGCCGCCACAGCCACGGCTGCCGTTGGTTGTTACTTTTATTTCGCTTCTGCTTGTTCTTCGCTTGCTTTTGCGCTTTTTTTTCTGCACGCATTCTTTGCATTCACATTTATTTCGTTTGCCAATTTGCATTCATTTTAATTAAATTTTTATTTCTTTTTCTGCATATTTAATGCAGTAAATTGTCATCGCATTGTTGTTGTAGTTTTACCTCCAAATAAATGCCATTGCTTAACGTTGTTGTTGTTGTTGTCGCTGTTGTTACTGCTGCTGTTGATTTATTGAGATGCTCGCAGAAGGCGGAGAAGCTGCTAAAATCCATGGGTTTAATAACCTCCATTTTGTATTAGACAATAGGCACATATATATAGAAACACATGTACACACACATACAGATGAACACACTCACGAGCACTCAATTTCGATATGCAATTGCATTACAATTACAATTACAATACATATATGTATTTATATACATATATAAGTATGCATATATGCTATATCACAAATATTGAAATGGTTTTCGATTTCGACATTATTGATTTTAATTAAGCACTAATTATCATTCATTGCGGCGACACATTTGCCATTTGCGCGTTGCTTGGTGTTGTTGTTGCGGCGACGTCTGCACTCGCCACTCTTCACTCTTAGCTCTTCACTCGCGCTCGCACTCGTCTCGTCGTCTACTTTTGCTTCAGCAATTACATTTTTCCATTCGTTTGATTATTATTTCTTCTATTCTCTGACTATACACACACACACACAAAATCACACAGAGGCACATGCATTAAGCGGGAGAGACGAAGAGAGGGAGAGATACGAAGAGCCCCGACACGACGTTGTTTTGGATATGGATGCGTTTGCTGCTCAAGCACTTGGACTTTTTACAACTTTACACCGCGGCGCTCAAACAAATAATGAGCGAGCGCATTGCGGACTAAATACAAGAAACACTCCTCACACACAAGCAAATACACACACACACACATAGATATATACACAGAGACCACAACGGGGACGCATACGCGCACGGAAGCAGCGACAGCGGCAGCGGCTGCGGCACTAGCAGCTAAAATCGAATGCGAATCAGCCAGCAACAGCGACGGCAACGGCAACGGCAACGTCGACGTAGAGAACGGGGGAGAGGGTCGCTAGTCAAACCAACAACAACAGCAACAGCCAAGCAACTACTATTGAGCGAGGGAGCAGAGCAGAGCAACAAAACTGAGCTGAGCTGAGCAGAGCAGAGCTGAACCAGTGCCAGAGCCAGAGCCAGAGCAGAAAAACCAAACGAAACCAAACAATCGTGAGATTAAGCCAAACGCCGTTTTGGGTGAATGTGAATATGAATGAGATGGGCAGGCAGAAAGGCAGTCACAGCCTGTCGTCCATCCACTGAGGTGAATGAGCGCGGCGAAGGCGAAGGAACAGGCACAAGGCACAGGCAAAACGTCACTTGCAGTGCCAAGAGAGACAGACAGCGTGAGAGAGAGAGAGAGAAAGAGAGCGCATTGGACGCGAGAGCGCCGCTAGCGAGAGCGCGTATGTATTTATTCTGTGTCTGTGTGCACTAGATGGACGAGTTGAAGAAGAATGAGAAGGCAGCGCACATTGTGTCAACTGTGTGTAATGTAAGCAAAAGGCAATGGCAAAGCCAGAGCCTGTCACACACATATTCACATTCACACACTAGCGCACACATGTGTATATCTAGATATGGAGTGAGGGGGATGGGGGGCAAAAAAGCCAAGCAATGAAACAAATGTACCACAAAAACTGTTGACGACAAAGCAGAAGGTAGAAGCAGAGGAGTCAGCAGAGGTAGCGCCAACGACTGAGCAAAGGACACACAGCGTAAAAGGGATAAAATAAAATAATGGATTAAAATTTCAGGTACAAAATGAGCGCACACACACATCAATACACGTGACAGAAAATACTTCTAGAATGTCTATAGACAATTTTTGACCCTTGTTATAGTTTAATTAATACGACCTTTGGGCATGAACAACCAATCTACATATATGAATACATATACATATATATGTACATGTATATTTAAATGAATCTACATGTACTGTACAAATATATTGCGAAAGATAGAAACTGCACTAAAGTGCGATAAGCACGTAGCCAGCCATTGCCAAAGCAGCGAGCGAAAGAGCGCTCTGTCGTGTATAAAAACGAGATTATTAATCAATCTGTAAGATACAGATACACATCCAACAATCCCACCACCAGCACCAATACCAGTACCATCGGCACTAACAGCAGCCGAAGCCGTAGCAGCAGCACAAAGCGAGCTGCCAATCGACGGCGACAGCGACACATCTTCAGAAAATGCATATGACTGAACACACACACACACACATACATCTAAAAACATGATCGGCCGGTAAGAGAACAAGAGAGGGAGAGTGAGAGAAGTAAATGCACAACTGCACGTGAGAGTTAACGACTACAGATGTATAGGTGTGCCTGCGTGTCTATATAAGCGTGTGACGTTTTGTATGCATGTGTGGTCGTAAATTTGACTAAAGCGTAACGCAAAACTAAATCAAAAAGCAGGTAGATAACAACAGCGACTCATTCGTACACGTATCCCAACATATGTATGTATGCGTATGTGTGCAACTTTTATTGATGAACTGACCATTGCACACTGGTCAGGTTTTCTTAAAATGAGAAAGACAAAAAAAAAAAAGCATTTTTCTTAATAATTTATGGCCGACAGGTGTGAAGCGAATGCGCAGCTGCAACAGCTACACGTGAGACGCACGCGTATAGTGGTCAAACTAGCTCCAAACATATTTATCAAAATGTATGTTTATAAAAACAATTGCACCACTGTGCAACAAATGCTAATAAAATAATAAATCGAATAGCGGTCAGCAAGGTGAGCATCCAAGCAAATCGTACACTAGAAAGATAGCATAAAAAGAATGGCAAACATCCATACACACACATGCCCTTACCCACACATCAGCTTCTACATATATACATATGTACATCTCGTTCCCATTCCTACACATATGTATATGCAAGCTTTGTGTGCTTGTGTTCTAGAGGGAAACAACAAAAATCTCTTAAGCTGCTGCTGCTGCAAGTGGCAAAAACAGAACAACGAACGAACAGTGGAGCAAAAGGAGCAGACAACAACAACTATGAGCTCAAATGAGCACAATTAGGCTTTGGCTTTATTGACGCGCCGCGGGCCTGTAAGCAAAAGCAGGAGCGGAACAGGTCACCATACCAAGTCACATATTCGCCATCTCGTCTCGCTCAATAATTCGCCCCGTGAGAGCGACGACACGGATACGCGGCCAGGCCTGCCTGAGAGCAACATAGCGACGACAACAGTATTTGGGTGGGCAGGCAATGTAGGCAAAAAATTAAACATTGGATAAATCCAGAAAATGTAAAATTACACACACACACACACACACACAAGCCTCGTCATGAAAAACTAATACAAACAACGGCGCACAAGTACAGCCAACGTAGCAGCAGCAGCAACCACCCGATACCGATACCGATACCAATACCAATACCCAACAGTCGGAGACCAGCGACGTCCGCTGCCGTTGCCGTTGCCGCTGCCGCTTCCACCGCAGCAACAATCATCGTCACCAAAGAAGAACTTCGTCAATACAACAACAACAACAATGTGGCTTTGGCTTTGCCTGTGAGACGGTTATGCTTGCTCTTCTCACTACTGCTAGGCTCTGCTTGCGTCGACGCTGCCTTCGGTATTGCTGATGTTGTTGCTGTTGCTTCAGCTTTGATTGATGGCGCTGGCGTTCGCTTCGCCTTTTGATAATGGCGTCGTCGTCGTCGCGCTGCTCTGTCGTCGTTGTTGTTGTTGCTACAGTAAAATGCGCGTCAGGTTGTACAATTGACTCCCATCTCCAAGTCGCATCTCATAATTTGACCCAAGAGCCGTGTTGGCCAACATGTCTGTGGTTTTACTGTTTGCCTCCACATTTTGGGGCGGCTGGTTGGTTTGACATTTTCCTCGTTTGCTCGTTTGGCTGCTCATTCGCGCCTGAGCATCTCGTGTGCACCACATTTCGGGCCTGGCTTCGCCCGCTCTCGGTGTATATTTTTCTTCTTCTTTCTTTATTTTGCATAAATTAAGCATAAGTGTATTTTGCATTTGTATTTGTATTTGTATTTTCGCCGCCTCCGCCGTTGCTGCTGCTGCTGCTGCTCTGCTCACTCGGCATGTCTTGCGTCTCGTTTTGTCACCGTTGTCGCCGTTGCTTTTGTTTGAACATTCGGAAGTACACACATACAAACACACACACTCATACAGTTGTACGAGACAGTTATACAGTCGCATGTAGTTGACAGAAATCAGCGACGGCCACCACCTCGCACGGTGGGTGTAACTTATTTTATTTTATTATGCCTCTTTCGCTGTCGCTGCTGCTGCTGCTGCTGCTTGCCAGATTTCCTCTTTTGACTTTTCACACACTTCATTTATTCTCACTCCACATTGAAATTCGCCTTTTGAATGCACGCGAGCAAAAGGGGTTTATCGATATGTACAGATAGCAATCGAAACGTGAGAAGACAACGGTAATTTAGCAATAAATAAAAATGGCTGACTTAAATAGCGCAAAACTTATGGAATGCAAAGTAGTGAATAGCTCTAAACCGGTTTCTGATTAGAGATGGACTTTTGACTAGTCGATGGCCAGCGTTGCTGTCATTACGGTTCAGATAATATATCTTAATTTTTAAATAGGGAATTGCGGTTTTAAAATACATATTTAAAAATGCTGAAAAATGTCGATTTTTGGAATCGCAATATAAATTGATATCAATTAGAAAAATGTCTTAAAAACTAATAAAAATTTGTAAATATGTATATCAAGTATTTCAATTATGTACAGAAAAATGTTCTATGTATATCTATAATTATTGATCATGCTAATTAGTATGCACTCAAATACAACTGTATCAAAGGGTTAGTTAGATCAACATGGTTAACATGAATGTTAGTAATTTTATGTTTGTATGTTTGTAGGTTTGTATGTGTTTTTGTGTGGTAAGTTATTGTCAGTGTATGTGGTGGGTGGTTGAGGAGGAGATGGGGCACTGAGTATTTTCGAGTGGTGATTGGGTGGATGGGTCATGGTCTATTTAACGCCCCATGTGGGCCGATTTAACAGAGAGCGAGAGTGAGCGTGAGAAATAGTGAGTGAGAGAGAGAGAGAGAGAGTAAGGGTGTGTTAAGTTCTGCATGATGTTGACGATTTGCGGGTTAAATTTGTGGGTGAGTAAGTGGTGGTAAGTTCTGCCGGGTATATGGGGTTCATTTTTGTTTTGTTTTCGAGTATTTGAGTTTTTCATTGTGTAATATTGTAATATTAAGTAAGAGTGAGAGAGAATGGTACTCATCAGGTTGTTTCACGTACATTGTTCATACTAACCAAATACATGGCCAGTTTGCTGATATCCAAATTGGCCAATTGGCTGACATCGGTGGTGTTGAGGATGCTCAGCATAAGGCTGATATCTGCGGCGGTGGGCATGGCCGGCACCTGAGTTCCGCCCACCTGCTGTTGCTGCTGCTGCTGTTGTTGTTGCTGTTGCTGCTGCTGTTGCTGTTGTTGCTGCTGCTGCTGCTGTTGTTGATGCTGACCCACCAATCCGTGCGATGAGCCAGGGCCACCGGCGGCGGCGGCAGCGGCAGCCGCTGCAGCAGCCGAGGTGCTGGCACCTTGTGACTGCATCAACGCCTGCAGGCTGCGATTGCTCGAGTCGAGCTGCTGCTGCAGCTGGCTAACGGACCCGCCGCCGACGCCGACGCCAACGTTGGCGACCGCATTGCCGCCAACGCCAGTGCCGCCCTGCATCTGCATTTGCATCGACTGCAGGGTGGGGGTGGTTGGCACCGATAGCGGTGGCGTTGATGAGACCAAAGCCTGTAGCTGTTGAGGCAGAGGAGGAGGTGTAGTTGTAAACAACAGTAACAAGCGAACGTTTCATGAGAGAAAGATAGATAGATAGAGAGAGAGAGAGAAAGAGAGCATGTGTGTGTTTGTGAGAGAGCGAATGAGTGTAAACAGGGAATAGATTAGGGCATCGTTCAATTCGTTCACTAGCGACTCGATCATTTTATACACTAGTTCACTTCAGTTCAGCACTTTGTTCACGAACGAAGGAAGATTCACTGGCTCCGTTTTATGAACAGTAAGTACAACACAACTCTAATGGAGTAGATTGAGCAACAGAGACGGCTCACATCTGCGGGGTGGTCGCCTCTGGCTTTTCTTTAGCAGATAGTTTTGTTAATCAGCTGTTGGTCGTTGTCGCCAGATAGGTGTTTGTGGTCCTTTTACAGTCCGTCCGCGGTTTTAGTTATCGGTTCTCAAATCTACTTTAACTACAATTTAAAGCAACGTCTACGGCCAACAGCTAAGCAACAAAACTACTACATACTTCAATATCTTCTTTTCAATCTACGGATTTTGATTGAATTTTAGTGTTATTTGCAAAATACAAAACGATAAACACAAATTGCATAGGTAATACAACGAGACATGGCAAGACTGATGGAAACATACATATGTACAAATTATTAATAGACACATTTATTGAAATAATTTATCGATAACTCTGACAATAATCATTTTCTTTTTACTTTTTATCGAATGGATAGTGAATAAAAACATCGATAGCCCAGTAGTATCTACCGCTACCGACACATCGCTTATCGATTATTTTATAGACTATTAAATTTTACACATAACGAAGATATTTAAATATATTAGAATCCGTTTAGTCACTCCACATATCGATCATTTATGATCGATAAATGTTTCTCATAATCAAAAATTCAATCATAATTTGATAAATCCGCAAAGTAATTGAATATTCAAAATGTTTCCATAATTCTTGCTAGGAATATTTCGGATTATTTTTTGTGTGAATAGTTTGAGACTTGGAAGTGCTGGGAACTTGTATATAACAACATCGATAGTTACACTCGATATGTTTGCTTAACAGGAGTGGGAACGTAATGAGACACTGATGGAATGATTGTAATGGGGGCATTTCAAAAGAAGGACTTACCTTGGCCTTTTGCTGTTGCTTGAGCTCCTCCTTTTTGTAGTTGCGCTGGTAGGCGGTGATGACGCGGCGCAAGCGCGTATTCAGATCCTGCATCGATGGCCACATGGTGGCATCCTCGGCGGCAGCCAGGGTCGATGGTGGATAGCTGCCAGCGACACTTTCCTCCTCGTCCAAGCCTAAATTTGAGTTGGAGTTAGCATTTTCGCAGTTTTGACCCGCTGGCTCAGAGGCAGACGCAGTCGTAGTCGTTGTTGATGGATTGGTAATGGTGGTTATAGTGGTGGTGGTGGTGGTGGTGATATTTGTGGTTGTGGTAGTGGTGGTGGTGGTTGTGTTGGCGTTAGTGCATGATTGAGAACCAGACTCGGCTGTTGCAATGTCAGCGGCATCAACGGCTTCGCCAGCGGCTGATGCTGTCGCTGCAGCGGCTCCATTGGCCAGGGCTTCGCTCTTAGCCCCATCCTGATCAGTGTCCAATGCGCTGGCCGCAGCGGCTGTCTCAGCGTCGACGTCAACAGCAGCTGCTGCCGAGCTTGTTGAATCGGCATCAGCAACTGCCTCAGCGTCAGCGACTGCCACAGCCTCTGCTTTGCCTTCTGCTTTTTCATTACTTTTCTCAATTTCTTTATCAATTTCGTTTTCTTTTTCGTTTGCTTTATCGTTTTGATTCGGATTTTGAGTTTCTTTTTCTTTTTCTTTATCAATTTCTTTTTCTTTTTCATTTTCTTTTGGTGCCAATTCGTTTGGTGCCGCTGGTTCCGCCTCGACGGCGCTGCCATTGCCCACAACCGAGCCAAGTTCGGCGTTGGCCGCTTTTTGTACAATCGATCCATTGTTATCGCTGTTATCGCACTTATCGCTCTTACCCGACGAACTGGGACGCTCTGGATCTAGTGAGTCCTTGTTGTCGCCAGCAGTTAGCTTCGTGGAATCCGAGTCTTTGGTTGTGGTGGTGCCATCATCGTCCACCTCATCGCCGTCATCGTGCTTCGAATTTGCATCGTCCTCATTTCTGTGAAGTGAACAATAAATTAATAATCGACTTAGTTATCGACAACTATTTATCGATATGCACGCACACACACAATTTACATTTATAGACACTCTTATCTATAAAAGTATTTGTGTGCCCAGTGTGACCGTATTACGGCAGGCCAATCACAAGGTACTCTAGAATTAAAAGCGATATTTACGCTCTGTTGTTTCTTTTCCTATAGTTTCAAAGAACATCCATGTGAGCAATTCACACATTGTCTAGGCTTTCTAAATATTTTTAATTTTTATTTATATGGTCACATCTTTTAGTTTATGTAGGTTAAAATTAAAAACCCTCTAATTTTTGCTAGAAAATCTATATTGACACTCATTTAAGCAACACAAATTTCTAAATACGGTCACACTGACTTACTTCATACAGCACATCCTATTTGACTCTTAAGCTAAATGTGTTTTCATGAGCTAGTTTAGGCATAATAACTCTTAGTTACATAGAGAACATAGTCTAAGTTCTCTATACTTCTTATAATCCACTATATATTATATATGTATATATCTATAGTCTCTACCAGTTGCTTCCACACATAGGGCTAGAGTCTGGTCTGAAGGCTTTTGTGATTAATATTAGTACTTGTGGCTTATGTGATATTACGAGAAATGGTCACCTATTTATGCGTAGCTCAATATGGAGGGAGGGGATATAGTGTGTGTGTGTGTTTTGTTAATATTGATAAATATGGTATGGCAGATATTGAGATGTTTGTACTTACATTGGCAAACTCGCGACGGCCAAATCGTCACCGGCACCGGCGCCCACATGGGTAACAAAGCAAAGATTTGGATCGGCTCTCATTTGGCGATACATTTCACAGCCGTGCTTATACGTTCCAACCAATAGACTCTTATCACAACAAATGGGATTCCACCATGACGATGGCACTTGATCGGGCGTTGGTGGCGGCCGAATAGGTAGCTCGCTGCATGATTCGATAGATATGCACACACATACGATATGTATATATTTATATACATATATTTATATATATATAATATATATATATATATATATATATATAGATATACATATATTTGAAGATGAGGGGAAATAGAAATGAGTTGTTTAGTATAAATTTTAAATAAAAATGTCGTTTTATTTTTAATATGTCAATTTTTTTATGTTATGATTAAATAAAATTTGGAAACAAAAGTTATACCAAATTAAAATAATTTCAAAAATTTCAGAAATAATAAAAAAAAAAATTGGAAATAAAATTGTGATTATAAGTTTTTTTGTTAATTTGCCAATTTGTGCTACGGATTAAAAACAGTTGAAAACAAATTACATTGGAGGGATTTTCGAGTACAAGAACTACAAAATGCAACTTAAGTAAATTTCGAGTTAGCTTTTGGAGGACTGAAAAATGATAGACGAGAGTGAGCTGAAATATTTCAAAGCTAAATACATATATTTTTTAATGAAATCAATTTTTTCAAAGATTTTCATAAAAATTTCTGGACGTTCGTAAATTTTTCAAGCCACCCTCGCATGGAAATTTTTTCTTTGCTTGATGTCATGTTTATTGGAACAATTCGTTGATCGATACGATATGACGCATAAAATGAGTTTTTCCTCAGTATTTTTTGCGTAGCGAGAGAGGACGATCGGGCGAGCGAACGGGCGAGAGAGAGCGAGATGTGTGTGTTTGTGTCTTTGTGTGTGTGTATGTGTGTGTGTGCATAGATATTACCTTTCCAGATTGGGTGCTAGTAGTTGCTTTGCTTTCGAACTGCAGCAGTTGTTGTTGTAGTGGTAGAAGTTGTTGTTGTTGTAGTTCCAAAAGTAGTCAGTATATATAGAGTATATACATACATAATACACACACACATATATATATATAGATATTCGTATTCAAATTAGCAAATTAGAAAATTCGTCAAAAGAAATTGTTCAAGTGCAACAAACAAAACACAGCGAGAGAGAGAGAGAGAGATAGAGAAAAGTTTTTGGAGCTTACGATGCGAATACCATTTTTTTTTATTATTTTTTTGATTAAAGGTTGGATTTATACAAAATGTATTTTAATAAATAGTTGCATAGAACAAATATTTGGGAAATGAACGAACTTCTAAACATGGAGCGAGAGTTTTTAGTAACGAGCGAGAGAGAGAGAGAGGAGAGTTTAGTAACGAGTAAAGGAGTGTGTGTGTGTGTGTGAGAGCGAGCGAGAGAGAGAAAGAGCAGTTAGAGAGCGAGCGCACTCACACAAAAGCGATCAAATACCCAAATTTAGATAGAGTTGCGATCTTTAGTTCAATTTCAATTCAATCAGTTCAATTTCAATGAATTTTCAGTTCAATTTCAATTTGAAACTAAAGAGCACAACTCCATCCCATTAAATTTTCCATAGAGCAGAAATATTAATCGCGAGCTTAAGTAACAGAATCGAATGTTTAGTTTAAGAGTTTAAGGCTAATTAACATTAAAAACAAATTGGCATTTTTTTTTTCAATATTTAAAATACAATTAATAAGTTAAATAATCAAATAAAAATAAATAAAAATATATGAATGAATATAGATGTATATATATAGAGAGAGATATATAATTGTCAGAAGATATTTATATAAAAGAAAAACGAACGAATGCCTTGGCACGCTTGATTAGAGCGCAACAACAACAATCAGTCAATCAATCAACGACAACAATCATGATGTGATGTGTGTTCAATGATCTACTACTATGTTTATAGATCTATCATTTGATTGCCTACCTGATGGGCGTGTTATCCTTAATCTGCTGCACGAATTCGCCAATGACCTCGTGCTGTATATAATAGAGCATGCGCACGCGCAGCAATACCCTGTAAAAACGCGATAACGAAATTAACACAAATTAAACATAATTCAAACGAAACGAAACAAAAAACGTAAAGAGAGTGGGAGAGGGAGAGAGAGAGAGAGTTTTTGTTGTTGTTAGCAAATGTTAGTTTGGCCCACGAGTTGGTTGATTAGTTTAAACAAATTCGATTCCACACGACTCACTTATTGGCGTGTCTGCCCAGGTGCTTCTTATAGGCGCCCTCCAGATACGCGTCCGCATCGTATTTCTCCTTCTTACTCCAGTGATTCGGATCGTGGATGCTGGTGGGCGGTGCGGGCGCTGGCGTTGGCACAACAACAGCCGCAGCCGCTGCCACAGCACTGGCACTGACGCCGCCCACCTGATCCTTGTCCGATTCCAACGAGCTTGACTTGTGGGCGGGCGTCGTGTTGCCACTATTGCTGCCCGAAGCAGTACCTGGCGCAGGAGTGGAGCTGCCACAGGCCATCTCTTTATTGGATTTGCCACCATTGCGTCCTGTCGATGAAAAAATATAGACAAATTTAGTCGCAAATTCTTCCCATCGGTTGAGCTATCCCGTCCAACAGGAGCTCAACTTCTTGTGTGATATGTGAGTGATGCATGAGTTGAACTACTTTCAAATACTTCATTTCTAATTATGTACAAAGGCGATTATGATACAATATGATAGATGATATATGATATTATAAATGTGAATTAAAATAAATCATACATGTGAAATACAAAATAGATAAAATTTGGAATGGAGCTTCGACTCGCCAAAGGCAAATTCAACTTGCAAAGTAATATTGGAGTTTCGTATAGAATTTTAGATATTTTACATTTTTCATTTTTTTTTTTTAACTTTTTTATTTATTTATTTATTTATTTATTTTTTTTTTTGACTATTCTATTTTAAATCAAATTTATATTTAATTTTGGCTTCAGAAATCTTCAGTTAAATATTTTAAAAAGTTTTGACTCTTTTTCTTTACTATATAAAATCGTTTATCACTTTGCAAGTAAATAAGGTTTTCAGAACATGAAGATGTTTTACATATAAATAAAGAAAATAAATAAATATAAAATATAATATAATATATAAACCGTTAATTATGATTATGTACTAGTGTTATATATATGGTTATATAAATATATGTATATGTATATATAAATGCTTATGTAGCTATTATATAAATCATAAAAAGGTTATAGTAAAAGGCATACAATTGCATGGCAACAAAACATACACACACTTTTCTTTATCTTTTTTCCAATTCAGTTCTTGACGTACGTCTGGTCGCGGTCAAAGTCGAGTCAGTTACTAAATTCTATATAGAGTAGTTGGTGTACATATATATATATATATATATATATATATATATATTTGTATATTTAAAACTGTTATTTGAACTTTCTTTTAGTGAAGTTGACAAAAGTTGAAGTTGGGCAACAGTTAAGACATGGTGGAAAACACAGAAACCCAGTTAGAAATATAGATCCATTGAATATATTTGTGTATATATGGTACATATATAGGTCAAGTAGCGTAAATTAGCTGCCAGCTGAAGATTTAGAATAATTAGCTAGTTAGAGTTAAGGTAGTCCAGCCCACAGGTATATAGTGTGTAAAATTCATTTTTGTTTGTACAATACGAGTAAAAATTTCTAGTTCGAGGCAGCTCGTTTTTTTTTTTTTTTTTTATAACTCTCTACGTCCGTGCAGCAGTTGGAGTGCGTGAATGTATCTTTTACCATACCTTTGGCATTCCTACCTCGTGGCACCAAATTGTGTAGGCCACTATGATCCCTGCTGATCTTCTGCACCTCGCCATCCTCGGTCGGTGTAATCAGATCCCAGATGAACGTCTTGATCTTCTCGTCACCCTTGTACACCTGCAGGCAGTACAGCAGCTAAAAGAGAGCAAGAAACCAGATTAGTTTCAGATTCAATCAATATTATAGTAGATGGGGAAAAACTCATTGTTTTGTTTGTTCAGCATGTTGAGAAGTTGTGTTTTTACTCAGCGAAAACCTAAAGTTTTCTCAATATTAGCATGATAGTCATCATTAAACAAGTCTCATATGTGGTATACATATATACACTTTATCTCTTTGCGATTCATCAGTTGTCACTTACTATAATGCGCGCACAGTCCTCGATGTCCACTTCGCGCCAGCCGCGCTTAAATTGACCCAATTCCAAGAGTTCCGTCCAACGACCCCAACTGCGAAAGGTAAAGGTAAAATAAGTGAGTAAATATAGATAAGGAATACTATAGGTAATGTTCTTCTATGTGTGTTAAAACTAGAAATTATGATAATGACTCAAATTGTATTTCTGAGCTCTCGTTTATGGATTGAGGGAAATTATCATATTAGATAGATTAAGTAGAGAGCATAGAAGGCTTAGTAGGAGTATTCTCTGTATTGTAAACAGTTTTGTCATACACAATCAACTTATTGCACATCTACGTTCAAACCACAAGGCAATATTCTTTTCGGCTATAAAATTTCTATACTGAGCGAGAGATAGAAGGCGGCAATAAACGTTGCATTTAGTCCTTGTGAATCTCAGCATATTTACATATATATTTTGTTGTTTATTGTTGTACAAGCAGCCATCATGTTTAGCATATCAGAGAAGAGCATCGGCACCATCGAATCGAAATTCAATGTCAATCGATCCCAATCGCAAGCGCCCGTCGCTATCGAGCCGGAGACTTATGAATTGGATATTGCGGCCATATCGCATAAATATCATTTAGATGATTATTTGCAAATGACGGAGGAGGAGCGTCGAGTCCTATTAGTGCAAATGGATTCATTGGACATGCTTAGAACAGTTGAGGAAATTCAAAAGGAATTGGCCATATATAAGCTGGAGAACTACATAATGGTTGATTTTCTGGAGAAGAATGATCCGAAGCTTTTAGTTGGCCTGCGTCAGCGTCGCACTTCGATGGTGAAGCGCATGCAGTCCAAGTCCCGGCCACAGGACAACCTGGCACAATCCAGTCGTCACTCTAGCTCCAAACGCTCCATGAGCTTATCCATACACATGGGCGCAATGAGCCAGATAGGCGAACGACGCAAACAGGTTGATCACAAATTGAATTTCAAGGCCAAAGCCGAACTGGCCGAAAAGGCGGCAGCGGAGGTGGAGAAGCGAGTGATCGATATTGAAAGGAATGGTATGTTGAAAGTCAGAGTAGGTGACACTTATACACTATATGGTATCTATAGTACTATGAATACATAGACCAATCTTAGGGCATATTATGTTGTATAGATATTCATAGAGCTTTAGAATATTACATAGAATAAGATATGTTTTTGTATTTATATAGTATATATATAATAGAATCTATAGCACTATGAATACATAGAGTAATCTTAAAAGATATTATGGTATATGGGTATTCATAGAGCTTTAGAATATTACATAGAATAAGATATGTTTTTGTATTTATATAGTATATATATAATAGAATCTATAGCACTATGAAAACATAGAGCAATCTTAAGGTATATTATGGTATATGGGTATTCATAGAGTTTCAGTATATAGTATAGAGAAGCTAGCAAGGAAGACTATATAGATTGCATATAGAGTATACATAGCAGATACAGATAACAGTATAGATAGGACTAATATATCTAATATCTTATATAGTATCCAATTCAATTCTCTTGCAGCTATGGTCGAGGTCAAGCAGTTGCGCGCTAAAATCGAGGAGCTGCATTATCGCAGCGAGGAGACCATTGAAACGGAAAAGAATTTCCTGCTCCACTTTTTGCGCGACAATAATGATATAGCATTTCTGGAGAGCGCTACGGAGCGGCAGGTGGAACGCAAACTGCGTAAATTTACGGCCAACTGGTTTAAGAACGCGCGCGCTCTGCTGGGCACGATGCGGTTGACAATCGTATCGTTGCAGGAGACGTGTCAACAGCATCGCGCTGATCTGATAACCAAAGCCGATTTGAGTGGCATTTTGACAGCTGTCGATTTCGAGAAGCTGATTATCAAACGCACCGAGTTGACCAACGAGCTGGAGGAGAAGAACACCCACATGGCGGGACTGAAGGGTGTTACGGGCAAAACATCGCTGGCCATGACCGAGGAGAAGCAGGCCATGATGAACTTGGAGACGGAAATGCGCAATGTCCTCAATCGTACCGAGGAGATATCGCGCACGATAATCAAACTAGAGAAGGAGGTGGCCATGGTGCGGGTCAACAATGAAAAGGATTATGTTGTCTTGAATGAGCTGCGTGCCCAGCTGGAGGAATACGATGCTCCAAGTATTACCGAATATATTGAAAAGAAGGAGGAGGCTCTACTTTTGGAAAAGGAAGAGAAGATGCTGCAGCGTAAGATCTATATACTTAATATGAAACTGAACAATGTGATGAGACGTTGCAGATATCGTGACGATATATAGAAAGAAAGAAATGATTGCCTTACCCAAATGAAAGCAGTCCTTTCTCCACTTTGAAGCATTCCGACTTGGCCCAGTTGCCATACTGAATCTCCTCTAGACCCAAGGCAGCCAGGGCATCACGCTCCCTGGGTATATATTCATCGTGTCCCTTCTTTTCGCGGTTGCGATCGCGCTTCTCCTTGCGCCGTCTCGAGCGTAGACCTAGATTAAGTTAAAATATGTATAACTGTGTCTATAAGGTTTCTATGACACCCACCTATGCCGCCCTCTTCATCGCTGTTCTCATTCGACGAATCCTCCGAGTTGATTTCCATGACATCCTCGTGTCCATAACGTTTGATCTGTGTTCGCCTTCTGGGCTCCGATAGCACCAGATCTTCGGTCTCATCACGTTCACAGGCATCTGGATC
Organism: Drosophila arizonae; assembly: GCF_054131065.1. NCBI lineage: Eukaryota > Metazoa > Arthropoda > Insecta > Diptera > Drosophilidae > Drosophila > Drosophila arizonae. Next base: position 2,455,466 of record NC_142923.1, read on the forward strand.
GATGTCCACTCGTTTGGCCCACTTGGTCCAAAAGTCGGGATCGTCAATTGTAATATCTGAGCGATTGCCAGAGGCGGCAAATGAAGCCTTCGAGAAGGTCGAACCCTTCTCCGACTCCATCGTTATGACTTGTGTACGTCGCTTCAAAATCGAGTCGATGTCCTCTTCACAGAACTTATCGCCCGCATTATCGTCATCCATGACAGCGCCATAGGCGCCCTTTTTGAGCAAATCCTCGATCTCCTTCTTGGACAGCTGCTTGTTGTTGCCATCCTTGGAGCCGTGCGTGTTCATGGACTGCAGTACAGCCTTGTCCAGGCCCAGTTTCATTGAGGCCTTGTCGAACATCTCTCGCTCGTAGGTATTCCTGCACAATAAACGGTAGATCTTAACCATTTTGCGTTGGCCAATGCGATGGCAACGGGCTTGGGCCTGCAAATCGTTCTGGGGATTCCAATCGGAATCATAGATGATCACCGTATCGGCGGCTGTCAGATTAATGCCCAATCCTCCAGCCTTGGTGCAGAGCAGGAAGACAAAACGATCCGATCCGGGCTTCGAATAACGATCAATCGCCTCTTGACGTAAATTGCCACGAATGCGTCCATCAATCCGTTCGAACGGATATTTGCGGTACACCAAATAATCCTCGAGTATGTCCAGACAGCGTACCATCTGACTGAAGATCAACACACGATGCCCATTCGCCTTCAGTTTGGGCAGCAGCTTATCAATCAGCACCATTTTACCCGCCGAGAGTATAAGATTCTTGTAGTAGGACTCGGGATCGTCGCCGTGCTGTGCTTTAAAGTCATATTGGATCTGCTCCTCGGCGCCATTGAGCAAATATGGATGTATGCAGCACTTACGCAACTCCATCATTGTATTCATTAGATTGGGTATGTTCGCCGAGGTCGTTCCCTTTTTGAGGAAGCTAAAGTTTTGCTCCAATATGCCGCGATAGTATTTCTTCTGTATATTCGTCAGCTCCACCTCAATGATGGTCTCCTCTTTCGGTGCTAGGGATTTCTCGACATCGTCTTTGAGACGTCGCAGCATCATCGGCTTGAGTAGCACCTGCAGCTTATTGACTTCCTCCTCGGTGCGCAGACTGCCGAATTCCGACATAAACTCCTCCTGCGACGAGAATTGACTTGGCTCCAAGAAGTTTAGCAAGGAGAAAAGCTCGCTTATGTTGTTCTGCAGGGGTGTGCCCGAGAGCAGAACACGATGTTCGAGATTGAGCTGTCGTAATCCCTCAAGCAGCTTGCAGTTGCGATTCTTCAGGCGATGCGCCTCGTCGATCACACACAGCCGCCAGTTGAAGGCTTTCAGATCCATATAGTCAGTGACAATCATTTCGAATGTGGTGATAAGGACATTAAATTTAATCGGCTCCTTAAGCACTTTGCCACTATCTGTCTTGTAGTAGAACTCGTAGTCCTGGATCATTTGTTTGCTGGTCACCGAGCCGTGGTAGACAACCACGTTCATGTCGGTCCAGCCCTCGAATTCACGCTGCCAATTGGGTATGGTCGACAAAGGAGCTATGACCAAAAATGGTCCTCTTATGCCGTATTCGTAGACCGAGTGAACAAAGGTCAGACTCTGTATGGTCTTGCCCAGACCCATTTCATCGGCCAAGATGCAATTGTGTGAATTATACCAGGAGAATTTTAACCAATTCAAACCCTCCAGCTGATAGGGTCGCAAGCTATTGCCACCCTTATAGATGGGCGTCTTCTCCAGCTTCTTCCATTGTTCCGGATGTGGACGCTTACGACTCTTCCACTCGCATCTCAATGGTATTTTGTTGAAGCGCAAGTATTGCTCAATTTTATCATTATCTACATCCTCTTCCAGCTCCCAGGTGCAATCCTCATATGGCAATGATTTCCATTTAACCAAATAATGCTTGGTCGTCTCTCCGGTATTCTCGTCCGTATGGACAGACATATCCAGCACACGATCCACCTCCACAAAATCGGGATTGAAGGGCTCCTCTTCGATGTTCTCGAATATGTTGATTTGCTGTGCCTGCTTCTGCTGGAAGCGACGTATCTTTGCAGCCACGCGGCGATCTCCTTTGAGGAGTTCCTCTTCCGTGCGCCATTCGCAGTGCAGATAACTGAAATTTCGGTACTTCACAAAGTATTCCTCGACATCGATGAAGACTGGTTCGGGCTTATCATCCTTTGTAGTCGTGGACGATTTGTCGTCTCCTTCCTCTGCATCGTCTTCAGTCTGTTTTGTTGTCTCCTTGTCTTCGCCGTCTTTCTCTTTGTCTGCTTCTGTCTTTGCTTCAGTTGTTTCTTCTTCTGTTTTCAAGTTCTTCTCATCTTTCTTAACTTCAGCCGCAGTGTCGTCGTCTACTTCCATTTTCTCTGTCGCTTCGTCTTCAGCATCTTTTTCCTTTTCCGTTTCTTTCTCTTTGTCACTTTCTGTATCTGCTTCGGCTTCTTTTTCTTTAAGTTCCTCCTCTTTCACTTCTTCCTTCTTTGGCTCAGCTGGCTTCTCTTGTGCTTCATCAGTCTTGGCCTCTGCTTCTTGCTCATCTTCTGCTTTCTCTTCCTTTTCTTTTTGATCTGCGTCTTCAGCTGCTTTTTCGGGCTCGGCACCTTCGTCAGTTTCCATTTTCTCCGCCTCCTTTTCGGGCGTCTCTTCATCACTCTTTTCTGTCTTGACTGTGTCCAGCTGTTCATCCACTTCCATTTTG